>NC_137269.1:29807061-30382535 GCF_053477335.1 Acartia tonsa | reverse complement strand
CAGGTAGGAGTCTGCGGTGCAGTTCACGTTATAGATAACGAATAGTTAAACAAAAAATATTCTTTTTTTTTCAAAGAAGAGCCAATTCTTCAGCCAAAATTGAATGCTTTTTGGTAAACATGGTTAACGTTATTATAAAAAGAATTTAGTAATCCAAACTAATTCCTGATTTAAGAATTGTGAGGATCAATTTTCTTATGATCTAAAATTTAATTAAACTGTATTTAAAAAATGAAAATTAAAAATTAAAATTTGTTCACTCTATTCACAGATTATTCAAATATGAATTTTTAACAAAATGATACAAATAAAAAATTGAAAAATATACTATTTCCAGGCAACAAGCCCTAGATTAAGACTGTGTTCTACAAATAATGTGCATGACAAAAAATGCGCTAGATTATACCTAGGCCATAAAATCATCCCAAAAACTTTCTGATATTTCTTCTATGACATATACAAGGAAGTAAAACTTTTTCTTCTCGTAGAAGTTTATCTATCTATATACGTTCCTGGATACATTTGGAACATGTCTCTTTACTGACACATGGATTCTGGATCAATATTCTGGAACTTCTGTCCTGCTTATAAGAATACTGACCATATATAACTGGAAGCACCACCAGTAAGGCGAATAATAATCTCATTTTTATACAATTTGGAAGGTTCTGTTTTTGTGTTACAAAAAGGCACTTATTTAAAATAGATTGTTTGTTGCTTGTTCAGAGTTTTTCTTCTTATTCTCGCATTTTTATTCTGGATACAGAAAATTCTAATTATAAAAAAATTAATATATAATAACTTGAATGTTGCACTAGATTTGCATGTACTCTAAAGTGATGCTTGCAGCTGTCTAAATTAACGATACCCCTCTTACACCACATTTAACCCTTCTACTAGATGAACAAACTGACAAATAAATGAGGTCCATATTAGTAATCTAAATTGCCGAGATATTCCCCCTGTCAATATATCTACAGATATCCTATATCCATTATAACAAAATAAGTTTTCTTAAAATTATGAAATTAATGTTAAAAAAAAAAAAACAATGCGGTACTTAACTAATTCTAAAAGCTTTATGATATACGTTAATTGGGTTTCGAACTACTCTCATGTATGTGGATATTCAGCGATCATATATAGCATTTTTATGAATTCCCAAAAAACCTTTAAAGTAGCAAGTTTAAAAAAAAAAATTTTATCGTGGGGGGGGGGGGCGAAAGTGACACTTTTTGAAACCAAAACTAAAAGTCAAAGGAACTCAACTAAAAAAAGAGTTACAGGTCTGACATTTTGCATGGCAGTTGCTTTAGAGGGGTACAATATGGAACTGTGAAGAAACGGCGTCGCAACCGCCGAAAACCGCCGAGAAAAGGCAAAAAAAATTTCGGCGGGAAACGGCGGTTTTCGGCGATTGCGCCGCCGTTTCTTCACAGTTCCATATTTTACCCCTATAAAGCAACTGCCATGCAAAATCTCAGACCTGTAACTCTTTTTTTAGTTGAGTTCCTTTGTTGACTTTTAGTTTTGGTTTCAAAAAGTGTCACTTTCGCCCCCCCCCCCCCCTTTAAAAGCAAAAGTTTAGCATAATCTTATAGAATTAGTTTAGATATGATGCACAGCTCATACGTAATTACATAAATTAATTGAAAGTTTTTCTGGCAGGTAATGTACGTCAATAAATCTGCACTATGTCCAGCATTTGAATGAAACAGTGTATGCTTTAACTATATTTAATAAAGATCGAGAATAGGTATTCAACTACTCAAGGCAATATATAAGTCCGGATACTCAACTTCTATTGTGAAAATCGTGGATAATTAACCACGATTGAACCCAATTTTAGTTGCTGAATTTAAAAAAATAAAATTGTTATCAATTTACAATAATATTTTTCTTCGAGTCTAAATAAATCATAATTTAATTATACATTTTATAAAAGAAATATTTAAATAAACTTATATAATATCTAAATATAATCACAAATTGTAACCAAAAAGAACAGGTGCACTTTAAACTGATAAAAATCTTACTAACACTTCAAACTTAAATATCCTTTTAGTTTTTTAAATAATGTTTCTTTAACTTTTTTGTATTAATCATTAAATTTTGAGAGAATTCACTTGAAAATAACAATTACTCATGAATAAATATAGAACAGGTGAGAATTTTTAACTTTTTCATGTTCAACTGGGCATAGAAAACAAGGCAGTAATGAGAGGGGAGGTTACACTGCTTTATTGTTCGCCATTTGTGATTATTCTTCCTTCCCTTCTAGCTGACAGGCAGATAGGTAGATACATGAATAATAGACCAGTTTCACTTTCATCCTGCAGACGGAATTTTTCAATTTTAAAAGCTAGTGTTTGATTTAATTATTTTTTTCGAATTTTTAAAAATATCTGACTAATTTTGTTTTCAACTATTATTTTTAAAAATTACATTTTTTAAAAAGTTAGCTTTGATGAAAGCAAAAATATTGCAAAAAAATCCCATTGTTATGAAGTCATAATACTTGCAACCAATCAGAGCGCGGTGTTCTTAATTTGGCTAATCAGAGCGTATCTAAATATATTTGACTAATCAGAATTTATTTAGAAAAAAGCTGACCAATCAGAGTGTTTAAATATTACAAGTAGTAAACAAATACTTTTAAATGTCGTCGTTTTAATGGGGCATATTAGAAAGGCCCATTTTAATGAAATTAGACTCACCCAATATGTATTATAAACTTACTTGAACCTATAAGAAGCTTCACTTTTTAAAGGAGCACCATATCAGTTGAGCGATTGATATTTTTGTTGCATACAAACACACATCCTGTTACTTTGAGTGTATATAGTAGCTTCAAGAAAAACTTTTATCACATTTAATGTAAGAATGTTGCTATTATCATATTCAAAATAAATGCTGTAATAAGCTTTAACATTTTTAAACACTAGTCTCTCATTGGACACAAAATGACGTCCAATAAGAAAAAGGAATAAAAATATTGGAAAGAAAATTATTTTATTTCAAAATTAATTCTTGGCATTTTGGAATAAAAAATATAGGGGAAAGAAAATTATTTATTTCAAATTTATTTCTGGTCTTGAAATAATATTCATTATTTTATTTTAATTCGAGTGTCAACCAATAAGATATAGGCATGCTGTTTTAAAAGTTTGGAATAAAAATTATTATTTTTTGTCAATTCCTTTTTCCAGAGTATAAAATGAGAATAATTTTCCAACATCATTATTGATTTCTAATTTAACATTTCATACAGTGGGTAATATTTATTTCAACATTTTTTGTCATTCAAAATCAAGTGTCACAAAAATAATAATATTTAACATAAAAAAGAAATTTTTAAAATAATTTTGTTTTCTTTATTTGTTGAAGATTTAAGCCCAAGCTTTTTCTGAGGGGGGAGACCCCCCTCAACCCCCCCCCCCCTGACGCTCTCTTCATTAAACTTTCATTATTTCTGTAACTTATTCTAACTATCTTATAAATTTCAAAACATGAGATAAAAAGGAAATAATTTGCTGTACATTATTAAAAAATTTAAAAATTTTAAAAAAAATTCCAACATGATTTTTAGTTTTAAATACAAGAATATTTTTTCCTATTTGATATGTTAAACTTAAATACAGGAATAATTTTGTACTGTGGAATTGAAGAAATAAATGCTGTACATTAGAGTGGCTTGATTTTCAATGATTTTCTAATTTTAAATGTGCTACATACACTTTCTGTCTGAACATCATATAAGAGACCAAAAAATGAAAAGAAAATATTTTGGATAATGGGGAGGCTCGCTGATGCATGTAAACTTTTAGAAAGACACTTGTGGGGAGAATTTTTTTTTTTTTTTTTTTGGGGGGGGGCAATTATTTTTCTTTCAAAGTATAGCTTTATGCACCTTCCCAATTTTTTCTTGAAGAGTAGAATAAGTATAAAAAATCTGTTTTTAAAACTATTGATCCTAGCAAGAAAAATCCATAAATAAATTTAAAAACCAAGAGATTTTACATTTAATTTAAGATTTTTCATGCTTGGATGAATATTTTTTAAAACCAATTTGATATTCTTATATTAATCAACAAGACAAATTCAAAAAGATGCATAAAGCAATACTTTGAAAGAAAAAAAGTTGCACCTCCAGAATAAACTTCTAAAATTTTTAATGCAATGAAACACCTTCCCCCCATTTCCCCTCAAGGACAAAATCAATTTTTTATATTTAGGTTTCTTATATGACGTTTAAACTGTAGATGTTGATTACAAATTCAATGTCCAAAATTGATCCACTCTACTGTACATTGTTATAATTTAATATTTGATGTGGGAATAAACATTAGACATAGATGGTCAATCTGACCCCATTTTTTTCTTAAAAAGAAACCTTTGTTCACTTTTTGTTGTATATGAAATACAGCCCTATAGGCAACATTATTTGCAACTAAATTTTGCAATGATATAATTTTTAGAAAGCTAACTTTATTATAAGAAATTAAATTATTTATAACTAACTTATTATATGTTGTGTCATACGCTTCACATTATATGATGGAAGAAATATTTTCTTCAAATATTTCACTCAAGGAAAGCTTTAACCTATGATATTCAACAATTTATAGCTGATACATAATGTAAACAAAATTCCCTTGTGCTGTCTCTAGGTTATCTCTATTGTATAAATGACTGTACAAAAGAGAAGGAGAGAGAGAAGGAAATAGACAGAAAAGTGAGGGAGGGGGAAGAAATATAGAGAAAAATAGACAGAGATATTTATTGTTCACCCTTAGATGATGTAAATTTTTTGATAGACTTTTTTGAATTTAAGAAAAAGATAGAGAATGAGACAAAACCAAGTATCATATTTTATTAATATTGCTTATACAAGAAAGGTCATTCAAAATTATTTCACCAATATTAAGGTCAAGTGACAAAAATTTAAATTTCCACCTACTTCGCCCCCAGAGGGGGCAATAGTAGAAGGAAAATTCAAATTTTGATCACATGACCAAAATTGTTGAAATAATTTTAATATCCTTTCTAGCATTCACAATATTACGAAAATATGATAAATAACTATTCCAATTTTTTTCTCGAGAATGAGAGACATTCTTCTGACCAAGTAGTAAATTAGATGCTTTTATTATTTAATAACAAGAATAACATGATCCAATTTGATTGCAAGACCTTTATCTGAGAAGTCCTTACCGTGTATGGTATTGAGTTGCAGCCTGACATGGCAGCAGTAAAAGGTACCATTTTTGATCCATCTTTAGTTATGAAGCGGTGTCGGCGCGAGATTCGAACCTCACCTCTCCGGCGACGAGCGGATGCGCTAAGTGTTGAGCCACGATCGCGGGTTTTAGCACATATTTACTCTTTTAGAACTTGATTATAGTGATGCTTCGCTTAAAACATTGTACCTAATTGTATTGGAATCAGTATTGTTTTTCTAAAATGGTTAATTATATAGCTTTTCTTGGAAAAAATAGCACTTTTGGTTAATAACACTGACTAATTGTCCAGATTTATTTGAAACACAATTTTATTATTTTCTATTATTTTTATTTGGAATTAAAATGAGTACTAACCAAGATAGTTACATTTTTTATTATCACGAAAAAATTGAAGGAAAAAAATTTTTTTGTTAAAAAGTACCTAGCGCAAATAGCCTATATGTAAATATAGATTAGCTAATATGCAACTAACCATGCACAAATAATGATAAAATGAACATACATTTTCAAATTTATTAATATAATTAAGCCAATTATAAATTTCTTTACATAAATCCAAAAGAACCACGTACATCTTAGTTTTGAAATATATATTTTCCCTAACAGGCATAGAAGAGTTGAGTATAGAGGGTTATCCGTACTTATTTTTCGTGTAGATTTAATATCTGAAGCCAGATTTTACAAAGGAGTTGCTGTTTTCGAGATATAAGGGGTAGTAAATAGCCCCTAAGTAAAAAAATAATGATACCGAGAAAAAGCCTTTTCATTTTCACAAGAATAAACGCTTAGTGTAAAAATAATAAAATCAATTTTATTGATTAAAAAAATATTATTATATTTTGGGTATTTTACAAAAAGCCTTTTAATAATATTGCCAAGGAATATAGAGAGATATTTGTTTACATTATGCAAACAGCTGTTTTATGTTTGTTTATATTATGCAAAACATATGTTTCATATCTAATATGAAATACCTGGACAATGTAATACTTAATATGAAGGGGTATAATAGAAGAAAAATATACACTGTATATCTTATATGATTGGCTACGATTAAAGAGGCTTTTAAGGACACTTGACAGAAGGGGTGGAGTCAACCCTAAACTTTACATTAGTTTTAAAAGAAACAGTTGTAAGAGTTAGTTTTTAAGGGACAATTTCTCTTTGGGAGGTTGAGGAATCCTCTCTCAAAAGTTCTTAACCTACAATTTATCTACAAGAAGCTTTATTATGACCATATTGGTCCAATGGTTAACACAATCATTCGGTTCACACAGACAGACTAACAATCAATCATTCTGTTAGATAGCAAATGAGTTCGATATACACAAGATCTTATTTAGGTTAATCTCTGAGCCAAATCTTGCTTAATTTCTGTGCATGATTATATTTTCACTAGCCCTTTAGACAACCAACTCTGTGATTGCACAACTTTTGTCTGGAAGTCCTTACTTTACATGGTAATGAGTTGCAGCTGTTTTGGGCCAAGGCATTCCCCTGTTCTAACTATTCATATCACGCACTTCACAGAGCAGCAGTAGGAACCTTGTAACATCTTTGGCAATGACGCCGCAAGGTTACTTTTTGGTTTGTTATAGGAAATCTCGAATGAGCTCTTTATTTTAACAAAGCTAAGTCCTAGGATAGCATATGACTTGTTTACTTAAACATTAAAAACTTGAAGTTAAAAAAAAAGTAAAGTTTATTGAGAGGGTAATTTTAATTTAGGGACGATTTCTCTTGAGGTGATGGTACCCTGCCCAAATTGTTTTAAACCTTCCCAGGTCCCGTCTGAAGCTACACTGTATAGAACCATATCGGTTCAGCGATTAGCAAGATCCTTAGTTACATACAGACACACACAAAGACATAGATCCTTCTACTTTATTTTTAGGATTAGATGTTTAAAAATTTCTAAGAAGTAGGTACATAAAACTGAAGAAAAAAAGACTGAATTTAAAAATACCCTTTGAAAGATGAACCCATCTTGGTTACAAATTAATTCACTAACATGTACAGATAAAGAATAATCCATTAGAAAAAAATACTTTATTTCGTATCTATTTATTAAAATAAAGTTAACATGACAAATCATATAACATGGCCTGAAATGATATTACAAGGATAACAAAAAAATGTGAATTTGTGTAGGTATTTAATTTAAATACATAAAATTTCTTTTTATTAGAACTGAAATGATAACAATTTTAATTTTAATGAAGAGGGAGGGAAAAGAACATCTCACTAACTTAATTTTATAAGAAACAGTAAACTTTCCCGTCTTCTTGGTTCCATCCTAAAAAAATACATTAAAGTTTACAAAGAACAGGTTTCGAAGGTTTACTTTGTAAAGGGCCTTTAAAAA
Organism: Acartia tonsa; assembly: GCF_053477335.1. Classification (NCBI taxonomy): domain Eukaryota; kingdom Metazoa; phylum Arthropoda; class Copepoda; order Calanoida; family Acartiidae; genus Acartia; species Acartia tonsa. Next base: position 30,374,927 of record NC_137269.1, on the reverse strand, counting down.
AAATTACTTTAAAAAAAATTACCTACTTTAATTTGACTGCATAACTTAGGTTATTTCTCTGCTATTTTTGGCAGATTCGCAAAACGCTTAAAAGCACATCTTAAATCTCCCACAAGTGCAGAAAAAAATATGTCGAATCACCCGTTGATTTTGAGTGAGAATAATAACATTAAAAAAATATAGGGACAGGTAACTTTATTGCTGAATTAAATTTTCAATTATCTAAGTTTAATCCTCTTATTTACAAGCATCTACTTCTTGTTATTCATGGATTTCTTTTGTATAATTGTTTGAGCTTTATACTAATGGGTGTTGTCATCCTTGTTATTACTATTCCTCATATTTTCATTCATTTATCATTGCAATTTAGGTTAAAATTGAATGTTGAAATAGTTTAAAGTATTAACGAATACGCGTTTTCAACATTACCACTATTATTTTCTTTTTTTTATCGGATAGGTATTTATCAAGTACTTAAGAAGCATATAAAGATTAAATTTATTACCTGAAAATTACTTTACTTCTCATATTCTTTGTAACTTCAAATGTGCAGGACCAGGTAGATAATTTTGATTCTAAAAAATTATTTATTTCATTATTTTATCTCTTATGTTCGGAGTAGGTAATTTCAAAGTGGACTACTTAATATATTTCAAAGTTTCTCCTCCTGTATTGTCATTCCCCTTAAAAGGGGGAGGGGATTAATGCAACCATCTTGTAATCAATGAGTAAATGGCACTTAGAATTCGAATTTCCATCTGAAATTTTGCATGAGTAATCCTTGGTAGGTCTATTTTCCCTAAATCGAACAAAAAGTTGGAAAAGTACGGCTAACGGCTCAGCCGTTTTTTTGGCTTTCTTTGGTTCAAATTAGTCACGAAACCTATCTCCACAATCACATAATACTCTATGCAGCTCAAAAACGTTATCATACGGTTAATGTTATAGCCGGTAGCTGTTGTTACTAGAAATTTAAAAAATAGTTTTTGGTAGGTATCATTTAACATGAATTAAACCAAAAATATGTTATAAAAAGTTGATTCCTATGTAATTGATGATAAATTTACCCTGAAAATAGACAAAAAAACAGCTAAACGGCTGAGCCGCCAGCAATCACTTTTCCAACTTTTTGTTTGATTTAGGGAAAAAAAGACCTACCAAGGATTACTCATGCAAAATTTGAGATCGAGATTCGAATTTTAAGTGCCATTTACTCATTGATTACGGGATGGTTGCATTAACCCCCCCCCCCTTATCCCTGCTTAAAATGCCTACAATCTTAACCCACAACCGTGGCTTAGCGCAACCGCTCGTGAATGGTTTTAACTGAAGACGTTAAAAATGGTTCTTTACTGCTTCTATATCAGAGTAGGGGGAATGCCCTGGCCCAAAACGGTCAAAACTCATTACTATGCACAGTTAGAACTTCTCAGAGGTTGTGCAATCAAAGAGTAGGTTGTCTGATGGGTATTACTTAACCTAATACCCAGGTGTTTGGACAGAAAACGAGAGATTTCATGTGATAGTAGGGCAGTATTATCTATCATTGAATGGTGAATATCTATCTAATGAAAAAAAAATTAAATCCTCCATTTTTATATCCTACTAACCAAAGCTTACCTAATAATGTAATGTGGATAGTTAGTAAAACTCTTGCTTGGATTTCTTCTCAAGACTGGATTTTTGCAACTAAAAAACATAAGTGTAATGGTTTAAGTTTTTATATTGCATCGTATTTTAGACAGCTTTCTGTGGATATCAAAATGAAAATATTATTATGTCCGCTGGACTGGTTATGAGTAATACAGAAGTCATGTTTTGTTTCGTATTAAAGATAATTTTTTTTAAAAAGTGATCAAAAATTATTGTCAGTTTTGATTGCCAGGAAAAACAAAGCAGCTGGAATTAATCTTTTCATTTTAATATATGTAGAAAGCTGTCAATATGGCACCCCTAAATTCGCCCGCCCCCCACATGGACGTACCTTTCCTGATTTTTTCCCCAAACATATCTATTCTTGATTTTAACAAATGCTCTATAAATCTTTATGTGGGTAATCTTATCCTTGATTTTTTAACTTTATTACTTATGGATGTTGTATCCTGGTTTACAATACATTGATAACAAAGATCATCTAAAATGTGGGTTTCACCACCCCCTCCCCCTAAAAAAATGAAAAAATAACCCAGTTCCATGTTAATTTTACCCAGACGTCATTAAGTTTGGAGGAGGGGAGGGGGTAATAAAGAAATAAATTACTGTTTCTTAGGTTACAAAAACAATGTTAATAAGGCCAAGAAAATAAAACATAGACATATCTTCCTGATTTTGGTGCCTAGTGAGCAGAGAACCTAACTCCCACCAGCCCCCCTCCCCCCCCCCCCCCCCAGTTGGTTTATTATTGAAATGGAATAATTTTTCTTCAGGAATAGCCCCTGTGTGTTCCTCCCTTACTTATTTTAAATATCAAAATAAAGGACAGGGATTCTTTGCTTAACTAGGTGCTTTGTGAGGAACCGCCTTAAAATCTATAGTTGGTTATACATATGTTCCCTTTTTTATAATCATATTACAAAATGCTGTGTCCCAATCTTCAAGAATTATCATGCAGAAAGTTTTTTTTATCTGTAGCTTAAGATTTCGAAAAGATTGAATTAAAGGAGTTTTCCATGAAAGAGAAGCCATTATATTTTATAGATTTAAGTCTAAGAATGTTTCTCCTCGTATTCATTCAAATCAGGTGGATAGGAACCGGTTCTCATCCACACGAAAAATCTATGTCTAGCATTATATTATATCCAGCTTTCTACGAATAAAAATGTACAATCATAAGATTAAAACCAGTTTTTTTAGCCCATGCCTTTGGCACCTAGGGGCTAAAAAGCCGTTTATAATACGATGCAAGAAATATCTATTCTCTTATTTATTAGAAACCAATATCAACCAGTGAATTAAAACCGGTTCTCATCCACACGAAAAACTATATCTAGCATCGTATTAAATCGAGTTTTTACGAATATATATAAAAATGTACAATCACAAGATTGAGAGATGCCGAAGGCATGAGCTAAATAACTGTTTATAATCTTATAATTGTACATTTCTTCAGAAAACTGTTTATAATACGACGTGAGAAATAAATATTTTTTTTTCTCTACCCCTTCCAATACATTAGAAGCTAGTGGCGCAACAGCTAGTATTATTTATACCTTACCTGTAATCCATCCATATGTAGAAGTTTGAAATATTCAATGGAATAAGCCACGTAGCATGGTAGAGTTTGACTGTTCACCTAAAATTGTAGGTATTATTTCAATATGTTCTAAAACACCAAAATAATTTTAAAAATGATGCCTTAAATCTATTCAAGTTTTTAAGTATAGTACCTAAAGTTTTTAAAAGCGAAGCTTTTTTATAATAAGGGTTGATCCGTCTGAAACATTAATTTGAATATGCTAGAATTGTCCTACCGATTTCAAACTTTGCATGATTTTCCGATAACAGTTAGGTTATAATCGTTACCAGCAAGTCTGTACGTTCAAAACATGCTAATTATTAGCTTTGTATGATATAATAATTATATTCTTCTGATTTTTTAATAATGTTTCCTGGACAAAAAAGTATGTCATTGAACAGTATCCTTTATTTTTGAAAAAAAAAATTAGACTTAATTTTTTGCTTATGAAGTCTTGATACTCTATATGATGAGTTATTGTTCGTTTTTCCTTCCTTCTGATTTTATAGCTTCGCTTTCATGAATGCTGTCATGCTTATTTTTATACAACTACATTATGTAAGGGGGGGGGGGGGGGGGGTTAAATGCAACCATCCCGTAATCAAAGTATAAATGGCACTTAGAATTCGAATTTCAATCTAAAATTCTGCATGAGTAATCCTTGGTAGGTCTATTTTCCCTGAATCGAACAAAAAGTTTTGGCTATTTTTAGGGCAAATGTCATAAATTACGTAGGCATCAACTTTTTGAAACATAGTTTTGCTTTAAATCGTGTGAAATGATACCTACAAAAAAACATTTTTAGATTTCTAGTACCAGCAGCAAATAGTATTATTAGTTTCGTGATGATTTGCATTAGATATTGCCCAAAAAATGGCTAAACGGCTGAGCCGCCAGCTGTTTTTCCATCTTTTTGTTCAATTTAGGGAAAATAGACCTACCAAGGATTACTCATGATGCAAAATTTCAGATCGAAATGCGAATTCTAAGTGCCATTATATATTGATTACGAGATGGTTGCATTAAAAAAACCCTTTAGTAGAAAAATCTATAAGCTTTTTTTCGATTTATTTATTATAATTTAGAAATCAAGGCTGTAATATACTTTTTAGAGAACCCCTTAGTATATTGTTCTTACCTGGTTATATTAGTCAAGAACTTCTTGCATTGACCTCTCTCTGGCCTTATTGTATTTTATTCTAAATAAGGATAATAGTTAACATTCACATTGTCGTATTACAAACAGCTATCAGTGAATAGTAAAATGGAAAGTTGCAAGATTAACACCAGTTTTTTTAGTCCCGAGAGCCAGGCTAAAAAATGTTATTTTCATATGATTTATATCTTATTTTATGCGTAGAAAAATTGTCTGTAATAAGATACGATATTTATTTTTTTAGAACCGGAATAATCATTTCTTCCTTTTTAAAAGCAAATATAAAATTCAATTATTGTATGTATATTTTTCTTAACTAGTGCAAAGAAAGTGGGGGGGGGGGGGGGTAAAATGTGGTGACTTGTGCCACGCCATACCAGCAACTTTATTTAGGGCGCTACTGCCTTAGTTTTAGAGATAATTGTGTAAAATCTTTTGAGTTGTGTCACTAATTACCCCAAGTTTTGGTATCTTTAGAAAAAAACGGCTGCGGGACCGCCGCTCCCGCCGTTCGCCGCCATTTCCCACCACCGTTAAAAAGACCATGTTATTTTTTCAAAAAATTTTTCCCTTATAACCAAAGATAGGTTTTGGAATTCAACTCCCCCCTCCTAAAGTGCCCCTAGAGTCCTCTAAGGACGAAGCCGCTAGTTTTTAATAAAAAAGTAACAGGATCTATGTATGTTAGTACCGAAAGAGCTTGCTAAACGCTCTCATGCCCCTAGAGGCATCTAGGGGAGTTGCAGATAGTGAATTAAAGTTGTTGGGATTTATTGTCTGAAGCTTAAGACATTAATAACACTAAAAGATTGAGTTTTGTATTAAGGAAGCCTCAAAATGATTTTAGGCTTTATATTTCCAGATATAAAGTTATTTCTCTCCCCCACCCTTTAGAAACAGAGCCTCTAGATGCTAGGGGCACAACCGGTAGTATTAAAAAACGAATTATGTGCGTGTGCACGAATGGATCTCGCTTACAGCTGAACTGGTATGGTAGGTCATGGGAAAGTTTAAACCGACCCCCCCCCCCCTCTCCGGATAAACATTTTTCCTGTGAAGCCAATATATTTTAACAGATAGCTTTAAATAAATAATACACTTTTAAGTAAACAGTACTGAGTATGCTTTAAAATAAAGATCGCGGGCTAATTATATTAAATAATGAGTTCGCAGATTGGAACTGCTTGATTTAAAGAATTAGATAGCTAATTTTAAACCCCTGCTCAATGTTATGGAATATAATAGTTTACCTATTCTGTTAAGCTCTGACGTAAATCCTACTGCAAACATTTAATGTGGAGATTACTTGCCATTTTAATGAAATCTGAAACATATACGTATTAAAACAAATATTTTCCTTAATAACATGACAAATATAAATAAAGAAAAAGTGTTTGTTGATACACTTAAATAAGCATAAATGGGCGGGTACATGATGGGAATAACAATTAAAACTGATATTTTATTTCATTAAAACAAAATTACGGAACTGAAGTCCAATTGTACTTTCTTGTTGATAATATTAATTAATAATATTTACTGAAAGGTAAAAGTGCGTCCTAATATAATACACATTACACAATGCTAACATGTATTTATACGTTTGTGTGTTAATGTTTTGAGTGTATGCGCTTATGAATATGATGATTATCTAAAAGACACCGGTCTAGAAAACCCCTTTCCCTTTCTCTATTTCTTTTTCTTCCGCACCCTTACCCTTCCTCCCTTCATTGTAAAGGACTAGGAGGCACAAAAGATTACAAAAAAATTTTAATTCCTGGAAGCAGCGTTGTGCTGCGGGTGTGTGTGTGTGTGTTTCGATATAAAGTAAACAATTAATTAGAAAGAGAATCTTTTATTTACAGCTATTAAGAATGCGGGAGTGTGGGTGTGATGACATTGCCGAGCACCTTGAATGTTGTGTGTGTGTGTGTGTATGTGTGTGTATAGGCAACTTGGTTGGCGTGTGTGTAAGATCGTGTTAATTGCCATATGTTTTTTGAATAAATTAAAAATAACTGCAATGAAGGCTTTTAGTTAAATGACCCAATACTAAATCTGTAAAATATTTATTCTGTTGTATGTATTTTATTTTTTTTACATAAAGCCGCCTTATTCCTGTGAAAATTATAGACCTCTTTCTTGGGTTTCTAATTTTTTAACTTAGGGGCTTTTTATTACCCCTGATATCTCTAAAACGGCAACTCCTATGTTAAATCTGGCTTCAAATATCGAATCTACGCTAAAAATAAGTACACTAATATTAAATAATCTATGCTTATAAGGGTAAATACATATTCCAAAATTAAGATGTACGTGGTTCTTTACATAATTACTGGTAGTTTTCTTCATCTTTACAGTCAAAAAATCAGAACCAATGGCGATGCCCTAGGGATGTGTGTAACAATTTGGGGGTGAAACAAGGATGACAACATCCATAAGTAGCGAAGCACAAAAAATAAAATCATGGATGGTATAACATGTACAAGTAGATTTAAAGTGTATTAATTAATTGAATTATTGGAGAAAATAAACACGAAACCCTGTAAATTACATAAAAGATGCTCATAACAAATATGTAAAACATATAAAAATAGCAAAACCCTGCTAAAAGGCAGTCTGACCGCCATGCTTGTTTTCTTAAAACGACAGGAAATTTGATTTTTAAATCCTCAACTTTAAAAAATTGGAAAATCGGACTATATACATTAAGAGATATAAGTTTTCCGGAATTTTAATGTAGGGAGTAGATTTGAAATCTGCATCAAATTTTAAGGATTTTTTTATAAAATTCGTTTTTTGTAAAATTCTTTATCTAAAAGCGAAAATACATTTTAAGTTAATTAATTTTGACCAATAGGATAGGTGGATTTTAAACTACCTGCGCTCTAATTGGTTGAATGATGTACGACATCCAATCAGAGCGCAGATTTTTTAAATCCACCAATCACAGATGCCAAAATTAATTAACTTAATTTGTATTTCCGCTTTTAGATAAAGAATTATACAAAAAACGAATTTTATAAAAAATCCTTAAAATTTGATGCAGATTTCAAATCTACTCCCTACATTACAATTCCGGAAAACTTATATCTCTTAATATACATCAGAGATATGAAAAAAGAATTTAAAATAGCTAAAAACCTGCAAAAAGGAAGTCCTACCGTCATGGTTGTTTTCTTTTCAACAGGAAATTTAATTTTGATATGTATACCTAGGTGTTGTATAACTGAAAAAATTTGAAAATCTTACCATAAACACCAAAGATATGGAGAAAAAAGTGAAAAATACAAAAATAGCCTAAAACCTGCTTAAAGGCAGTCTGACCGTCATAGTTGTTTTCTTGAAACTACTGGAAATTTAATTTTGATATCTATAACTGAAAAAATTTTGAAAATCGCACCATAAACACTGAAGATATGAAGAAAAATGTAAAAAATACAAAAATAGCCTAAAACCTGCTAAAAAGCGGTTCTACCGCCATCTATGTTTTATACTTAATTGTGCTCCTTAATGATAGGAATGTTGTCAACAAATTTCAGCATTCTATCATTTATAGGAGCTGAGTAAATCCCATTTCCCCTATAGCGTTATGGACTGACGGACAAAGTGAATTATAGAGTATCTTCGCTACTAAAAATGGAAAGGCAGACCTACCAAATTTTTTCAATTTAAACAAAACTATATTTATATTAGATTTTGATTGTAACGCCAAATTATTAGTTTGAAATGCTTAGTGCATAATAATATCATATTTGAGATAGATAAAGGAACATCTTCAGCATTCCATCAGAACTCTATCTTCACCTAAATTGGATAATGGTTATTTATCAAATCGAATTATAGACACCTTGCCGCGGATATTAAAATTTTGTTTCAGAATATTCTCCTGTCCAAAAATTGGTGCTTCCATTTTTGGATATTAAATCAAATTCATGTTTGTAACGTTAATTTAAATAAAAATAACACTTGACAAAACCCATTTTTTTTATTTTATTTTTTTTATTAAATCAAAAAAAAATTTCTAGGGGCGATTTCTCTTGGGAGGGGGTGGGGTGGTTCCCTCCCCAAAAATCAGAGATGCGGGGCCGTTTGATTTATGGTGCGGCTCTGCCCTTGAAAATAACGGCTCCGCATTTAGCTCCGGCCTTAAATCTAGAAAAACTAAAAAAAAATATTTTCCAAGTTTATTTTGGAAGGTTTTAAAAATTGAATTTATGAGAAAATATACATCAAAAACTTAAATGGGTTGCCAAATTATAAAATTTAAACATTAAGTTTAATCAAGCTATAACAAATATTTTTTTTAGCTATCCCCGGAGCCGGAGCCACTCTAAAAATAACGACTCAGGCTCTAGCTAAATATAGCAGCTCCGGTTCCGCAAGTCCACATCCATGCCCAAAATAGTTATAATCCTTCCGGGACGTTGACGAGAAGCTACCCTGTTAAGGAAAACCAGATCATTTCAGAGGTTAGCGATATCTTTTGGTACAATTAAACAGACAAACAAACATCCTTTTCCTTTATTGTAAGAATAATGACCTGTAGTATTGTAGGAATGGTTATGATAGCGTTCATTTTCTGGCATGCCATAGTCGTGTGGTCTCTGATAATCCTCCATTAATTTGTGGTTGGAACTCCCATCATCATAAGTAACACCATCATCATTATGTTGATGTATATTTCCATCTATAAGGTGGCATAGCAATAGGAATCTATATTTTTAGAAATAAAAAGCCAAAATACATATATGAACTCTTTAATTGATTTAAAGGAAAAATACTGCCACAGCGAACCAAATTGTGTCTAGATAAGGGGATATGAACCTCTCTACTAATAAATCATTGAAAATTATGTAGGGAACACCACCCAATCCCCTTTTTAAAAAACTTTTATGCTTTTTTTTGTAAGTTGGTCTATTTACTGTTTTTTTTTATATATCCATAAAAATTTGATCAGATTGCCATCCCTGCTAAATTCCCATTCAAGTTGCCATCGAGTATGCCTTCGTTTTTGTTCTCCAATCCCTTGTCAATGAATGTGAGCTCCGACTGTGAGATTCCCAGGGTTACTGCCTCCTCCTCCAAGTGGATGGAATCATAGTTGATCTCCTGATATTAGGGTGGTTTTCATCCTTAATCCTTTTAGAGTAGTAAAGAAATTCCATCCACCTCATATTTATTTTTATATTTTCATTTCAAAACTAAAATTGTAAGTTGAGATCTCTAGGGGCGTAGCCTCTACAAGTTAATAAAAGACACTAATTTTCAAGCTTAAATGTTTAGTGCCCCAGATTAAATATTATTTTATACATGACAAAATAGACATATGGATAGTAATCTATTACAGCTAGGAAATCAATGTTTATGAATATGCTGATATGTAAACATGAATGTCTCTATTGTAAGTTTAAATGTGCAATACAAAAATCATATCAGAAATGATAATATCATTGCCAAGAGAGGAGAAGATGGAAATTATACAATACTTTTTTATAGGGAAAAAAACGTAATCATAGATTATATTTCTGCTTTTATAAAAATGATTACAATCTCCTAACTGTATTGATGTGCAATAATAATATGATGTAATGTTCATAAGAGTGATAATTCATCAGAATAATCTCTTGTAATAATATTCTTATTTTCTTTGTCTATTTAGATTTTTACAAACATTTAAAAGTATTTTGAAATAATTTGTGTTATATCTAAATAATTGGGGAATAGTTATACCTCTGAAAATTCTGCAAAATTAATTTTTAATTAAATTAACTATTGAAAGCCCCAAGGTACCTGATATTGATCCTGGAGATATTTGAGAACATCAGATACACTCAGACCTCGAGACTGCAGCTCATTGTACAACTACAACATTCAAATAAATAAGTAGCGCAGCAATAAACAGATATTTTGATGCTATAACAATATACCTAGTATCAATACAACATTTAAAAAAAAAATTATGTTTGATTAAAAACCTTATGAGGATAGGTAGACAGTTATTATTTATTTTTTATTACCAAAAATTAGGCTTTTTCTTGTTTTAGACATACAGACATACATGGTGCATTTGCTACTAAAATGATATAGTAAACCTTAGCATTGCTATTTATTTTCTCTTGCAGCTTCTCCTTGATACCATCTTCTTTGTCTGTGGAGGCACCCGCACACATCAAGGACATCTCAATTGGCTAAAGTGAGTTTTACCATTATTACTTAATTCAATTGTGTGTTTAAGATCATATGGTTGAGTAGTTTTACATGTTTGTGTTTTTCTTAAGGTTAAGTTCAGTTAGGTTATACTGGGTGCACGTAAGTTAGGTGTAAGTAAAAAAAATTTACCCCCTAGAGTTGAGGCATATACATATGTAGAAAAGATACTACTATTTTTAGACTTATGAAGACTAACGAACGAATCATAATAATTTAATTCTATACATAACCCAGAGTGAGGCATAGAGAGCAGCTGTGAATTGGTCCAGGATAAGCAGCCACAGTTATTGAAAATAATACATAACCTTGAGTGAGGCATAGAGAGCAGCTGTGAATTGGTCTAGGATGGGCGGGCAGCCACAGTTATTGAGAATAATACATAACCTTGAGTGAGGCTTAGAGAGCAGCTGTGAATTGGTCTAGGATGGGCGGGCAGCCAGTTATTGAGAATAATACATAACCTTGAGTGAGGCATAGAGAGCAGCTGTGAATTGGTCTAGGATGGGCGGGCAGCCACAGTTATTGAGAATAATACATAACCTTGAGTGAGGCTTAGAGAGCAGCTGTGAATTGGTCTAGGATGGGCGGGCAGCCAGTTATTGAGAATAATACATAACCTTGAGTGAGGCATAGAGAGCAGCTGTGAATTGGTCTAGGATATGCGGGCAGCCACAGTTATTGAGAATAATACATAACCTTGAGTGAGGCATAGAGAGCAGCTTTGAATTGGTCTAGGATGGGCGGGCAGCCACAGTTATTGAGAATACATAAAATTGAGTGAGGCATAGAGAGCAGCTGTGAATTAGTCAAGGATGGGCAGCAACTGTTCTTATGGAATAATACATAACCTTGATTGAGGCATAGAGAGCAGCTGTGAATTGGTCAAGGATGTGCAGCCGCCTTTCTTCCTCAGATTTCATTGTGCTTACATGGTTCTCAGATCTTAAACAAATAGATTGAATAGATGATAACTGGATAAAAATCAGCCATGTGACAACATAAAAATGACTTTTTCATTTCTTTTTAAGGAGTTTTTTCCCACTTTACTCATCTCCCTCATTTGTATGACGTCACACGGCTGATGTTTGAGACACTTTGTCTAGGTACAATAGATGGTTTGCCCCATAGAGCACAGAAACCCCGACCTTAATCGAAAGATTGAGAGCAAAGGGGGGGGGGGAGTAAGAATTTTTCTTATGTCTGATACCTGCAGTGCCTTAGCCATAATGGGCTATACCAGCACCAAATATAACTTTACCTAACTTAACTTAAAGCAAGGGGGGGGGGGGGGTGCGTAACCTATCCTCTAACACCTAAGACAAAGCCAAAACTCCCTGTTTAACGTAAAAGTGTCAGAACTCCCCCCCCCCTCTTTAACAAACACCCCAAACATATTTTCAACTTATTGTGAAATAAGGAGGGATTTATGTGCTTTAGGTGCATTATTTGCCAAATGTACCACTTTTCTGCACTACCTCTCCGATTTTGTTAATACTCTATATTTTGGTCCGTTGGGTGATTCAAGGATGCTGGATGGCCAAAAAAAAGTTGCAGAGTCCCTGGATGTCTAGATATCTAGCTATCTATAAAGGTAGGTAACAAAAATTTAAAAAACACCCATTTTTTCACAATTTTAAAAATTAATTTTTTCATCAATCTTACATCCAACCTATACATTATATACACCAAAATGATTGTTTATTCATGTAAAAAGCGCACATAATGCTATTTTGGCCAAAACTCTAATTTTACAGGGTGTCCAACAAAAAGTGTATTTTGGATATCTAGCGTAATACCCAAAATACCTGTCCGAAAAAAATCATTTTTTTTGGCTTAAATCCTGTGTATTATCTGTGGGCATATGTGGTATATAAAGGTTCGGAGGACCCGGGACTATAAGGTTGTCAAATTTCATTTTGGAACACCCTGTAAATGTGATTTTTTGTGTCTGTAGAGCTAAAACCTGGTCCAAATTGGCTATTTTTTTCAAATTACTCTAAAATGTGTCTTAGTATGTTTGGCCATAGTGTTTTCTGACAAGATCAATATTTTCCTATTTTTTGGACACCCTGTATTTTCAAAAAAAGAGAAATTTTTTTTTTTTTTTTTTTTTAAATTTTATTAAATATTATTGTTATTAGTCAAAATCTGTATCTATATCACAGTTTTAAGTAACTTAAAATAGAAAAAAATTTAAAAAAAACCAAAAATTTTTTTTCTCTTTTTTTGAAAATACAGGGTGTCCAAAAAATAGGAAAATATTGATCTTGTCAGAAAACACTATGGCCAAACATACTAAGACACATATTAGAGTAATTTGAAAAAATAGCCAATTTGGACCAGGTTTTAGCTCTACAGACACAAAAATCACATTTACAGGGTGTTCCAAAATGAAATTTGACAACCTTATAGTCCCGGGTCCTCCGAACCTTTATATACCACATATGCCCACAGATAATACACAGGATTTAAGCCAAAAAAAATGATTTTTTTCGGACAGGTATTTTGGGTATTACGCTAGATATCCAAAATACACTTTTTGTTGGACACCCTGTAAAATTAGAGTTTTGGCCAAAATAGCATTATGTGCGCTTTTTACATGAATAAACGATCATTTTGGTGTATAAAATGTATAGGTTGGATGTAATATTGATGAAAAAATTAATTTTTAAAATTGTGAAAAAATGGGTGTTTTTAAAATTTTTGTTACCTACTTTTATAGATAGCTAGATATCTAGACATCCAGGGACTCTGAAACTTTTTTTGGCTATCCAGCATCCTTGAATCACCCAACGGACCAAAATATAGAGTATTAACAAAATCGGAGAGGTAGTGCAGAAAAGTGGTACATTTGGCAAATAATGCACCTTTACTATGAATTTAGTGGGAAAGCACCGAATATTTATAATGCTGTTTGTTTACACGAATCTTAAGGGAAAAGACAATGGAATATTATATAACTTGATTAGGGTTGGCAATCCGTATCCGAATCCGGTATCCGCCTAATTTTTGGCTAATTTTGAAATCCTAATCCGGAATCCGTTTTTAAATAGCGGATTCGGATTCTGAATTGATAGGCTAAAATTAGCGTCTTGAGTTTTTTCTTTCAACTCCCCCTTTTTTGAAGGCAAAGATTATCATCATTATAAAAAATATCTTTTAAAATCTGGTTCAATTTTCGAAAGTGAATTATAGAAAAAACAAAGAATATTAATATTTAGGACATATGTAGCACTTAAATTTTTTAATTTAAAAAAAAGCCTTTTAAAATATTACTAGAATCCGGAATCCGCTATTTTTTGAACGGATTCTTGTAAGAATCCGAATCCGGTCCAAAAACTTGACGGATTGCCATCCCTAAACTTGATATACCACCCCAACTATAACCTTTTATATAATAGTGGATTTCACAACCTATATCAAGATTAAAAAGTTTGTTTCTGGTCCGCTTGAAGTTTGAGCGAAATTGTAAAATTACCTTACCTGATCTGTATCTGTTCTCCAGTCCTACGGTTTCTGGTGAACAGGTCCTGTAGAACCTGGATCCTGCCAAGTCCAGAGCTCACCTCAGAACAGGCAGAAGTCAAGGATCTTTCCTTGGCAGCACGGGTTCTAGATAACAAGTCGATTATTTATAAAAGGGGTATAAAATAGTAAAGTTTTATAAAGTAAATCAAAGATGACAACATCCATAAGTAGCGAAGTATAAAGTCTTGACTAAACAAATGAATCAAATAAAATATAGAGCAGATGTTTGAAGTTAAGGAAATGTTTATAAAAAAATAAGTTAAACATTCGGCTCAGAAGCAAACTATTTTCAGTAAAACTTTGATGTGCTCATACGCGTTACAGGAAAACCGACGTACCAAGTGAAAGATCATTTTATCATTACCATGTATTATGATGTATATATAATACGTCGTCCCAGATGTTACCTCGCTTTGTCTTGTAATTGTTCTTGTTTAATATTCTTGTCATTCTTGAGTTGTTCAATGTTGCGTCTAATATGGATTTTCTTCCGACGGAGAGCTTCAACTTGTTCAAGCAGTGCGTCCACACTTCCACCCTGTAGCTAAAAAAAACAAGGATGACAACATTCATTAAAGTGAAGCTTAATAAATCAGACAGACAAACGAACAATCCTATTATATAAAGTAGTAAACGTTTTTTGTCTGTCCCAAAGGATCTCGCTAACTGCTGAACCGATATTGTTCTCCTTTACAGTGAAGCTTCTTATAGGTCCTGGGAAGGTTTTAAACTATTTTTTGGGAGGGTGTCTTCACCCCCCTACCCCCCCAAAAATTATTTTACTCTTTTGAAACTGAAATTTAAAATGGGATGAGGTCGACTTTTCCCCCTCCTACCTTAAGAGCCCCTAGATGCTTCTAGGGGCGTAGCCGCTAGTAACCAAATATAAGGTAACAAGCATTCAATATTTAACAATATGTGTTTATATACTTCCAAAATTTCCGTTCAATTCTATTGCAAAAATACTAGAACACATGGTGCTTAATACGGAATGCAGATTTTGGGATTGCTTGTTATGTAAGCTCCATTTTGGTTACAAACCCACCTTGACTTTCGTTTTATTAGTGGGTCTTGTTTAACCTATTCTTTGTTGGGGTGGGATGTGAAATATTTTCATTACGCAGCAATAAAAAAATGCTGTAATATGATGTGACCAGAGACGTGCGTGAGACAGGGGTTGGGGGGGTGAAAGGATGTCAATACCACATCAGAAGAAAAAAAAATTACCTGAGAATTCATATCACCATTTCCAGAAAACATTTTGGTATAATTTCTATATTATAAAACTAAGAATTTTAAGTTTATAGTCAAAACGGCATTATGAAACAGTTGTACTAATAAAAATAATATAATCACAAAATTTCAATCAGTTTATAAAATAACAAGTAGAAATAATTTTTAAATATTATCACATATGAAATTTTGTATTGAAGTAAATAAATCCAAGTTGCTTAACTAAATTAACGCTAATATTATAATTTTGAATTAAAGTCAAATAAATATTGTAAAAAATATAAATCATATTACAAATATGGTTTTTGTGTTTAATTTGTTGTTTAAAAATCTGAATCAGAAGAAAACTCATAGACACTCTTGTCTGATTTCTCTTTGCCCTTCAATATTCCTCCTCTTTGCTGTTTATTCTCTGGAACATTTCTCTATAAGAATATATTTTGTTATGGCAACATTAATAAGTAGCGTAACATATTATAAGGAGGACAAACTGCAATTGCAGGAATAGTTATTTCTCGTATCGTATTATAAACGGCTTTCCGCGGATATAGAATGTACAATTATAAGATTAAAACTAGTTTTTTTAGCCCCGTGGTGCCGAAGGCACCGGCTAAAAAACTAGTTTTAATCTTATGATTGTACATTTCTATATTCGTAGAAAACTGGATATAATACGATGCTAGACATAGTTTTTTCGTATTCATGAGAACCGGTTCCTATCCACCGGAGTCAAATGAATACGAGAAAAGTTATTAACAAACTATGGGACGACAAATCATGATCCGATGAAATATAATTTTTCTATCAGTGGAAAAGAGTCTTTAGTTCCATGTGAATTAAATAGATTGACCGTGAAGAAAATAAATGTATTGTTATAATAAAATAATATGGATAACCTGCATCTTCATCATGTTTCTTGGAGTAATCATCCTAAATAAAAATAGAAATAAAGTATTTTTATGATACAGATTTAGAAAAAAACAATAACATAGTGTATCGAATTATCAACAATCATTAAAAGAGTCCCTACTAATTGTTTGGAGTAACAAAAGGAGTAAGTCCGTAAAATGTATTTTTTGTTATTATTCTTGGTTTTTAAAGAGATATATTGCTTAATACAGATAGACATATTCTAATTATATATTAGATGCACTTCTTTAAACAAAACGAATGCAAAGTTGTTACCTAGTGCCAATACCATAAGATCTAGGACTGGTCTTCATCATTCTCGGGGTGCTCCTCGGTGTCTGTGGGGGTGTCTGGAACGAGTTAGCCTCGGCGGGACTTATAGCAGCACCGCGGGCAGCGGCTGTGCCACTCGCTTTGCCTGTTTTATAAAGAAATATTTAGGTGTCTGTTCGTAATCAGATCTTAAAAAATTTGTTAAAACTTTTATTTTTTCCTCATACTGTTACTTTAAATCAATATTTATGTGGTTGTATAGTAATAAGTGGAAAATCATTCATCTCTTGTTTTACAAAATTAAGAAAAAAATGTGTTGGTAACCTAGGTGCGTCTTATATACATAGCAATTTTTATTTTTTAATTAACCTAATATAATTTTAAAATATATATTTTTTCTCAAAAAGGTTTCTTTTACATAGATAAATGTTTATTGGTTCTTATTTTTCTATTTTGTACCTGAATTGTGTGCAGCAGAATTAGGTTTACCATCATCAACATCAATAGGTTTGTTCACAACTTCATTATCCATAGCAAAGGCAACTCTGAACAAATATTTGTTGATTGTCAGGTATAAGGTATAACAAATGAGCCAAATAAATCTAAAATAATATTGCTCCCCAACGACATGAAAATCATGAATAGGTTTCGTGAATTTTTTCTCTAAATTGGTACAAACCTTAAAATGTAAATATAAATGTAACATATGTATTACTAGCGGTTGCGCTTCTAGTATGTATGGATTTTTTTTGATAGAAAATAGCATCAAACTATCCCAAGAATTAAATCTAAAAATCAACCAGCCTAAGACCATTCAAGGACCTTTGTGAAGCTTTCTCTTAAAGTAGAAGTCAGTAACTTCAGTGGTAATTTAGATATTAAGCTTTATACAAAAGCCTTACTACTTTTTATATAAGGATTACACAATCTAGCTTTAAAAAATGTGTATGTGTTCATTAGAATAAAATACTATGTAGTGTACACATCTTTTACAGAGTATTAGATCTTCAATTGATTATGGAAAAAAGTGATTTGATTCTATCTTAAATGTATAAAATATCTTTACCTACGTCCAAGCGAAAGAGGTCTTTTTGGTCTGACTCCAGGAGCACTGAAATTTTGCTATCAGTCAAGGAAAAAACACATCATTCATATTCTTATTTTAAAATAAATTGAAAATATGGGAGAGATAGTTTTTAGTTTTCTTAATACTTTAGGTCGGTTCAGGTTAGGTTATATTAGGTACTGGGTAGTCCCGCATGGTTAGGGTTCTCCGGAGGAATCAATCATGGGGAAACACTAAACCCCTCCCCTTTTTTTTATTTATTACAAAAAATAAAAGAGAGTACTCGATAGGTAGAGAGTATGAGGGATAGCAACTATTTAAAAAACTATGAAAAAAGTTTAACATAACACCCCAACTACTTTGTAACCTTCTAGCGGCTGCGCCACAAGCATCTTTGAGTTCTATATTTACAGGAGTAGAATTATAGCCTAAAACCATACAAAGACTTCGAACTAAAAGTATATTAACCTAAAACCATACCGACACCTTCCCTTAATAAGGACCTCAATAAGAAAAGCCTAAAACTAATTTTGGGTAAAAAATGGTTTATCAAAAAATTCTGAAAGGGTGAAATGAAATGCCTTTGGCTTTTTTCTACAATAAGAATAAAAATGATAACCTATAAAAATCAATTAAAATTACCTTTCAGTTGTGGGTGTTGTTTTAGGTGTGACAAACTTGGGGACTGAATCAACAGATTTCGGTGTTTCTATTCTACTTTCATTCCTTAAGCATTAATTTAATGGTATATTATTTTAAGTATTCTTAATAAGTTACTTACAAAGAATTGCACTAACAGATACCTAGTAGTCGGAGAATGTACAGAAATTTTAAAAGTGCAGAGGCAAACATCACTAATATACTGTTTCTAACAATTGTTTTAAAGATGTTTTTTTTTATGTATTATTTTGAATAAACCTTTTTAAAGATATTTATAAAACTTAAGAAAACTGAGGTGAATTCTTAATTAAAAATTTTAGTGAGGCAAACGGATTTTAGTGAGGAAATTTTTTTTTAAGAATTCACCTCTGTACTCTACAAAATTAGACTTTAAAATTGCCTCCTATCATCAGAATTGCAATATAAAGCTTGGTTCACATATTTTCCTATTTTGCAAGAACTAGAGTAGCATCGCCTTCTCTATCTCTTGGGCTAATCGTTGATATCATCAACAGAAGAAAGGGATATTCCCTTTGTTTAATGAAAGTATGTATGTACCTGGGTTGGGTTGCTTGCAATCTCTTTACAACAGACTTGCCAGCACTTCTGAATATTTCGATTCAATTTTAAATTTTATACAAAAATATGTACTTAACAAGGGGTGAAATTTTCCATTTGCAGTATTTTTCTAAAGATCTTTATGAACATCTTATAATATATTTTTTAGTTTGTAGGTAAAAGATATAATGTATCAACTTTTCGCCAATAAAAAGACAATATATTTTCAAAATTTATCGTTATTTTCTATTATTGGTAAACACATATAGTACCTATGCTATTTAGTAAATTTGCAGTTAAGTTCGATACTTGATTCAATAGGTAATCATTATGAAAACTATCATTAAACTTGACACTTCATACAAAAACCTGTTTCTAAACTTATTTCACTTATCGCTTATTTCAACAACAGATTATGATATAAGTTTTCTGGAGTTATTGAAATAAATTCAACTCTACCTGTTTTTGAATGTCATTTTTGATGCAGGTCGCTCCGGGGAAGATTCATCGCTGCTGGAAAATATACTGTCCTCTGTCTTCCGACCACCTACTACAGGCTTTTTCATCACAGAATTCTAAAACAAGAAGACACCATAAATTGAAGTATAAATAAAAATGCTGCAAGATGTTGATGACAAAACTAGATTTTAACCACCTGCCCCCCCCCCTCCTCCCCTACCATAAAAAAACATCAGAAACCAATCCAAATTTTTGGCTTGGCACACCAAGGTTTGTTACGTCATAATCAGTCAGACACTAATACTGTGTTCGTGTCTGACTGATTATGACGTAACAAAAAAAAATAGCCAATGAGAGGCCGTTATTGACCAAAATGGTAAAATTTATAGTGGGCTCTCATTGGCTAATTTTTTTTGTTACGTCATAATCAGTCAGACACTATTACTGTGTTCAGGTTTAAAGTAATTAGTTTTTACAAATCAGGTGAATATTTTATACATCAAAATCTGTTTAGCCCCCCGCCCCCCCCCCCCCCTTTAGTAATAAATATTTAACATCATTTCTGCTCTTCTTAATAAATATGGTAGAAATAAATAGTATTTATGGACAAAAAAATATTTAAGAGAATCAATATTTAAATCCATACCTGTTTTGCAGATCTCCTAACAACTTGTCTTCTGGAAAATCCTGTGACAGGTGACATGAGAACATCACCTGCTGGATCCACCCGGAGAATTGATGACTCCTGGACAGGTGACTTCAGGGATAATCTAGAGCCAACACTTTCTACAAAATTATACCTGTCAAAACTTTATGTATTCTTCAATATATCAGTTCGAAAGACATTTTACTATATATATTAAAAGCATTAAATTCACGTTATATTGTTAGTCAGATAAAAAATTTTAATACTTTATTTATTTAATTTTATTGGTTGGTTCCAGACTAGTAGTGTCAAAACTTTTCAAACAATATTTTTTCTACAAAAGTGATAATTATCATCCTTCAGGATGAATATCAATGCATCGTCTTTTGGCTTATCCCTTAAGATTCCATGTATAAAGTAATGTAATTCATAAACATTTCATATTATACCAAATAGACGACGACAAAACAAGTCAATTGTTGTACTCAAATAATATAAGTCGATAATATGTCAGCCATGATCATATAGTCGATATGAATAAAATCATGTCAACAGTATGTAAAGAATTATGACAGATATTTCCTCTTGTATTGACATTTTCATTGCCTCTTCGGGTTTCTGACACTTTGACTACGGGTGTTTCATTGCCCATGCGGGCTTTTCCTTGGCTGTTCTTTTGGTGGTTTGGTTCTGGGGTTTGAAACAACTATAAAAAATATTACTTTGCAATATATAACTTTTGTGTACAATTTTGTTTCATAGCGGTTGCGCCCCTAGCTTCCAGGGGCGCTGTCTGAATTGTTCACAAAAGATTTTGATTAAAAATAAAAAAGACATATTTAAACCATCCCTTGACCTTTGAAAAGCTTTCCTGAAATGAAAAAAACCGACCGATTAAATGATAAACAAGATCTTAATTAACAAACAAACAAACACCTAAATCTAAGTTTTTGAAATTATTATGATATCCACATCGTTAAGATATTTTTTTCAGAAATTTTTTTTTCATTTCTATTACCGCTTTTTTAGCTTCTTCCTTTGCTTTGGCTGTAGCTTCAAGATCCTTAATCTGGATGGTCAGGTCTTCATTTTCTGTTTCAAATCTATTAACCTGAAAATATAAATATAGGCCACTAAAGGCAATTGAGGAGCTAACAATAATGACAACATCCATAAAAGTGAAGTTTAGCAAACAGAAGATCGTACAAACTACAAACAAACATTATCATTATTATTTAAAAGTCTGATAGAAAATTGCTGAATTTTCTTAATGTAGGATGCTTTATATGGACATATTTTTTATATTTTAAAACTTGATTAGGTATACAGATACTTTGCATATAATAAAATGTTTATATCATATAATTATTTTCTTTAGATTCATTACGCCAAGTTTGAAAGGGGTAATAGTTATTTCTCGCATCGTATTATAAACGGCTTTCCGCGGATATAGAATGTACAATTATAAGATTAAAACCAGTTTTTTAGCCCCTAGGTAGGTGCCGTAGGCACGGGCTAAAAAAACTGGCTTTAATCTTATGATTGTACATTTTTATATTCCTAGAAAGCTGTATATAATACGATGCTAGACATAGTTTTTTCGTATGGATGAGAACCGGTTCCTATCCACCGGATTCGAATGAATACGAGAAAATAATTTAGCGAGGTATAGAAACCGTTCATCTCCATAAAAAATTGCATAAACTTGATTGCTTTCCATTACAAAACCCGTCAAATAGCACAAGCAGATTATTTGCTATAAAACAAACAGGGCGAAGTTGACAATGACGTATTACCTGTAAACGCAAATTGTTTATCTTTCTGCTGGCTGAAACAATAGACTTCTGCAGAACATCGATTTCTTGCCGTTTTTGTTGGCTTTCCTGTACATATCCGTATATTATCAATACAAATTTATCACCAAAGCTTTCCTTTCTATCAAACACTAAAAGCCCCCCCCCTCAAATATTTAAAAAATAAATTAAATATCAGGGAACTTATTATTTATAAAGAACTTTAGTTTCATGATAAAATATAAAATATTTCCTTCTATTTTCTTAACTAGAGGCTACCCCCTAAACCACTAGGGAAATAAGGGCAGTAATATAGCCTAAATCATTACAGAACCTATGAAAAGCTTCCTAAAATAGAGATTCGGTCAATTCATCGATTAAAATGTTTTAAACGCACAATCAAACAGAAAACCTTACTACTTTAAAAAAAAGGATATAAGCTTGCTATAAAGGTCTCACCTGTTTGAACCTGGCATCAACTTTCTCAACAGTTTGCTGGGTGTCCATCTGATTTGCCTGGATCCTGGCCTGGACATCTTCCAGCTGACGGTCAAGGTCAGTCAGTTGCAGGTCAAGCTCCTCCATTTCAAGTTCAGATTCTAGATTTAATTTAGATTAAAAAAAACAAGGATGACAAAATTCATAAGTACCCAAATATTTAAAGGCGTTAACAAATTAAACAATAAAGTAGATGTACATTGGTACAATTATCAGAGAAAATATTTTAAATAAATTCAAAAGCTAAATTCATTCAACAATAAAGCTACCTGCCCCTTTATGTACAAACTAGCGGCTACACCCCTAGAGTTCTTTAGGAGCACTTGGGAAGGGAAGGAGTGGATATTGAATCAAGCCCATTTATAATTTTAGAAGTAGAAAATGTTTTAGAGAGGTAATTTTTTTCAAGGGCGATTTATCTTGGGTGTGTGGTGGTACCCTTTCAGTAATAGTTATAAACTTTACTGGGCCTCTGAGAAGCTACATTTTAAAGGAGAACCGTATCAGTCCAGCGGTTTGCGAGATCCTTCGCTACTTTATATAACAAGATGATAAGTTAACCTTTAGAACCACTAGAAATAAAATTATAATATTAACCACCTAAATATTTTAAATAAATTCATATCATGCAAAAAAGGCTAAAGCAAACCTTTTTTCTTTTTTTCTTGTGTGGCTAGTTCCCTCTTAGCTGCATCAGCCTCCCTGACCAGTGCAGCGTGGTTTGTCTTCTGGTAGGTGGCGGTATTCACACGTGTTTCCCAGGATCTAAAGGTAAAAAAATAATTTTAAGTAGCGAAGCTACTCTATAAGTTACTTTGTTTGATCGTTCGTAACGCTGTGAGTAGGTGATTTTCTTGGCTGCTATTTAATTTTTGGTCCGTCGGTCTGTTGGTCCGAAGTCATTAGGTCAAGTCATAATGTGCTTGATCGTGAAGCTTTTACTGGCAAAAGTGGCTAGGTATATAAAAGTGTCTCAACCTTCTCCATTACGACTTAAGTTAAAACACTAAGAAACTAAGGCTAATCAATCAATCAATAATCTTCACGAACTTTATTACCTGAGTTCCATTTGAAGTTGTTGAATGGCAGATTCTTCATCCTGTTCTCCAGATACCAAACTTACAATCTAATCAAGAATAGTTATGTTAATAGGTAGAGTAGTGCGCCATAAGTTGTGCGTATAAAAAACGATAAAATGTATTACAGTAAAGAAAGAGATATTCAAATGAGTAACCTCACAACAGTTTGTGGTTTGCCGTCTTTGGGGGGGAGTTTTGTAATATTAGGTCAACCGCGTATAGTTATTATTAACGCCAATAAGTAGACATAAACCTTAAGCTTTGCTGCACTTTCTTCTTCCGCTACTTGATCCAGTGTTTTGTTTAGGAATTGTATCTTAGCTGACAGCACCTGCAGTGCAGTACACAAATTAAGATGATTTTATTAACGAATCTTTCTATAACTTACTTTGTCTGTCCGTCCGTCCGTAACAATTTGATTTCCGGAACCAATGAGCATTAAGCACGTAATTCACTTGGTCTTTCGGCTATGCTTCAACATAAATATTTATTTTAAAGGTCTACTGATCTCTATGATTTATTGCATATTTTTTTTATGGAAACCGAATATATGCTATATTTATCCCTTTGATCGTTTGTGAATCTATGATTTTTGGTGCTTTGCTACGGATATTGTCATCCTTGCTTGGTATATTAAACATGAATCAGTGATAGTTACTAGGCAGATAATTAGGTTAATTGGTAGGATACAAACTTTGTTGCTTAAAAAATGTGAATTCAGAAAGAGTTAAATTACTCACTATTTAAGTTGACTTGTGGTGATTTTAACGGATTTTTTGAAGCATTTATAGAAAAAAACTCTTGTAAGTCTACAACGAACAATTTGATCTCCTTTTTTCATATTAATCTAAGAACCAAAACAAATACTTTTCAAAGAGTATTATAAAAACAAAACTTCACCTTAATTTGCTCGACAGAACTTTGAAGGTTGACTTCGTCTTTGGCGGCGGATTCTATTGCACCTTAAAAACAAATTTTCTATTAAAATTTCTTTTATACTCTCTATTTTCATCTTAAGCATCATTAGGGAGGAGGGGAGTGGTGTGCATTGGAATGTAAATTGTACAAATTATACTAGTAGTGGTACCCAAAGTTAAAGAAAACATGTAACTGGACAAAGTGTCTCAAAAATCAGCCATGTGAAGTCATAAAATGGGAAATGAAGATGTGGGAAAGAAAACCCCTAAAAAAAGAAGGATAATCCCTCATTTTCATGACGATATATGGCTGATTTTTGAGACACTTTGTTAAGTTACAACAAACATTCGTTTTAATAAAAACTCCAAATGACCAAACTTTTTCATCAATATTTTTATCTACATGAGGCCAAGAATTAATTTTGTCAATGGTGATTGGAGGTGCATATCAATTAAATTTCCTTTGTCTTACCTTAATCATGAAGCCTTAACACATAAAATAAGATCTAACCTTTAGTCTCATCTATGTGTTCATTGATTTTGTCAACTTTTTCTGCAGCTGATTTCTTTTCATCTTGCACAGCAACTAATCTCTCCTCGATGTTCTTTAGTTCCTTCTCGTAGCAAGTCTTTAACTTCTCATCATCAGCCTTGGAATATTTCAATTTTTAAACTTCAATTAGTTGTATGTATTATTATCATAATATAAAAGTTTGTCTGTATTCTATTCAAGAGCTTAACCTTACAAAAGTAATGACCCTAGAAATAAAATATTAAATATTTATGTAGAAGTAAAAATTAAAATAGGTTAATAACCCTTTTTCCTATAAAAATTGTCTCTAAAGACTGACAAATCGGTTATGAAAAAAGCAAGGATAGGAACATCAACTTTTTAAAGCAGTTTTGTTTCTGATCTCAGAACCTTTTTGAAAATATGATCTATAAAGGATAAAATTTCATTCAATAAAGTCTCATTTGTTTTAGTCAAACATCTTGCTGAAGTCACAAAATACACAAATTAAAATAATCTTGTTTTCCACAGCTCAAAATTCTGCTATTTCCGACGGAAACAATCCATTCATAAATCTCAAAAAAAAATCCATTTATTCCAGCAAAGAAAAAAAGCCTTTTGTTTTCTTACCAAAGAGCGTTCAGAATCTTTAGAGATGACTTCCAATTTCTTTGATTTTTCTTGTACAGCGATACTTAAATAATCATATACAATTATAATAAACACAGACGAGCAAGTTCATTAGTCACACAAAAACAATCAAGTTCGATTATAATAAAGAATGCAATCATGCAATGTCATATTAAAAAAAAAACAGGTTTTTCTTAGTTTCTTTTTAATAGACAATCTCTATAATAGCATGCTTTTTCATTTGGATCATGACTGATTTTATTCCAGCGGATATGAATCAGATTCAGAGTCACACAAGAAAAAAATAACGCAAGTTGTTTAAATAGCAGTTTTGTGTACAATAAAATTAATGATTTAAATTAAAAATTAACTTTTTTCAAGTACATAGTGGACTGGCAGGGGTGTATATTCTGCATAAGAATATTTTTTTTCTTCTCGGACTGCAAAAAATATTTCATCCCCCCCTAGTTTTTCCCCAAGGGGGGTAAAAGTAAAAAATCCAATGCATTCAGTTATTTCAAGTTTTCTTTTTTTATTTGATTATACAACATATGACTCTTGATACGGTCATCTAATGTTTCCATTGCTCATTTTCCATTTTTTACACCTCCCACATGTTTAAAAAAAAATTTCCCAAAATATTTTTACCTTGCAATATCGATTTTGTTTTTCAGTTCGGTCAATTTTTCATTTTTACCTCGGTTAGCCTCTCTCAATTCCTTAAAAAGCTTTATTTTAGCAGTGCAGCGACTCTATAATTTGTCCGTTTGTAAATCCGATCATGAGACTATGGGGGAATTATGAAATGACATCCAGTATATCAACTTATTTCCGACTGTCGTTTGTTGACGTGATGCTGTAAAAGACATTAAATTCTCTTTATTACTCTTTCTTTCGGTAATCCCTTTTTAAATCACTGAACATCTACTCTATAACTTTCTTCGTATGTTTGTCCATCCATGGTTTTTGTCCTGCGCTACTCATAAATATTGTCATCCTTGTTATTATTTAGGACATTAAAAAAACAGGAATGACAATCAAAGTCTATTTTTACCCTTATATTTGGTTAATTTATAACAATTACTGTTCCATTTTCCTTTGAAAATATGGTTAGTTTGTCTTTGCTCCGATAATTATAAACATTGAATGAAAACTTACCTTTAGCTGTTGTTTGGCGGTTTGTTTTGACGTATTCAAAGCTCTGAATTTGTACATCATATCATCGATGGACTCTTGAAGCTTGTTTTTAGCATTTTCATGTGCTTCTGATCCGTCTTTAACATTCTAAATTGAAAATAGATTACAGCAGGGTTCGTTCGTCCTCTGTAACGCTTTTTTGGATCAAAAGATTGTCCAGCAAACAGCCTGAACGGTGCTTTTCCTTAAAGTGACTATTGAGCACTGGGGAGTTTGTGCTTGACTGTGCACAAACCGCCGCTAACCATCGAATAAAACCACCATGGGAAAAATCACGAAGTTAAATGTAGGTTTTTGGTAGTTAGAAAGCTTTATTCCTGGGCGAAAAATTACCCCCCCCCCTTGCCTTGGACGAGGCCAATAAATAAGTCTTTAAAAATAATGATCGCATTAAAATCTGAATCTTAAAGTACGCTTTAAACCTTTTATTGTAAAATCAAGTACTTGTTTCAAACAAATGTACGAACAATTCTCAGTTATAAAAATGTTTTTTTTTTATAAAAAAGGATTAATAGGGGAAGAGGGTTAAGTGCAACAATTCCGCACATTATAAATATTTTAAATGCGTTTTTCTTAGTTTTAAAGATAGTTAAACAAAATAATGAGTTATTCATCTCATTAGGAGAGTCATTCATTAATACAAGATTTTCTTTTAAAAACGGGGCCTACAAAATTGCTTGTACTTATTGAAAGTTTCTTGATTAGTAGCTTCACATTTCAAATACCTCTTTCATCTGTTTGAGCTGGTTGTCATGTGCCATCAGGATAGCCCCCATTTCTTGTTTCCGTTCCTCCAGCTTGGCCTCCAGAGTGCATTTCTTATCCGACAGTGCCTCAATATTCTTCTCTATTTCATCTCCAGCCTCTAGCTCTTTCTCCAAAGATCGTTGACTAAATATGTCAGATCATGATTAGGAATAATAGAAACATGATCCTTTTAGAGCAGAAAAAAATAATTTAGATTAATAGACCTAAACCTGTTCTTTATTCGTAGTGATGGTCTGCTTACATTAAAATTACTAAAACGCAAGTCTTATTTGGGGTCTCACCATTAGAGTAAAACACTAGAGGGGGAGGGAGTTAAATAACTGCATGTCTCCTTCCCGAGGACGTTGTGCTACCTTTCAATCCGTCTTTGAAAATCAATGAAAAGCGTCGGGAATATTAACACAGCAAAGTCGCTACAAAAGAGCAGAAAGTAATTTTGTAGAAGATTAAAAAAGTCCTTAACAGGGGGATCCAGATAGTTGTCTGGTTATACATCTATACTATTAATTTATTGCCTCACC
Organism: Acartia tonsa; assembly: GCF_053477335.1. Classification (NCBI taxonomy): domain Eukaryota; kingdom Metazoa; phylum Arthropoda; class Copepoda; order Calanoida; family Acartiidae; genus Acartia; species Acartia tonsa. The sequence goes on along the minus strand of NC_137269.1, from coordinate 30,347,077 downwards.
CTGTTTTTAAAAGTTTCATTGGCTTCTCAAAAAATAAAAGTATAAGGCAAGATTTCTATTAATAATGCCATTGTATAAGTCAAACGCTTTAACTAAGTCTAAAGATCATTAAATAATACATTTCTTGAAAAGTCTTTTGTTAGCAGCTCAAATTCTAACCCAAATTCTAAGTTGCTTAATTATTTGGTAGGTAAGTTTTTTTATAAAATTTTAGCAGGTAAAAATAATGAGTGACAAAAAACTACGAATTTTGTAATAAAAACATTCAGTTATACAAAAATACCGCCAGTATCCAGCCTTTTAAAGTCCGTCCACTCAAATAGAGATGAAAAACTCAATTTAGAGAAATTTTTACATGACTAAAACTATTAGGGAGGATTTTGGAAAAAGCTGATTTTCTTACTTTGAGACAGCTTGTTTCAGATCTTCGGCAATCATTCTTACGTCGAGGGCAAGCTTGCCCATTCCCTTCGTACTTTGGATCAGACAATCCTTCTCAAACTTCAAATCCTTCAATTAAATACACGAAGTGTAATTAACATTTTTGAGGTACTTGAATAATAATATTCACATAAAAATATCTATAATATGATAATTATGGGTTAGCAATTAAGATGTTCAAACTTTTACCAGACATATTTTGAGATACTCCTAAAAACGTCTAATTTATGATCGTAATTAACATTTTTTTATGGTAGTAATTCATAGGAAAGTAAATAATAATCAATATTGCAACATTAAATTTTGCCTTGCTGTTTTCATAAAATATCACATCTTTAAAAGATCAAAAAAGAATAATTTTAAAATATATTAAAGTCTTTTTTTAAAGAACTTTTTTCGGGCAAAGTTCTTTTTTTGTACGTGTGAAACTCAAGTTTTGTAGTATAAACCTTCGAACTCTTTCCCTTTCTAAAAAAAAACCTGTGCTAACCTGAAGCTTATTCTGTAGACCCTCAAGTTGATCTGTTAACTTTGAGTTTGTTGTCTTGATGGTCTCATGTTCTGTCATAACCTCTTGATGGTGATCTAGAAATAACAAACATGTCAATTGGGAACCTTTGCACAAATTTTAAGATAAAGATTAATACCTATGTACCCCACAAAATTTTCAAGTAATGTTTTAAATCAAGTTCTACACTTATTCTTATTAGGATAGTGGAGGTGTGGGGGTGTTGGGAGGCATATTCGATTTCGACCTTCTCCTATGCGACAAACAATGAAGAAAACAATAAATTTCTTTGTTATATTTACTCCCCCGACCCCCCTTCCCTTTGCATCTAAAACTCAGTTCTAAACACCACCGTTTCATTTCAGTAAATTTCAGAAATTTCCTAACCATTTGAGAGTTTAAGTTCCTCTGAGCCTTTAGCTTGTTCTTCTCTGAGAGATTGTAGCAGAGACTTTTTCTTGTTCTGTTCCATTTCTAACTCTTTCAGTCCGTACTAAAATTGCAACACATGTTTAAGATTGGCCTAAATATCTTGACATATACAACATAATCACATAAATGAGTCTATACAGTACTATATACTATTAGAACTGGAATTAAAAGATCCATCACATCTTTCAATTCCAGCTTTAATGAAATGTTTTCAGAGACTGTGCTTTCAGCCATTTGTTAGTAAGCTACATATAAAGTTGTTTAGTCAGAATACTGATCTTGGAATTTGGAGTTTTTTCATTGATTTTACCAAAATCAAATGCTATTGAAAAACAAGTTTTAAATAATTTGTTGAAAACAGCTAGGAATATCTTTTTCTGGTACAAATTGTTGCAAACCAATGATGAAAATCATAAATTTATTATTAATTTATGTCAATAGGAGTGGGTTAATCAAGCAATACTTTTGTTCCATTAAAACAAAACACAAAGTATATAGGATATCCCCCCTTCCAGGGAAAAACAAAACAAAAATGCAATATACCTTGGAAGACGAGATTTTATGCTGAAAATCCGCAACCACGTTAGCGTGTTCAAGTCTCGCATTTTCCTCTGACTTCTTGGCGTCGGCAATATTCTTTGCCAATTCCTGTCTTTCTTTTTCTTTAGAATCACATTCCATGTCCGTGGTTTTAATGGTCTAAAGATAAACAAGGCATTGATTAAAGAAGGAGCTTTAGCATATTGATATACACGTCCCCGTAATTTTGATGTACATATGTGTAACGTTATTTTTAAAAGCAAGGCTTTTCTATAATTAAGGTCAGTCCGTCCGTCCGTAACGGTTAGCTCTTATTGTTAATATAGATATGAGATAATTTACACAGACAAAATAAGCGTAGACCACATGTTCAATCCGTCAGGTGATTGTTAAAGATGTAATTGTAAAGTAGTAGGTATTTAGCTTTGTATTTAGGATTAAATTATAAAATGATATAAATGTAACAATGTCATATACACCAAAATATATACAATACCTGTTGAAGATTGGCAAGTTGGGTTTTTAGATCAATAATCATATTAGCTCCGGCCTATATAAATAAAAAAAACTTAATGAAATATGATTTTAGCATTATATTACAAAGTTAATATTTCTAAATATAAGAGTTGGAAATTTGATAACAAAAAAATAGACGGTAAATACCGCGCGTCAGTCAGCCGCGACTAAGCCTAAAATTAAAACTTGTTTAAAATTCTGAGAGAAAAAAATTTGATGAGAGGGATTGCCATTGTATACTGACTAAGAAGGGGGGGGGGGGCAGGGTAATGCAACCATCTCGTAATCAATGCGCAAATGGCACTTAGAATCCGAATTTCATTATGAAACTTGAGTAATCCTTGGAAAGGCTTTTTTTCCCAAAATCGAACAAAAAGTTGAATATTTAACGACTAACGTCTCAGTAGTTAAGCCGTTTTTTCGCTATTTTTAGGGCAAATCTATTATCAATTATGTAGGAATCAACGTTTGAAACATATTTTTGCTTTAACTCTTTTGAAATAATACCAAAAAGCATTTTTAATTTTTCTAGTACCAACGCTCAAGGGGTAGAACCGGTTGAAAAGTATGATGTAGATAGGGCTCGTGACGGATTTGCCCCGAAAATAGCCAATAAAAGGCTTAACAGCTGAACCGTCAGCAGTTAGCCGTTACTTTTCCAACTATTTGTTCAATTTTGGGAAAATAGACCTACCAAGAATTACTCATGCCAAGTTTCATATCGAAATTCGGATTCTAAGTGCCATTTGCGCATTGATTACCAGATGGTTGCATTAAAAAAACCTTTTTTAAATTTTAAAAGGACGATTTCCCTGAAGCTTCTAGCCAGCGGCCGATCTCTGGTAAATACTATACACACACACTCAAATTACCACCCCTTATAAAAATTGATCCTGACCTCTAAATCACTTTGAAGGTTTGCCTTGTCTTGTTGCAGCTTGGCAATGTTGGCTTCTTTTTCCGCTTTGGTTGATTCAAGCACCTCCACGCCTTCTTTCAGCTAAATATCATTAATATTGATTGAAAAGTTATATTTAAAAGAATTGTGCGGCTAATACATTTTATGTTGTCATTGAAAAAATATAACTAAAGGATTATAAAAATTAAATCTCACTGAAATTGCATAATTCAAACATCTAAAAAGAGCATTTCCAAATTTTATTTTAGCAATATAATTTTGTAAAGATCACATTTGAAAACCAGATTATTAATCCTAGGGGCGAGCCGCGCCAGTAGGAGGGGGGGGGGAGGTACAACATTTAAAAACTATCGGAATCATTATAAAAGGTTTGACCAATTAACTCAAAAGCTACAAAAGAGAAACAACCCAAAATAACATTGCTAGAACTGAATGTGCTGATGAATTTTCGACCCCCCCCCCCCTCTCACCAGTATGAGGAACCAAGCTCTAACTTGCCTTATTCTCCGTCTTGATCTTAAGCTTGGCAACAGCATCATGAACCTCTTCTACATACTTCTGCTTCTCTTTCAGCTGGTTGGCCACTGCCTCCTAGACAAGGACGATTTGTTCTTTTACAGAAACAGGCGAGTTTTGAGTCAAATGATGTTAGTCACAGTTTTGGTTTAAATTTCATTTTTGGAAAGACCGTAAAGCTATTGAAGTCTTTTTATTTATATTGGTGTAGCCTTCAGTAACAACAAAAAAAAACTAAAATTGTCTTTAAGTCCTAGATGTGCAATGTAATAATGTGCGTCTGTTGTCTAGGATAAGCATTTTTTTATTCTTATTATTGATGTCACATATGTAACACAAAAAAGATACCATTTATGCGTCTGTAGTATGAGATCCAAAAGAGAACCCGACAACATGCGAGCATATAAACGTCATCGTTAAAGTAGTTGGTATAAAAAAAGGGGTGTATAACTATATTCTGCACAAGATTCATTTTTTCCCCTGCTGCAATTTTTATATTTTTTCCCCTCCAAGATTTTTTCTAGCAAGGAAGGGGAATAAAGGGAAAAATATTTTCAGAACTCCTTATTTTATTCATATTATCCCCCCTCCCACATATTTTTTTAATTTTTCACCAAAGAAGGAAAGAAAAATAGTAAAAAAAAGTAAAAAAAATTTCCCCCCCTAACCACATATTTTTAATTCCATCCCAACCCCTTTAGCAGGGTCACACTATGTTCCACGGGTGACAAAAAATCGTTTTTTACATTTTGGAAAATACACTTTTAAACAATTGTTTAGTAATATACACAAGTTTTTGGAAATAAAGCCGAAAGAATTAGCTCTTTACTATGAAAAATAAGAATTTTATGTGTAATTATTGTGTAATTTATGTCAATCTTGGATCCCATTAAAGCTAAAAGTCTAAAAATTTGTATGTGGTTTCCTTAATCAACAAAAAATATTCTGATTTTATATGTTTAACATTATCTACTCCCTTTACCCTTTTATTGAGCAACCTTTCACAAAAGGTTCTTTCATATTAACAAAGAAGAGTAGAACTTATGTTGATTAAGATAGAAAATGTTTCCTTTAAAATAAATGAAAATAAAAATTAGAGTCTTACATATCTATGATCTAAAGGGATAAGACAATGGCCGGTAAATTAATGTACATCCCCAATGGTAATAAACAAAATTGCCCCTTCTATAAATTACAATTAGTTGTTGAAATGTTTGGACACTCAACTAATAAACCAACCAATCAAATTCAAAAGTCCCAAAAGTTGTTATGCCTACAAATAAGAAAAAACTATTATAAAACTTTGTGGACTAGTATAATAAACAGTCCATTGTTCCCTTCCTCCCTGCTTAAATACATATACACACAGAAAATGAGTAAGAAATTTACTCATCTGTATTTATTAGAAATCTCAAAATATAAATTTCAGCGACGGCAGTCGGCAGAAAAATAGCGGCAGATTTTAATGAAATGTTAGTTGGTCGTGTATAGTTGTTAGAATAGCTTAAGTTTAAAATTTGAGGTCTCTAAGTAAAAAATTGAGGTAAAAGGAGTTAATTAAAGATTTCTGGAGAACTGCAGGATCATACCTGGAACCGGAAATTGACTTGAACACCTGTATGTAGTAATATAGGATATTTTAGTATTTTGGTAAGATGAAATGTTAAGTTTAAGTCATAAAAAAAATATTTTTGCTCTTTTCCTGTATGATCCTGCCAGGTATCCTGGCATCCTGTGCCCACCAGGATGGAGATATTCAACTTTCAGTTATGTGTCGTACCCATTTTAAACAAGTCACTCAGTTATAGCTCTCTATCTTTCACACAAAGAAAATGAGATAGAAAATACTAAAAGGGGGGAGGGTCGCCTCCCCCCCCCCCCCCGACTATTAAGGGTTAACAAAACTTGTTAGTTGGGTTGTGTAATATCTTTTGATATGATTCCCGTCAATGTTGCTTAGAAACAAAGGAAGTTCTGAAATGTGCTTATTAGACTAGCTTTACACCCCCCCCCCCTTGACGCCCCTTGTGTAAAACCCTTATTATAAGTATTTTCACCATTATTTTAAAAGATATATGTATACTTATTGCTATTTAAATAAAATTTCATCCAAATTTTCAAATATACACTCATTTTTCGGGATTTCTGGAATGCAGTGGGTCAACCATGTATGTAGAATATACACCCCTGTATAATAAAAACGTTACCTTAATATTGGAATACATCTTGATCTCCGAGTTAAGCTTGCCTAGTTGATTGTCGACAAGAGCAACCTGAGTCTTAACATCCTCATATTTAGTCTCCAACTTAGCAGAGTCCTCCACGTTGCTAACATAAAAAATAATTTTGTAGAATTGAAAAAAAAATAAAAATCATCTGCTAAATGTTAGTTTAGAAACTTAAATGTTAAAGGGGTTGTAGGGGTAACTTGTAAGTAAGGCTATCAATAAACTTCTCTTTAATACTTAAACACAAAAACATTTGATTCGAAATTTAAACTACCTAATTAACAAACTATCTCCAGTATTACCTGTTAAGCTTGACAGAGAGTTGCTCGATGACTTTCTTTCTTGAAGAAATCTTCAACTTATTGCTCTCATACAATCCTTCAGTTATAATTTTAGAATATATTCTATTTAGATACCAGCGGATACTTTGTGGAAGGGAGAGAAAAAGTAAACAAAATATTTTTGACGGGAGCGTTGTTTCTAAAAGTGATTTCTTTTGGGTGGGTAAAAATAACCTCCAACAAAATATATAACCCTTCTCTGGACTTGTGACAAGCTTCACCGTAAAGCACTAATCAATATTCTTTGCTACAGATAGACATAATATTACCTTTTTTTATAAAGATTGCTTAAATCAAACAATAGTTCATCATATCACTAAATAGAAGCCCCAGAGGGGCCTATCCCTTCTGAGAGAGACTAGGCTAGCCTTTAAAAAATCCGTAACTTAAAACTTCTAAGCATTGGCGATCAATTTTCATAAATAGTATTATGGATGCAATTCACAATTGAATTGAAAGCTTTACATATCACAATTCACGTATCAAAGGTATTAAATACGCACAAACTTGCATTAATATAATACTATGCTTCATTTTTTCCACCAATAAAAATAATATCATAAATATTTTCAAAATGTACAACCCCGTTTTAGTAGGTATTAAAATGATAGTTTAAACTAGCAAATTCATATAAATAAAAACTTTTGTAAAATCCTCTTTTAATCATAACTAACCAAAAAATTTAACCTTCATAGTATTGTAGTTCTCTTTCAAGATTGTCAGCTTGTTGGCTAGTCTCTTTTTGCCATCTTCAAAAATTATTTACATTATTTTGTTATTTGATATTTATGTGTTCAACTAGACAACGCCCCTAGAGGAATAAAGGGGCACTTGAAGAATATGGGTGGGATGGAAAGTCGACACTCAACTTAAGATTCTAGTTTAATAACTGAGATTTTTTTTGAGGTTGTGAGTCATTTTTTCTCAACGCAAATTTTCTTTGTAGGGTGGAGGTACCCTCCAACAAAATAAGTATAAACCTTCCCTGGACCTTTAATTAGCTTCACTGTAAAGAAGACACAAATATGTTCAGCAGTTAGCGAGATCCTTCGCTAGAGACAAAAAATGTTGCTACTTTATATTATAGGATATCATGACAGGCATTTTTAAAATATGCTTCTATTTCATTATAATATTAATGTGACATCTTGCTTATTCCATGATGTTTAATTCTATTCTAATTAATATTAATGTTAGTTTGACTTTAACAACGCAGTTGGCTCGTAATTGATATAAAAAATTAATAGGCGATATATAACCAACCAATGATCGCACAATCTTAGACTGGTCGTCATAACTAAGCAAGCAATTAGTTGCAATCGATTATGAGCCAAGGTTTTTAAAAGCGAAGCTTTTCTATAATTAGGGTCCGTCCGTCCGAGATAAATAGCTTTTATTCGTTAATTTAGGCATGTTAGAATTGTCCTATCGATTTCAAACTTTGCATGATGATTTCTATAGTAGTTAGGTACGATTTAGAAAGCGTAGCAACTCTATAATAATTACCAGAATGTCCGTACGTCCATTTTAAACATATTGATTTTTCTACTTTTTAAAAGCGAAGCTTTTCTTTAATTAGGGTCTGTCCGTCCGAGATAGATAGCTTTTGTTTACAACAAATTTTTTATGTGATCTAATTATCCGTTTGATCTGATTTTTGGTATATTGATTCCTGGAACAACAAAGAACATTATTATAAGCGAAGCAACTCTATAATCAAGTCCTAAAAATGTAAGTATGTCCATAACCATTATCCTGTATCAAGCAGTTTTTCAACAAATTTACTTATAAGTTTGCTTCGACTCTTATACTTCTATATTCTGATTATTCAGTTCAGACACTATACAAGCGTTAATGTCCGTTTGTCCTACCGTTTCAGTGTTTCGCTTTTATGGATGTTGTCATCCTTGTTTTTCATTTATTCAAGTGGATTAATAATACATATAACTTCTAGCGGCTTCGCCTCTAGGGGCATTCCCTAAGAGGTAAGAAAAATCGAAAAAATGTAGGTAGATAAGAAAAAAATAACTAAAATAAAAACGATGGTTGGGGGATTATATGTTTTTTTTGGGAGTGATAGCTTATAACCACCAAGGGACCTCTAGATATACACCCTTAAAAGAGTAGAGCCCGATCGGTTCAGCGGTTACCGAGATCTTAAGCTTCAAACAGACAGACAGACAGACATCAAGCTACTTTGTATCATAGATGTAACCTCATCAGATTTTCCGATTCCTTCCTCAGATTAGACAACTCTGTTGTTGAATTGCCAGCAGTCTCACTCATTTCAGCCATTGTTATCTAGCTATCTCTAGGTTATATAGCAACAGATAATAGATATTTATTACATTGTATTATAAACAGCTTTCCGCGGATATCAGCCCAAAAAATGGTATAAATCTTATGCATTTTATTTTAAAATTCGTGGAAAGATGTCTGTAATACTGTCTGAGAACCGGTTCTAATCCAGCGAATATATATTTATTTGTTTGATTTTTTAAGCATAGCAGTTACAGTAGTATTTAAAACAGCAACAATTTACAAGATAAATGCAATATTAATTTCTGAGAATACCTTAGAAATAGCATCTAAAAAAAACATAAAAATAACGGATATTGATCGGTTTCGAATCCATACTGAAAAAATATTGATAGAGAAGAATAAATGTAATTCAAATAGAATTCTTAGAAGTTAGAATTACGGATTTTGATCTGGCAATTTTTACTTTGAAAGATTACTTGCTACATCTTTGTCCTTCATATGTTTCAGGTCTTTTTGCAAATTTTAAAATTTTTGCAGTGCTTGTACCATCGCAGTTTTTGCATTACAGAAAAAATATTTTGCATGGGTCATTATTTTGCATAGATCAACCATATTATGGCTGGGGGCAAAAATTTTAACAAAATTTTTCTAAAACGGGACAGGGTAATGTATACATATCATAATCTATATTTGAAATAGCTCATTGCCGTTTTTCATTTTTCACTGGATTCCACCTTTAACAGCCTTTGTGTCATGTGATAACATAGACTAAACAAATTAACCATTTAGGTTGGAATATAATACAATTTATTAGTAGATTTTATTTAAAAAATATTGGAAGATTTTTCTCGCACAAGTAAAAAGTTATAACAACTAAAACAATTCATAATTCCTGCCATGCGAAACTATTGCAATATTAGATAAACTAAAATCAAAAAAGAATTACCGTGGATGAGAGGTTTGAATCAAAAATCAAAAGAAACAGCATTACAAGAGAAATGTTGATTCGAACACCTCCTATGTTTAGCTGTACATCATCATGGTATAAAGGAACAAATTAGAAAACATACTCAGAACAGGGGAAATCAGTATCCTCGAACAGACAGTATCCTCAAAGTTGCTGTACAAGTTTATGTATTAAACACACTAATAAATGCATTGGTATTTTTTTTTAACACGGATGAAGGTTTAGAAAATTTTAAGTTCACGATTAAAAGTGATAAAATTAGGCGCTATAAACTAAAATTTGATGATCTGACTACAACTAATTCTACGACACTTTTTTAAGCACCCACCTCTCACAAGTCTAAATAAACGTCAGTGGGGCACTAAAAAAACGATTATGGTAACGGCTTTGAGTCCTATTATGACCAACTTCTTAAAAGTCTTAGGATAACGTCCTTATAGAACCTGATAGCATTACCCGTAGGTAAGCTTTCTTGGTTTCATTTGAAAATATTAATGTTTTACTCCATTATTTTTTTGAACTGCAAAATTACCGGATTAGCCCCCCCTCATCCTATTAGGCTATTAAATATCTAATTTTCCTAAAACAGACTACCTGTTTCGTCTTATTTGAAGTCTCTCCGCCAGCCATTTTAAAAAGATTATTGGTCTCAACACACTTTTTTCCAAAGAATTACAAAATGTCAGCAATTCGGTTTATGTCCATTCATCGTATTGCCCCAAATTTTCTCTACATAGGATTTTTAGCGAGATTGCGTTTCTTTTCCTATGTTCAGCTTCGCTCTCAATGATGTTTTCTTCCTTAATTATATACTCACTAGCGGCTACGCCCCTAGAGGCCTCTAGAGGCACTTGAGGAGGGGAAAGTCGAATTCAATAACCAAATTTCTTATTTGCGATTTTAAAAGAAAAAGTATAAATTTTTTTTTGGGGGGTGGCGGGGTGCTCCTCATCTATTTTAAATTTTGGTTCAATTTTTTTTTTTTTTTTTGGGGGGGGGGATTTTTTTCTTGGTGCGATTTCTCATTGGAGGGTGGTGGTACCCTCCCCCAAAATAGTTATAAACCTTCCCGGGGCCTATGAGAAGCTATCCTGTTAAGGAGAGCCCGATCGGTTCAGCGGTTAGCGAGATCCTTCGGTAAAGACAAACAGACATCCTGTTACTTTTTTAAAAGGATAACATTAATTGAATCTGTATTTAGCCATCTAGGTGAAGCTTCCCTAAATATAAAACTCACTCACTTAAGTAAATTAAGAAATCTTAAGCCACACAAGAAAAACAATGAACTACATTCTTTAGTCTCATAAATTTGATAGATATTAATATTCAAATGAACCTACCAAACATATTTAAAATATCAGAAAGCTTTGTAATATAAAAATAATTTATGTTTATTCTGCACAAGATTAATTTTTTTCCCCTGCTGATTTTTTTTTGATTTTTTCCCCTTCTAGTTTTTTTCAGCAAGAAAGGGGATAAATAGAAAAAAATGCTTTCAGTCCTCATAATTTTTTTATTCCCCCCCCCCCTCAGCCGGGTCAAATTTGCAGAATATACACCCCTAGTTTAATCAAAGCATTTCAATAACTTAAATAAGCAAAATAAAACAAATGAAAACAACTATCGGTTACATATGAGTGGTTTAACTATCATTTATAATAAAATAAAAGAATAAGGAAGAATATAATTTGAAACAGCCTTTATTACAGGAATAATAATTCCTCAATTTACAATTTTTCAATAGTAAGCGTTTTTATTAAATCCAGATTCAGAGGCTATGACCATTAAGCCCCCAAAATCTGGGATAATTTTTATACAGTTTGAGTTGTGTGTACAGAAACACATACTGGTACACACACATACACAAAATACATATTTATATAATAATAATAGATAATTATATATAAAACATTGGAGCGCGTCATCCCAATATTGCGCCGTTTTCATAATTCAATTGTTAGAACTCGGTTTGGAATACTTAAGATTGTGTGTTGTAATTTTAAGATAAAAATATAAGCTAGGAAATTTATTTTTTATCCTAATCACAAAAATCATAAAACTTTTATATAAAATATATTAAATCGAAAATAATTTAATGTAAAAGTTTTACGAATTGGATAAAAAATAATTTTCAGGCGAAGATTTAAATCGTTGTGTACCTTTTTTGATCATACATAATTCTAAGATTTATCTATAATAGTACAAAGAATTTCCTTTTTAAGTTTCATTTTATTTTTACAATTCATATAAATTTCAAAGTGCTATTACAGATAAATTTTAAAATAAGTTTTAATTCGAGTATGGCAAGTGTTTACTTTTCAGTATCTTATTTTCCTTAAATTAAAAATTAGAAAAGAATTTTATCCGTGCTCGACAGCCGCAAAAAAACTTGTGGCTTGGTTACGGCTGTTGAGCCCGGTTAGTTATGGTCATGTTTTTTTAAGAATCTTAAGTATTTGAATTATGTGAAGATTGATAAAAAAATTGTTTTGTCTCGAATTTGGTTCTAACTACCCCCCAAAAATCTATAATAAGAAGCCTTAAAATGACTCTACCTTAAAGTTTGAACTAGTTTTAAACGAACAACATCAAATATTACAGGGGTAGAAAAAATATTTTTAATTTATTTTTTATTTCTTTTTATTTTGTAAACATCCTATATCTTTTTAAAAAAATGAAAATACCATTTGTCTCACCCCTGTAAACATTAATATTAACATTATTTAACTTACATGCGAGCAAAAACACATAAATTGCATACATTACGCGACTGGACACAAAACTTGCCGATTTTTTAGTAGTTTAAGGAGAAAAAAATTTCCAGAATGGCTTTCAAACCGATTAGTATCCGATGGATCAGAACGGGTTCTGAGCCATTATGAAAAAGCATGTATCGGATCGAGTTTATACAATTTCCCACGAATATTAAAATGAAAATCATATAATTCATACTAGTTTTGTTAGCCAGGGACATCTGCCCCTTAAGGCTAACAAAACTTTTTTTTAATTTTAGAATTTTTTAGTTTAATATCCGCGGAAAGCTGTCAATAATACGATGTGATAAATAACTATTAATTAGTTACTTTTAGTTAAGACTTAAATTTTTAATTTTGTTAAGTGACCAGCTTTTTAAAACACAATCCTTACTTTAGTAATTGAGCACTTTTCTTTTTAGCAATTTTCTAGAAAAAAATATTTACTTTAATTTTTATCTTTTTAAAAAATAATAATAACAATGCCCTTCAATTTAGAAATGAAATTTAACACCATTTAAGCAAAAATGCCGTTAGCACTAAAAATTTTAGTTTCAAAACAAAACACAATTTTTTTTCAATTAATGCCAAATGTTAATTAATTCTTTTTTAAAAACAACAAATAAAAATGATAAAACGTTAATTCATAACATTTTATGAAAATTAAATTTTGAACATGAAAAACTTTTATCATTTGCACAAATATTGTACAAGACTTTTGAAGACTAAAAGATAACTAATTTTTTATTTTTAAGTTTTTTTAATGACTTTAAATGTCTAAAAAGTATCACTATACACACATACATACTGTTTATCCATGATCGTAAATTAAAAAATAGAAAACAAAAAAGAACCTAGTAGCAAGAATGAAAATTAGATATCTCAAGTCCTCCATAGTATTATTATTACATAGTATTAATATTTATAATAGAACAGGAACGAAGGTACGAATATAAGTTCTGAATGAATTGACTGGACACTGAAATCAGAAGGAAAAGTTCTATGATGATTGACGATGATCTGTATGTACAAGTTGTGTACATTTAACCGGTGTACAATTTGAACACACACAACACCCTGACCTTTGGACTTCAAGTCTTGAAATGTGGTTTTTGAATACATGAAAAGTTAATTGTTTTTGTATTGTTTCATCTAACACGATTTACCTCCCTCTCTACATTTATATGTAACATCTCCAACATCTCGGCTCCGCTCTTACTAACTAAAAAGCTCGCTCATTCTTGTTATTTTGTAGCCTGCTGGAGCAAAGCAACTTGTATTAGCTTGACTCTGAGGATTGAATTTGCGGATTGATTTGATTTTGTTGAATACCCTGAACTGCTGTAGCGGCGCTACTTTGCTGATTTTGTTGTTGTAATAACTGATGTTGTGACGTGACAACGTGATGCTGTTGCGAGACAACCAGCTGATGTTGCTGGACAATTTGTTGCTGCGGCTGCTGTACCATCTGCTGTGATTGTTGAACCATCTGCTGTGGCTGTTGAACCATCTGCTGCTGCTGCTGCTGTTGTTGAACCATCTGTTGCGGTTGTTGCATAATCTGCTGCTGTTGTTGTTGAACAATCTGCTGCGTTTGTTGAACTATCTGCTGTGGTTGAGATGTTATTAACTGTTGTTGTGAGGAAATAATTTGTGGTTGAGACGAAACTATTTGATGCCCTTGAGATGTGATAAGTTGCTGTTGAGAAGAAACCATTTGATGTTGATTTGTTGTCATCATCTGCTGTTGGGAAGATATTAACTGTTGTGGCTGGTTTGAAATCAGCTGCTGGGATGTTACAAGTTGTTGATTTTGTTGTTGTACCGGAACAGTTATTTGTTGACTGGGCTGGTTCACAACTAAAGTTGTCGTCCCTCCCCCCACACTCGTATTTATAGTTCGTGCAGTTAGTTGTTGGCTGGTCATGACAGCATTACTGCTGCTAATCGGCTGTGTTCTGACCGCCACGGAAACAGGCTGTCCAACCTGACCAGCTAGAGCCGCTGTTACTTGGCTTAATATTTGCTGTTGGGTTGCACCACCGGAGGCAGCGATCTTAACTGGATTTCCAGCAGCCAATGCGGAGGCAATAGCGCTTGCGGTGCCACCTTGTTGCCGGCTCAGAGCGTCCAAAGTGACATTCGGAACGCCCGCGCCTGCACGTTGAACATGAGGACCTGCAGCAACAACTTGAATGGTTTGTTGGCCACGGCCGCCAGCAACAGAAGCAGGAATAACTCTCGCCTAAAAAAATAATTAAAATAAAATCATAGTAAAGCAAATATTATTTTTTAAGGCAAATATTTAAAACGGCTCAATTAAAAATTTACTCTGTCGAAAAGAATTATTGGATCAAGTCAAGCTGAGTGTGCCAATGGCAACAAGTAAAACAGAGCGTGCCAATATTCCCCCTAGTCAAGTAGAGTATGCCAATATTCCCCCAAGTAAAACATAGTATGCCAATATTTCATCAAGTAAAGCATAGTATGCCAATAGTATATGAAACAAAGCAGCATGACAAAAAAAAATAAAAAAAGATGAATTTAACATATTTTCCGATTTATGTTATAATAATTCAACCTACAAATTTACTACTTTATGTACGTAAAATATATAAACTAGCAGTTGCGTCCCTAGCATCTAGGAGCTCTCTATTCCAAGTAGTAGAAAAAGCTCTCTATTCCAAGTAGTAGAAAAGTTACGAAAATTATCCTTGACCATTAAAATTTCAAAATAAAAGATTTCACTAATCAATGGACTGTTATGGTTCTTCTTTCAATGAAGCTTCTTATTGGTCCTTTAAAAGACAATGATTTTGTTTCAATAGTTTTTCTTTTTAAAACTTAAATGTAAAGGAGATTTTCACCTCTCTCCTTCCCTCAAATGCCCCTAGAGACATCGAGGGGGGGGGGCGGGGGTGGAGTATGTATAGTATATGTACATAAACTATTTCAAAATTTTAGAAAAAGCATATCTTAACAAGTAAAGCAGAGTATGCCAATATTACGCCAAGTAAAGCAGAGTGTGCCAATATTCCCCCTAGTCAAGTAGAGTATGCCAATATTCCCCCAAGTCAAGTAGCGTGTGCCAAAACAGGCTATTGGCATACTCAGCTTGACTTGATCCGAATTATTTACCTGAACCGTTTGACCTGGAGCTCCACCAGGTTTTGCCAGCACTGTGTGACTTAGCAACTGTTGGCCCTGAGCCACACTACCAATCTGTACAGTGCTTCCTTGTCCACCGCCAGTAGCATTCTTAACAATTTGTTGCAGCTGCTGGACAGTAACAGTTGCAGGTAGACCTTTACCGCCAGGCTGCCCGCCAGCGCCGTGAACTATCAACTGTGTTGGTAACTTACCACCGACTTGTTGAAGTGCAACTTTAGGCTGAACACCTTTGCGCATCATTAACTGACGCCATTGTTGTATTTGTTGTTGAGATCCTTGTTGTGTACCAGCGGCTACAATGTTGGCAGTAACAGTACCCTGACCACTCACAACAGGAGCTGTTACTACAGTTGTCACACCAACACGACCTCCAGCGGCAGCCACAGCTTTAAGCTGTTGTCCAGGCTGGAGGTTTACCGCGCCAGCGGCGATAGGGATAGTGACAGATTTGGTGCCTGGTTGTAGGTTTCCAGATAAAACATTTACCCCAGACACTTGAGCAGTACCTTGAGTAGCTCCAGCAATACTATTCTGAATGCTGTTAGGTACAGCTTTTACTAATGCAGTAGTTCCTTGAACACCAGGAGTTGTCGCAACTTGGATGCCTAATTGCTGCAATTGTGCACTGTTGAGGCTTCCAGGTTGAACCTGTACAATGCCAGGGCCTGTTACCTTTAACTGTTGTTTGGCAATCATTTGTTTCAAATCAAAGTTGGTCGGACGAACAATATGGCCCCTGCCAATGCCAGAGGTACCAGGTACAGTTCGAGCGGTGGCAGTTGAAACGCCACCCACCAATGCTGTTGTGACCAGTGGGCTGGTTGTCTGCACCGTGTTTACACCAGTCACGCCACTCTGCTGTTGTTGTTGCTGCTGCTGTTGTTGTTGTTGCAATTGCATTTGTCTTTGTTTATGCAACTGTTTCTGCATTGATTGAGCTTGCAAAACTTTAATCTGAGCCTGGGTAAGAGCCCTACCGGCAACTAGCGTACTTCCAGCTGGGGCCTGGCCGGCTGCAACTGCTTTTCCGCCAGCCTGTGATACAATAATCTGTCCACCGGCCAATCTGGTCAGAGTTCCACTCTGCTGTAGGCCGGACAAAACGCCGGATACGGTAACAACTGCCTGGGTAACAATAGGTCGGCTAACTGTTGATATTTGTCCAACTGTTGATAACACTTGTTGTTGAATTGGCTGAGAAATGCTGACAACAACCGCCTGTGGCAGATTAGAATTGGAGCTTGCAACTGCTGCGGCATTACCGACAACTTGCTGCTGCTGAACTTGCACCTATGGAAAAAAAAAATAATTATGAAAACCATTTAAAATAAAAGGAATTAGGTTAAGTTAAAACGATAAGATAAAAAATAACAATATAAAATAAGTAAAAATAACCAACTTCTAAGTATTTTTATTATTGCTATTTAAAAGTTGTTATTTCTGTGTTAATTTTTGCAAAAAGTTTTTACCTGGGTTGGAATAGGAACGCTAGTGACACCGATTCTCTGCTGGTGGCCGCCAGCAGCTACAATTTGTTGCTGCTGTTGAACCTGTTGCACTTGTTGTTGCTGCGGCTGAGATGCCGCCACAAGCTGAGCTTGCTGCTGGGCACGTAGCTTGTCCTTTTGCAGGCGTTCTGCTTTGTTAGCGGCTACTTGGGCGGGGCCCAACGGATTGTCGTAGTTGATGTTAAATTCAGCTAGGACACTGGCGTGTTTAGGGTTTCTTTGCGTTGAATTGACTAGCACTGGTTTAGTTGTAGGGGTTCTCTTGTTGGCTATAGCCTTGATGGTTTCAAATCTTGACGCAAACTGGGTGGACCAAGCATTGTTGTTGTCCTGTTTGAATAACGTGGAAGTTTTCATGGGTTTACTGATAGGTTTCTTTTCCGCTGGTTGAATTTGACCACCTTTAAGGTTTAATTTAGTCTTTTTCTGCTTCTTAGTGGGAGTGATATCATTGTAGAGAATCTTTCCTTCCTCTCTAGGCTGAATAATAGCCTCGTATCTACTTCTACACTGGCGAAGGGATCTATAGCAGCGTGACACAGCATTCACTATATCTGCCACAAGATCCCAGTTGATTATATGCGCAGGGGAGACTTGGTTAAGATTTAAAGGCATCTCTTGAAGGCTTAGCACTGCTTGATGCAGAGCCCAATCTTCTTGAATCAACCATTCAGGACCAATATCCTGTGGTGCGGCAGTGGCTCCGCCCACTAACCCAGGCTTTCCACCAACCATAAGGTTGTTGACCAACCCAGCATTTGTAGCAGCCATACCGCCTTGTACTTGATTGGCAACCAAAGCATTGTTAGCTGACATAAAATTAACCGAATTATTGATGGTAGATGCACCGGGGGTTGGACCCATCCCAGCCATTGCCCTGGGTCTTGGCATGGCTTTAAACTGCTTGGGCCGGTCAAATATACTGCGCGGAGCGGCTGTAATACATTCTTCACGTTTAATCTTTGGTTTGTCAATCGGTGAGGCGGGCATTGATGTTGCAGGGGATGAGACGAGAGAATTGGAGAGACCACTGCCGAGTGAATTCTCCATTTTAATTTCCTTTTTAACATGAACAGGTGGTAAGTCTTCTTCAGGCATTGGTGTACTTTTATACAACAATTTAGTAACACAATCATCTTGAACATCAACATGACAAGGGGCTTTCCAGAATGGTAGTTCACCTTCCTTATCCCTCCATTCTCTATTAACCAATACACTTGGATAGGTTACGTATTCAATACTTTCTTCCTCTAACTTTCTCTTCTGTCCTCGTTTGAATATATCCTCTTCAATGCTTAGCTTAATTTTTTCATTATTATTTTGTAAATCTTTAACCATAAAATCCTCAGTTTGCCATTCAACGTCCCAAAATTCCGAAGATTCAGCCAGCTGTTTCATACCATAGCGTTGGATGGGTGGTATATTTTCAATCCAAGCCATTAGGTCGGGATCTTCATATGACTGGTCTAGGCTGGAGTCTAACTGGTCAGTGTCAGGTTGGTCGACAGTGTCTAGTTCTGCCAGGTCTAACAGGGTGTTTGATTGGTCAGAACAAGGTAGTCCCAATAAGGAAAGAACTTGGCTCAAACTTTCTTCATCATCTTCTTTGCACTAAAAACATAAAAGATGTTTATATAAAAATTCTGGACGAGAGAGAGAGAGAGAGAGACAAATGTGACTGGAGGGGCGTACCTTCCATTCTGCTTATTATATGCGCAAGTGTTTCACGGTGACTGATATAATTAAGAAGGTTGTTAGATAATAAAAGTTAAGCATCATTCACAAACATTATTACAGATAAGGCGGACTAAATCCTAAAATGTTTACCTTGTCCTTTTTCTTCTTATCACTTGAGTAGAAAAATCCATTATCTGAGGCCGGTCTAAACAATTCCTCCAAGGTTTGTTTCTTAATGGTTGGTGTGTCAGTGTTTGCCTCCAGCTCGCTATAAATCCTACGCTGAAGACTTCGCCTCGAGGTTGATTCCTCTAGAGTACCGCGACAAATTAACCTAAAAAATAAGTTTAATTTAACTAACAGCAAAAGAACTTTAGATTACAATTAGATTTCTTAAATTCAAACACAGAAAATTCTATAATGAATTAAGATAAGTTGTTACAATTATCAACCATCAAAGGATTTGAAACAATATGAGCAAGACATTTAATCTTGTTGAAAGTTGAAATAAAGTTTGAGAATCTAGTGCACAGCACAGCTAGTGTATAGGTATAGCGGATATAATTCTAACCATTGAATAGTTACCTGAACACAGTATTAGGAGTGAAATCCAGCCCTTTGGATATCAAGTCAGAGCTCAGGGGAGTCCAATCATATTCAACAACAGTTTCAACTAAAATGGATACATCTCATTCATATCTTTAAAACTACGAGGCAAAAAAGATTTTCTTGTCTTTAAGGTTTATTTAAACAAGTTATTTTTTAATTGAACACGCTAAAAAGTTATTACATGACTTGGATACAACCAACTAGATCAAACAACGATAATTTTAACCATAAGAAACGTAGCAATTTCAAAATGACAACAATTAAAGAGCATAAAGAGTAATCCTGATGAAAGTTATTTATCTAAAATAACCCAGCTTTTCTGTAAATAGGAAAAGTCACTCCGCCAGTCTTTCAAAGAAAGCAATGTCCTTTAAGCGATTTGTTGTCTAGTAGGTACTTTACATTCCATTTATCAGGATTTTAATTGCTAAGCTTTGACAAAAATTACTCTTTTTTCTTCATTATACTATTTCTGCGCTGATGGGGGTAAAAAAAAGTTATTTACCTTGTGGAATATCCAGCCCTGCAAAGGTTTGAATCCCGACCAGGATAAGAAGCATAAATCTTGATTCTAGTCTGAATTTATCCAACAGGTTTCGCTGCTCTTTCATACTACTTTCCCCACTCACTATCAAACTCCTAAAAAAAACATTCAAAATTTAGATTTTTCGAAGAAAACTTTTTAATGCTTGTATAATAGTAAGTAATAACTTAAATTTCTGCATGAACGCCCTTTTTTGTGTTAATTTAAGAAATTAGATAGTCTGAAGACAAATGGAATATCCGCAATTACAATTTCATGTCAGGCGTCTGAGATAATAATAGTGAACACCATTTTTAATGTCTATAATATCTACTCAATATATTTTATTGAAGTTTGATCAATCCATTCGTTTATTTTAATTGGAAAAAAACCCTACCTAAAAGATTTCCAAGCAATGAACTGTTTGAATATAGGTAGAACTTGACTTGAATTGAGAATAACTATGACTCTCTCCCTATTTCTGTATCTCTCATCAAGAATTCCACATAAAGCCTGAAATATAAAAAATTAATGAAATTGTGTTTCTGTTGAAAAAGCGCTGAATTAAAGAGCTTATCGCAAATCTGCGATAAAATATAAAGTGTAGTGGTGTAAAGCTTATTAATCTAAAGCTAAAAGATTTGAAGAGTTTAAATTCATCATTAATTATTATCTTTTAGATGATATACAACCCCATGACATTTAATAGGATATATGGCCAAAAATAACTTAGATAAAAGTGTTGAAAATGATAAAATTGAAAATATAGTTTTGTTATAATTGAATAGACCAACCCAAATGCAGATATTAAAACTAGAATTATATCTGTAGCATTAACCTACAAGTGTCCCAACGCGTCAGTGAAAGGCTAATTAGTAAATCACAAATTAGGGTGAGTTGTGTGTAGTACACAATTCTGTCTAATTGTGTAGCTAGAAAATGAGTGGTACTACCTATAGTTTATTTAAGATTAAAAATTATTATTTTGGGCTTCTATTTTCTTATATATTTATTGTTAATGAATTGATGATAATATTATCTTTTAAATTTCCAAACTTTTTCGCGGAATTTTAATGCAATTTTTGTAATTTTTCGGGAACGCCAAATCGCAGCATTGCAGATGCAAAAAAAAATGCACGCACACATTTACACATATTATTAACCTTTTACACATCCTACTAAACTTTTCAATCTAGTTTTTAAATGAAAAGTTTTGCCAAAATCTGAGTAAGTTTTAAAACCCAAAGAGGAGGTTGACAGGGATATAACAACAAAATATATTCTTACTAATTAAAATATCCTTATACTAAAGTAACAGGATGTCTGTGTGTTTGTGAGTTTGCGTGTCTGTACCGAAGGATCTCGCTAACCGCTGAACCGATCGGGTTCTCCTTAATAGGGTAGCTTCTCATAGGTCCCGGGAAGGTTTTTAACTATTTTCTTGGGGGGTGGGACACCGCCAACCCCCCCCCCCCCAAAGAAAAATGAAAAATCCCCCCCCGAAATTTGTTTTATGTTTTAAATCTGCAATAATTTATGAAAAAAATATCTTTAGTTTCTATATCCCTGTTCGTATGAAAGTGGTTAAAAGTTTATTTTGATTATAGAATTAAGATTAAATAAATAGGTCATTCACTTTCTATTAATCTTTCATGGTAGATCTCTAGTAACTCAAGATATGACGACCCTTTCAAGGCATCAAATTAACCTTTATTTTCTTAGATAGCTTTCTAAAAACAGGTTTTAAGCGTCATTCTATAATATACAATGGTCAGATGTTTTTGTCAAATGATTTTAAAATACTTTTGTGTTGGTAAAGATTTTTCAAAAGCTTGATGGGACTTTAGGCTATTTTCCTATCCTTCCCCGCCCAGTACTCCTCTAGAGGATATGGGCGAAGCAACTAGTAATATAGAAAGTGAAATTTCTTTCCGTCCGTCTGTCAATCGATGTAACTTTATTTTCAATTTGTATAAAAGTAGATCTGATTTAAATCAACATTCAATATGTTAATGAAATAAGTAATTCTTAGAACAATAGCTTAAGATAATATAATTCAATTAAGAGTAAATGGAAAGTTTAATGTACATATGAAAAGATCATTACAGATCTTTTTATATTATATTATTTGATAACACACAAACAGACACTAAATGCACACGGACAAACAATCAATCGTAGTATTGAAGGAATTTCCAATTAATTGGTCTGATATTGAACATTTTATATTTTAAAGCTTTACTAGCTCAATATCTAATATTCTAGTTAATAGATTTTTAATACACAAAAAGTTAAAATTCTTTTATGGAATGTTTAGCCATTCCAAATAAATAAAAAGCGTTGTTAACAAATGTTGACATTAAGGATTTGTGTTTATTTAAATCATATACATTAAATTAATATTAAAGGATCTTGGACAAATAGCATCTAGGACATGATGTCGTTTGTTCATAGAATACGTGTGTTAGATATAACCCTCCACCCCCTACAAAGAAAAGGTATTTTTATACCTGAAGTTTAGGTGAATTAAAAGTCGGATCCCTTTCCAGAGTATGCAGGGTTCGAATCCCACGTTGAACCTTGTCCACGCTGTTCCCACCAACCTCTAGCAGCCCAGCTAATCTGTCCGTCCTGAACCGCCAATCATCTCGCTCTACAACAAGATGAGAGCTGCCAGCTGCCGCCTGGCGGTGCGACTCTGTTAAGCAGTTTATGTACCCCTGGCCGCAAAATCTTGAACGCGCCGGGCGGATAGAATTGGTGATCTCCAAAGAGCGGATAAGGTCCTAAAATAAATATTTTTTTCTTATGTAATATTCCATTGCTAAGTAACATGCATAATAAAAGCTGAATAATATGTCTTGTTCCTGAGTCTGAGGCAAAAGTAGTTTAACCTTCAGATATAATATCCCTCCCAAAATTTTATAAACATAAAGAAAAAGTTAAAAATTCTAGGAATGTTGTAAAGGGAGAGAACTATTCAAAGAAATGAAATATTTCTATAAATTTTGTTACTTTTTACAAAACTAGTGACTTCGCCCCTAGCCTCTAGGGGCTCTGCCCCAAGAGGTGATAAAAAAAAGTTATGGCGAAAATCGTAGACCATGGAAATCTCCTTCAAAAAAAAAAAAAATTGGGGGGGGGGGGATTTTTTGGTTTTTGGGGGGGTTGGGGGTGTCCCACCCCCCAACAAAATAGCTTAAAACCACCACAGGACCAATAGGTAGATACCCTGAAGAGTAGAATCCGATCGGTTCAGTGGTTACCGAGATCTTAAGGGACAGACAGACAGACGGACAGACGGTCAGACGGACAGACGGACAGACAGACATCGTTCTACTTTGTATTATAGATAAAAGGAGAAATAAATCGTATCTATTCCTTCGTGAAACCTTACAAAACATTTTTTGGCAATTATTGACAATTTATTAAGTACACACACGTGTTACTTACACATGACTTACAGATATCATTTATTTCTTTTTAATTGATTTGGTTTAGTTTTCATTTTAGTACCCAGCAATATTTGCACATATTTTATCTCTGCCTTAAAGACAGTCCAGTAAATAACTAATTTTATAAACAGTAAAAATATTTTAGTGAATATCTTTTGATACAGTATAATGTTCTTTTTGGTAACGAAGCTACTCTATAATTCCAAATGTCCGCCCGTCCATAATTAATGAATTGGGGGAAACGTGATTTTCCCAGCTCCAATAAAAGGTAGAAAGCTGAAATTTTTAGTGCAGATTCCTATAACATATCATATGCTCATCTAATCTATAAATTGTTTTGTCCATCTGTTTATTAATTGGGGTGCTAGATCGATTCCTAGATATTTGAGTTTTTATGATTTTCTTGACTCTTGTTAAAAGATAAACGGCTGAAATTTTTAGGGATTAATAAAGTCAATTTTCTACATATATGACATACTCTATAGATCATTTTTTCCAGATGTCTTAATAATTTTTGAGCTTCGCTACTTATGGATGTTGTCATCCTGAATATTATCAGTTTGTTGTTGCAGCGTTGTTACGGACTGTTCTTGTTATTTTTATCTAAATTTCAGACATACCTGTCCATACAGGGGGAAACCAGAGCACCTCCAATGATTGATTTCAGCTATCGATTTAAGACTTTCTGAATGTATAATATGTTGGTCTGAGTTCGAAGATGAAGGTATCAATGGTTTGTTTGTGTCCCCGCTACTCGCCGCTGCACTGGTTTCACCTTGTTCTTGTCCCACTGGATTAGCACAAACTTTGAACACCTAAAGGTATTGTAATTTAAAAGATTGATACATAGAAAATCTTCTCATAAAAATATTGACATTTTTAACAATTTTTAATGGCTGTCTTTTTGTTACGCTGTTTGGGCCGAGCCCTAAAACTCGTCTAAGCTAACGGACATTTCAATTTCAAGCAAGTTGGGGTATTTACATACACCAGAAGTTGTGACCTTAGCATTAAGAGGCTCCGTAGAGAGGGACTGAAAAATAATTGCCTAAAACCATACAAAGACTTGAAGGTTAAAAATAAAATAGCCTAAAACTATCACAGGACCTATGTGATAACTTAAGATATAGACACAAAAAAACAATAAAAAGTTTTACCTGTCCAGAAACTGCCCTAACTAGTCCCATGCCCTCTACCCAACCTCCAGGCACGTTCCAGCCGTTCACCGTCCGCGTTATGGCCTCCAGAGAGAAGGTCAGCTTGCCAGTGGGCACGCGAGGCGGAAACAGCTTTGAATTCTGGGCTACGACGGCGGCACCACTATTGGAAGTGTTAGATGGTGTTGAATTGGAAGAAGATGGGGTTGAGGTTGAAGACAATTCTTGGATCAGTTCTCGGCTCGCCTTTAGGCTACGCAGACGTGCGGAAGTAAGCACTGAAAGGATTGAGATTTCAATCCAGATGTTTTATAACTTATGTTTTATGTCATTGTCATATTATTAATAAAAGAAAAACTACATAAATCAATGGATAGGTTAAAAATTCAGTCTATTTTTACAACATCCAACAGACAACCAGCTTATTTGAGGGGAGTATATTTCTAGCATCATTCAAAATTCGATTTTAAGAACATAGTTATCTACACTGCTACTTTAGGTAAAAAATTGCTCTTTTTTAATCAATGAATATCATCTTGTAAAAGATAATTTTAGATTAACTTTAGAAATATACACCCCTGTATTGATTAATAAAAGTATTTTTCCCAATTAACACACTAAAAGTTTTGTTTACTGATTGAATTATTAACCTACCCGTCGTAGACAGTTCTTGTTTGAGAAAAACAAGATTCATGTTATCCATAGACACACTATCCAGAGGCGACACTTGTAGCAGCCGGCTTAGCGCTCGCGGCGGCTCCGGTGACACGTCCGATGGTGTCCGGCTAAAGAAGGAAGGTTCAGAGGGTGGGTAGACTAGACTGTCGGAATGGTTACAGATGTTGCGAAGATGTTGGACCATGCTGCTTACACAATTAAGGTCGCCAGATTTTATCATCTCCTGAAGAAAAAAATAATGATAAATGCTATCAACATGGCAAATTACTGTTAATATTTCTGCTGTATGCCTTATGACTTAGTTTTACACCCTCCAGAAAAAAAACCTTACATGACTAAATATGTTATTGTAAATGAGCTGCCCTGCCTCCACCTATGGTCATCATTCTTGTCTTACCTGAGTATTCGGTTTGGCAAGGTAATCATCATAGAGCTCCTTTTGTCTGGAGTTAAGGTTGACGTACAAAGGAACCTGGTTCACGCCAGGCAGCTGCTTCTCTAACAGAGGATGCTTGGTTCGAGACCTGAAACAAACCGAAAATGAAATTAATAGGGAAGGTAAATTAGATATTTTCAAGAAAACTTGCAGTTACTAAGCCTTATTCTAATTTCATTCTTTAACAAGAGCAGTTTGCTTATAAGTAGTACAATATAGAAATAAGTTAATACTATGTACTATGTAATAATCAGAAATAATAGAGCGGAGAGAAACGGAAAATAGACAAGAAATTAGGATTAAGCTTAAGTCTAAACTTTGATATAACAAAGTTTTGGTTACAGAGTAGCTACAATCCAATACATACTATTTTAATAGTTTTGTTTGAAAAATAAATAAAAAAAGCTAATTACCTGGCAATGGTAAAAGAGGACACAAGTCTTTGCAGCTTCCTCACAGTTTCTGTATACATGACCGTCCCTTCCACCATCGCTGGCGTCTGGTGTCCAGACTCCTGAGCCACACCGGGAAACAACAAGTGTACAACGTTCCACAAATCAATTGGATTCTCTTTCTGTGGCCCGGTCATGATGAGAATACGGTGCAAGGATGTTAACGCAGCCAGGGCTCGTAGCTGGTCGGGTGATCCGGCTGCCACAAGATTTTGAACTTCAGCAAGGAGAACCAAATCCCAGCGGGTGCTCGTCAATACGCCGGGAAACTGGAAGAAGGTGCGGTAAGTGGTGAGCAAGACATGCGGCTGCCGCGAGCTTTCATCGTCGTGGCTGATCAGCAGGTCATGCAGCTGGGATCGTGGCATGATGCAGGATGGCGTAAGGACCGTACAGCGGAGGCCAGGAGTAAACCGGGTAAAGGTTCGTTTCCATGCGTGAAGCGTGGAGGAAGGTACAATAAGTATGTGTGGTCCTGAAATTTTTAGTTACAATTATTATATTTTCTTAAGTCTCAGAAAAGCCATTAACTTTGCTAAGTTAGATTAAAATTACTTAATTAATGCTTGTTACAAGTATAACTATTTTTTTATTGTTAACAATTTAGAAAACGGAAAAATAAAAAATATAGCTTTCTACAGATGGGAAAAATAATTATGATAAATTCCGTCAATTTTACAGTAAGAACAAGATTTTGATCAATTTGTTTATGTATGTTTATAGGAGACTATTCATGAATTTGAGCTATCTATGGCCTCTCCATAGCTCCCAACAAATCCACTGTCACCCTCTTCACTTCTGACCGCAAGCACCAATCCAACCTCCATCCTCAAATCCAAATCAACGGCTCCACCCTTCCCCTTGAGAAAACCCCTAAAATCCTTGGAGTTACCTTTGACACCTTTTTCAATTTCAGTTCCCATGTCTCCACCATTTCCTCAAAAAATTCCTCCCGCCTTAGAATCCTCAAATGTCTGGCTGGCACCAAATGGGGCCACCAGAAGGAGACTCTCCTCACCACCTACAACACCCTCCTCCGCCCCATCACCACTTATGCCTGTCCTGTTTGGTTCCCTAACACCTCCAAAAACAACATTGACAAACTCCAAGTCCTCCAAAACCAAGCCCTCCGCATCTGTACTGGTTCCACTAAAAAATCTCCCATCAGCCACCTCCACCAAGAAACCAAAATCCTACCAGTACGGAACCACCTTTCCCTTCTTTGTTCCCAATACCTGGCCTCCTCCCTCCGCCCCTCCCACCCATCCTTCCACAACGTCACAACCCCCCCTGGCCCTAGATCCAAAAAATCCACCCTTCAATCCATGTTCCTTCCTACTCTCCAACCTTTTCTTTCCCCCGACAACACCCTCCTTCCCACAAACTACAAATCCACAATCTCCAGACTCCACACCTCAGCTGTCACCCAAGCCATAAATTCTTACCCCCCTAATCCTGTCCTTAATCAAGCTCCCCCTGACATCAACCCCTCCGAAATCCAACTCCCCAGGCACTACAGAACCATCCTCTCCCAATTAAGATCCAACTATTGTCCTAAACTCCAAAGCTACCTCCATTCCATCAACGCTTCTCTTACCCCCAACTGCCCATCCTGTCCTGTTAATCCTACCCCAGAAACAGTCCAGCACCTCTTTTCATGCCCAAATAATCCTACAAATCTTACTCCTATGGACCTCTGGCAAAATCCCACCCATGTAGCTGCCTTCCTCTCCTCCCATCCAAGTTTCACCAGCCTTCCTCCCCTCCAGAGCCCCCACCATAAGCCCACGCCCCCCCCCCTCACCCCACTGATGACTACCCGGACCGGAAACTGACTATGAGCAGCCAAAACAACAACACAACAACAGCTATCTATGGTATCTCAACAATTGGTTTCGGTGAAAATAGAAATATATTACCTTTGGACTGAAGAGAAGAATTCACCAGATTTGAAATAAATGCAGCAGTAACAACCTTTCTGCCCAGCCCGCTCTCGTCCGCGAGGACGGCAGGCAAACCCGCCTCGTACATAGTCCTCAACCACTTGACTGCCACCGCCTGGTATTCTCGCAGCCGTCCTTTGAACAGGCTGGTCACCTCCTTCCTGCCGCCTGTCCCGTTCAAGTTTATCACAGATTTAGGTAAATGGGTTTCCGCGGTTTCCGACAGTTCAATGAGATCTTTTCTAGTTAGGTCACCGTTAGTCTTAACATCACTACTATTCACGGGCGTTGTTGAGGCGCTTACAACTGAAGCAGCCCCGCCCCCGCTGTTACTACGAGTCCTGTCCTTGTTATTTTCTAAAGGCAGGAGCCCATGCAACGAGTAGACTTTATGCGAGGGGGCCGGCGTAGACACATCGCCGTTATCCATCTCACTTTCACTATCATCGCTGTCGAGATTATTCGACTGCCAATACGATGACGATCCCTCGTCGTCAGTGTAACAGCTGTCGTCATCCAATACGGCGACAGGTCGACTAAGGTAATCCGTCAGCGCGCCAGGATAATTCTCTCGCAGCAAAAGAGCAAGTTCCTTGCGAGCATCCGCCGCCAGCATTTCTATCTCGCCGTCAATAACACAATTGGCCAGCTCATACGCCTCCTGTTCCTCAATGGTTGATTCCTCATCATCACTAGGCGACGCAGATGAGGGGAGTGAGGAATTACAGGCGGACAGACCATTCTCCAGCGGTCCTTGGCTATCGGACGTTGTATCGTCATTTGCTGATGTTATTTCTGGGCTGGCCTCGGAGCTGATACTCTGACTGACGCTGGTTATGACTTGGCTCGGTGAGGAAATGCTCGTAATAGCGGTTTCTAGCTTGCGCTTTCGCGAACTGTTGTTATGCGTGACTGGTAGCGAGCTGCTCTTGGTAGAATTGGTGTTTAAGTATGTTAGGGACTCCTAAGCAAATAAAGATAACTATAGATAAATGGTAAGGTAAAATATTTGACCCTTAATAGCTTCTTTAAATTGAAATTCTTTGAAGGAAAAACGTTTTGAAGCCATCGAATGAGAGGACGTCTTTTAAAAAATTTGAGGAAAGTAGAATTTTGAATATATAAAAAGAAACTAGACAGTAGAAAGTGTGATTTAAATATTTCCCACATGATTAAGAAATATGGATAACGATAAATTACAATGAAAAAAACAGTCATAATTCAATTTTAACAAATAGTTTCTGACATATGTTATCTATAGTTTTCTATGCCTGTAGCTCTGTGACATGCCCAAGCTGAGTGGCCAATTGATTGCTCAGGTACAGAGAGTGGCGTTGTCCAACCTCGTAGCGATGAAGGTCGCATACATGCTTCCAGTAACATTTCACCTAAGAGTAAAAATAAATTAAAGAATTATTTTACTTGTCTGTGGTCATCACTCAAGATACATTCTACAGCTGATCTTCCTGTCTTTAAGCGCGTGAAAAATTAGGGGAATGCACTGGCTTTCGAAAAGTCGCAAATCTTAAGGTTGTACAATGTATTGTACAAGTATGAAGTTGAAATAATTTAAAATTGAAAATACCTGGGTGGCTAGACTGTGGGCGATGCGGCGTTGTGTCAGGCGATTCTCCAACTCCAACTTTTCCGCCTCGTCCCGCCGCTGTTTTTCGGCGACAAACTGTTTGACTGCGGCTGCCTGGACCCTTGCAGCTGACTGCTTCCATAACCGCTCCTGTTGGAAATCAGCTGCCATCCATTTCATCTCCTGAAGGACCATGTCCCAAGCAGCTAAAGGTCTTGGCTGTTCAACCACCTTAACAAAGATTTTGATGAGCACATATTTTTTAGTTTTATTTCATTTTGAAAAGTTTTCCATGAGGAAAAAAATACTAAAGGTATATAATATTGCTACTTTTCCTAGATTTAAGGTTCCTTAAAGTTTATACCTTTTTAAACTTTCAATCTCATTTCAAACTCTTATGTCGATTTCTTAGACAGGGACATTTAATTTGTAGGATTTAATTTCAAAATTGTGTCGTAAAATCAGAAAAGTTTGGCACTGCTCATAAATAATTCCGACACACGCACGTACAAAGTAAAACATATACACACAGACCGTCTGTTTAAACAAATGTATAAATCCCATGTGAATGATAGTTATGTTTACAGGGGAAATGAAAACAAGAAGTTTTAAACTTTACGAAAATCAGGGATGGATATGATAATAAAAGAAATCTTTCTGCAATTCTTGCATGATATTCGGACTACAGTAAGAAGCTTAAAACTTTCGAATTATGTAAGGGAAGAAAGGAATAATTCAGCCCCTCTCTCCCTGATCAAAATATTTCCTACTATTAGTTTTACATTTTTAAAAAGAAGAATATTTAGGAATAAAAACTGATAAGCTGAAGGTATTGATTGAAAAATTAGAATTTGACAATAAATAATACCTATTGGTATTACCTACATAAATATTTCTAGAAGCAAAAAATTAATCATCTTTTTAAAATTCCACATCGCAAGGACTGCATTTTTAGAGTCTGTCAGACCGTTACAAAACATCCTAATTATAAAAAGAAGCTGCGCTACAAAAATGATGAGTGCATTTTACCTTTGGCAGACGGTTGGCGGGCCAGAGACCATCCCTGGAAAGTTCAGCCACCCTACGGATAACCCAACCCTCCTGGCGCACTTTCTCCTGGAGTTGGTCCGCCGTGTAGCTAGGGGCGCAGGGAGGAGGTAAGGGTGGTAAAGTGCGCGAGACAGGGGGTAGTGGAGGAGCTCGTGCGTTGTATGCGTCTTGCTGTTGACCGACCTAATAATTATCAAGTTAGTTTAATAATATAAGTATCTATTTATTACATTAGGAACAGAAAAAAAACAACATTTTTTTAGTGGTGATTTAAACCCCGCTACTCCGCCTAACTATATTAGTACACCTGACGTATTCAAACTCAGTAAGAGTAAATTAGCTCCAATATGCGTTACAGTCTTACATCCAATATTGAACTTTAAATTAGAAACATGACGTTGATTAAATACCAAAACCATTCCAATGCCTCTACCTTACTTCTCTAAATAAAAACACAATTCAACCAATAAATGTGATTGTTGGACGTATAATAGTGTAACAGTGGTAAGTTTAGAGTAGCTGTGCAACAACTGAAGGGCATACCTTGACAGGAGAGAGCATGGTGACCCTAGGAGAGTAGATGTGCCTCCTTGGTTCAACAGGGGTGGCCTGCATCATGTTTCCAAGAACAGCTGTATGGACCTGCAGAAATTAAGGTTGTTAGACAGATTCTATACCGGGGAGGATTATTATATATAAAAAAGTTTTGTCTGTTAACTTTTGAAATAAGTTTTAAACATGTTGTACATTTAAGTACAGTTTATGACATATGTAGCTACGAACAAAAAAACTACTATTTGTCCTATAAATCATTATTTTTGTTTTGTTCTATTAGATAGAAATAAAGTATAAACAAACAAAAAATATTGGATAATAATTTAAAAGTAATGGTTTGATATAATAATAAAAATAGCATTTATTATTCCTCACCACATAAAGTTACGGTGATTTGATCATCATATTGTAAAGAATAACATAACACTCACCTCAGAAATAACCCTTTCTGGAGCCTTCTTCTCCTTCAAAAAGTTGACAAACTCCGGTGAGGGTTTCTTCCTAAATCCAGGCAGATCAATCAGGTTGCGCTTCTTGGACAGAAAGAACAACTCTGTCATATTTTCTCTGCAGGCTGTGCTCACCTGTCGCAGACGGGTCAGTCTGTGCTCGCAAACACGCTTAACGCGCGCGCTTGGACTTAGCCCTGTCAGATCAAGTTTCATCCTGAAATAGATTTTTAACAATCAGGTTTAATTAAGTATTTTTTGTTTCGTTATTATCATCATTTAAGGGCAGCAATATGAAACTTACCAAAACAAAAAAGGAGTAAAACAAACAAAAATCTTTTCATTTGATCGAAGTGAAATCGCTGACTATACCAAATTGACGCATGCGTACTTAGGATTTCAGTAATAGCTATGAAATTGCTACGCATTAATAATTTTGCCTAGTAATACAAAAAAAGGAATTATTGAAAAAATACCTATATACCTACCTACTTTGTAAAATCAAATTATGCTAAATGCTTTAAAATATCATGCTAATGTTTTAGGCGTTAAGGGGAGGGGTGAATTGCCCCAAATACCTACTTCATTTCGCAGGCCACTAAGCTTTATGTTAACAGTAGGTATTGATTCAAATATTCCAGTGAATACTCGATCAAAGTAAGCTAAAGCGCATTATTTATCTTCTTACGTTGTTTAATATTGCACTATATATTTAGTTTTCAAGACGAATAAAATATTCCAGTACCCAATAATCTACTCTATATTTACCTTTTTCTGGCAGGGCTGTGTCCTGGTGACCTAGACCTCCCCGGGGTGGGGGGCTGGAGACTCCCCTCCTCCACACCATCCTCAGGGGGAGCTAGAGAAGAGGGTACTGATAACAAGGGACGGGGGGCCGATGAGGGAGGAGGGGGCTCCCCGTCCCTTGATGGGACACTATTCATTCCCCTCTCCACCTAAACAAATAAACGTATGAAAATAGGACCGAGAGTCATATCTAAAAATTGATGCTTTCAAAATATTTTTATGGAATAAAATTGCCATGAAATAAAATAAGTAAATACTGAGCTTTCCCATGTAAAAAACATAAATTTTCTATTATGGTTATGAAAGTTTTAATGTGTAGGTAGTTAAAAAAGGACCATTAATTTAGCGACCAATATGTTCAGGGCTATAAAATTATTTTCGGTTATTAATTTTGTTGTAAGAGGTCTATAGAGGTGTAGGACTAAATCTTAAGATCTTTTAAATCTAAGGAGGTAACTGCTAGTATCAGTCAATAGTAATAAATATAATGTTTTCCAATCGTATACACAATCAAAACAATGTACACAAGACAGTGTATGACGCAATAGGAAGCTGTTCAAATGTAGACAACATAAATATAAAAAAATTAATTTAAAATATAAATTCATATTTTAAAAAAGAAATATTTTTAATGCTTTTCTGTAATTATGGTCTGTCCTTCATTAACGAAGAGCTCTTATCGTCAATTAAAGGCATGTTAAGATTTATCCTATCGATATCATAGTTGACATGGTGATTTCTGTAGTAGTTAGGTACGAATTAGAAAGCGTAGCAACTCTTTAATAGTTACCATGCAGAATAACCGTACGTCCTTTTAAAATAAGTTTTTACTTTTTGACAACAATTCTTGATGTAAATATTATCCCATTCATATGGTTGTTAAAATACTGGTTATTTGGAATACAAAGTATAAAGTTATTTATAAGTGGGCCATCTCTATGTTCACGCACTAAAATTGTTAATATGTCCAACAGTATCCAGTTTATAAGCAATTTAGTAACGAATTTACTTAGAATTTTGTGCCTACTTATATTATGCTAAAACAAATCAACATGAAATTAAAATGTAATAGTCCAAGAAAGTACATACAAAGTACAGAACCATATGGTTTTACATTAATGAAACAATTGTTAAATATTTGTTTCGAGTAATAATAATATAAAACAATGTTATGGACAAAACATAACTTAAACTATGTGATATATGTCCATTCAAGTACTTTTGGGACAGATTAACACCAAAAGTTTTATTTTGATGTCTAGAATTTGTAAAATATTGAATACATTTATATTTCTTTATTCCAATGTTCTCAAGTACGTCTGATTTATTAAGCTTAACTATAAGCGATGATGTCATCCTTGTTTAGAGTTAATTTTAAAAAGCGCGCCATAATATTATTGTTATTGATCCTACGATTGCTACATGTATAACAGTTAGCTCCGCCGAAAATGATACATACCTAACGAGTGTTTCCAGTGTGTACGACAGATCTCTGTGCTGGCGTACAGACGTACTTTCCAGACTTGTACGACGTGTACAATTACAATAATGTCCCGTACAGACACCGCACATTTTACATTATACTGTTTACCAACAATTTCTATAAACACGAGAAGATTTTCATTACTTTTGTTACTTAACCCGTAATTTAACTTTAATTTGGGCATTCTTCACTTTTTTTCAGGCGTCACTTAGGCTATTGGGACCTCGTGGTAAAAAATAGATCGCATTTTCACATAAATCTAGGTAATTTAATCATGCACAATTGCAAGGCATTACTTTTAAATAATCAGGTATCACTTAATTACTCGGCCAGGGGCCGCATCATCTCTGACACTATTTAAATTTAATCACTCTGGGTTAAATGGTCACTAATTGCGCCCATACTCACGCGATTTTAATACTTTTTTCACAATTCTCTCAATATACTACGTATAACGGCACATAAACTACGTATAAAGCTCACAAGAACCTAAAAATGATTGTTTTAAAGGGATATTAATGCATATTATGCTCAAATTTCAACATTTTCTTACAAATTCTCTGTTAACTCGTTGCATCCAATATGGCGGCTGTGTCAGTTCCTCGGGAGAGTCCAGGACTGAGTTTGATACTTAAAAATTTATTTGCTCTGAATAATACGTTAACAATAATAAGTACCTCCACATAAAAATGGTGTATTGTATAAATTAAGCCAAAAAGTGATTTTTTCTATAAAAAATATAAAGTAAATTTTAGTATTATTTAAAATGCACTTATGGTTTAAGGATTGTTCCCAATGTGTCAGTTCCTCGGGTGAGCCAAAGTTTTGTTTGGTCGGACAAAATCTATCTACTTATTATACCCCCATCGAAAATTGAATTTGCAATAACATACTTGTTTTTTTTTTTAAACCATCTGACGAAACAAATAAAAAATTATATCGTTCATTAAGAATGAATATTTGAAATCAATAATATTTTTTATAGATCAAAATGTGTTGCATTAAAAATAGGGAGAAAATGTGCTGGTATAAATTATCAAAAAACTTGAACACAAGTTTCTTAGCATTTTGAGGTTTCATGTTTTAATACTACGTAGACAATCTTTCCTTCACGATCAATGTTATTGAAACTAAACCTGAAGTAAAAATAAATTATTCTTTATTATTTATCTTTAAATCAAGATTTCACATCACTCGGCAAAACAAGCTATGAGGAATGTTAAATCCTAATTACTGCAAAGTTTTTAATAAAGGGAAAATATTTCCAGGTTCATTTATGTAGTAATGGCAAAGCTAAGAGAGAAAACGCGCCAAAAAGACAATACCAAGTTTTTAAATGTCGTATTTAGTAAGATAAAGACGATATTCTAAAATACTGTACAAAACAAAATTGTCTGCTACTATTTGTTTTGGTTCAAATTCAAAACAAACAAAACAAATTTCTTAACTTTTAAAATTTTAGTTGACTATTGTTTGTCCTAGTTGGTGAATTTAAATACAGACTTATCCGTTTTCTCAAGATAAACTTAAAAGATATATAACTTTTGTATCATATAAGAACTATATGAAATTCTTGTGAGATATGAATATTTCATTTCAACTAAAATAAACAGCTTTGTTTTAGAAGTTTCATCATGTGTTATTATGATCTTTTTTAATCTAGGTTATCTTACCTTATTTTAAAACTATTCAAATAACCATTTGAAAGGTCTTAGCTATAATTGCCAAAAATCGTTAAATATTGACTTCACCGAATTATTTTGCTACATTCTAATTTATGATTTCATATAACCAAAATAGATGTTATTTTACTAAATTTATTGTAAAGAATGTTACATAAAACAAATTCAACATACATACAAATCAATTATTCAATTTCACAATCATTAATTCATAGTCATAATAAGTATTTACAAACTGATATACCTAAAACACATAATAAGACAAGAAAAAACATTTTTAGTTTTCTAAACAAAAATGTTTTAATTTAATTTTGATACTGGTAACCCAAATATTGAGAATAATGCAAAAGAAATGGTTCAATTTTTTAAATTTTTTATTGGATCACAAATAAAACAACCTTAGGTAATGTAAACATGATACTATAAAATGTTAAATGAGCATTTATGTAAAGCATAGTATTTATATTTGATAGCAATAGGTAAAAATATTAAAACTTAATTACATAGTTTGGCCAGTATGGTAAACAAGAAAGTTGTGAATTAAAAACATATTTCTTTTTAGTAAAATAATCTGTAACAAAAAGAAGGTATTTGCACATTTTTAGAAGAAAAAAGATTAACAGATTTTTTGTAGCAGCCTAAGCCCTTAGCTGTAAAAATATTGAAATTGATTGTACTTCATCCCAGAGCCTTTTTGTGCTTAATAATAAGTTTTTTTTTGTGCTCCAGTTGAGCGCTTAGTAAGGTCCATATTGAGATCCATAGTATGGTGGGTATCCAGCATATCCGTAGGGTCCTCCATATGCAGCTTGTTGCTTCTGGTACACTGAAATAAAAAGAATGTTAAGACAGATCAATATTGGTATCTAAAGTAACCAAAAATTTTATTAAAATAGGATAGCAATGGATTTAATAGTAGCAGGTAATTATTAATTGTTAAGTAAGTATGTTTGTAGATCAATCAAAACTCTGTTTTGCAGAAAAGATAGATAACCTAAAAAATTTGGTGCTAATATAAACCCACGCCATTAGGGTAATGGAGAACATGGAAGCTTATTTTAGGGAAAGATATCAAAACCACATCCATACATTAGAATATATGATCAAACGCCCCTCAGACAACCAACCTTTTCTTTACACGACCTTTGTCTGTAAGTGTTAAATGTGCATGAAAATGAGTTGTGCCTGTTATAGGCAAGGCATTTCCATTTCCGACAACGAGCTGATGCTATACTCTTTACGTCATAATCGGATAAAACGGATAGCATTAATAGTCACAGTAGGGGGAATACCTTGGCTCATGCACAGTTATGACTTCCTGACTAAGGTTGTGGAATCACGTGGTCCTTTTTGGAGACTTAGCTAATCCTAGTTATCCTTAATTATTGGACCTAACTCATTAGGTACTTTTTGCTATTCTTTTTTTTGGCAATAATGTTAAGTAGGTAGTTATTTCTGTATTTTTTTACATATTCTTTACCTGGCATTTGGTAGTGAATCCTTTCAGCTTCCTCTCTGTCTCTATCAGTTCGGATACACACAGCAGCAAGACTAAAATAAAAATCTTAACAGCCATTTTTTTACATAACTTTTATAATTCAATCCATAAGAAAAATCAAAACAATTTGACTAAATAGCAGAACAGAAATTGAAGAAAAAACTTATTTTATTAATTCTAAATCTGATACCTTTCGTGTAATCTTCCCTAATAATTTTATATAATAAGGATTGTATGTAATTACCAAAAACATTAGTTTGAGTTAGGTTAATTAATGATCCTCGTAAGTAATTTTATGGATGTTGCTCCTCCCTGTACATGGTATTGTAATAGTCAATACAACAACAAATATATATTTATACCTAAGCAGAATAGCAGACATCAGTGACAGACCAACTCCAATCCAGGCAACAATGTAGGACCAGTCATACTTGAACTCAGAGTTGTTTCTCAGTTCCTGCAAAAAATATATTTATTAATGTTTGTATTGAAGTTATAGTAAGATTGAGCTCTAAATCCTCTTGCCCCAAGTTTATCAATTCTGACAACCATTTATTTTTGAATATGAAATGATTTGTATCCGTTTATTGGCCAAGGCATTACTTTATCTGACAAAGCTTCCGAAGGAAAAAATAAACTTATTGACCTAATTCAAATAGTTTTTACGCTGAATAACTCTAGTTAGTAGGTTAGGTTCGTTGAGGTAAAGACTACTTCTATGGCTATTCTAGAAATATAACAATAAAAATACACATGGTCAAAATTGTAGGATATCTTGGATGGGAAAGAAGGGGGGGGGGGGGGAGGCGTTACCTGAGGCCAAGACTTCACAAAGAGTTCAGTTTTGGTTTCTGTGTTGATCTTGTTCATCTCCCAATGTTCCACCCCGTGCCAGAAACCCATACCAGCTGCACTGAAAAGACCTGAACAAAAGTTTTGAGAATTAGAATAACTTATGCTTACTGCGTTTTAGAGGTTGCAATAGCTCTCTGTCCTTTTAAAATCGTGCACATCATGGACCTAATGCGTTCTCCTTTTCAGGAAAGTAATGCATTTTTCATGTATAGGGTTTTATTATTAAATTAAATGTAAGTCAACCTCCCAAAGTATGCCCTTAATAAAAGTCCTTTCGCCCCTTAAAAAAATTTATTTTCTAAGATTTTAAATGCTAGGGTTTAATATATCCCTAAACAAATTTTTACGCAGGCGCTTTTCTATAATATTAAGAAGAAAGCACATGATATTTGAATAATGATATTTCTTAAATAACCTATTGGTTTGTGTATTTCATGGATGCTTTATATATATCTTGCTTAAGCCCATACTGAAAAGTAACTTACAGGCAATAAGG
This sequence comes from Acartia tonsa, assembly GCF_053477335.1. Taxonomy (NCBI): domain Eukaryota; kingdom Metazoa; phylum Arthropoda; class Copepoda; order Calanoida; family Acartiidae; genus Acartia; species Acartia tonsa. The sequence continues at coordinate 30,308,585 of NC_137269.1, read as the reverse complement.
ATGAGTACAGCTGATGCGGTGATATCAGTAGGACTGGTCTTCCAGCATCCTCTCACTCCGGCAATGAAAGAAACAGCAATAAAGAAGAATCCAACAATAAACATAGCAATCATGGCACGTCCCATGTCTGAAAGAATAATCAAATTATTAGAATCCTTAATATTTATTTCTTGCATCGTATTATAAACGACTTTCCGCGGATATAGATTGTACAATTATGAGATTAAAACTAGTTTTTTTAGCCCCGAAGTGCCGAAGGCACCGGCTAAAAAAACTGGTTTTAATCTTATGATTGTACATTTTTATATTCGTAAAAAGCTGGTTATAATACGATGCTAGACATAGTTTTTTCGTACGGATGAAAACCGGTTCCTATCCACCGGATTCGAATGAATACGAGAAAAGTTTTTAGATATTTAACAAAGATGGGGAATAGTTCCTTTCGTAACATCGCCCCATAAGGGGCGATGCATCGTATTTTTAAAATGGCTTTTTACAGGTTATTTTAGGTTAGGTTAGGTTAGGTTATATTGGGCTAGGTGATTGCCCCACAGGGTTAGGTAATTGGCCACGCAGGGTTAGAGCCCCCAGCAGGGGCTAGAAATAGGAGAAAAGCTACTGTGAAAAATACGAAGAATCGCCCCTTAAGATGCGATGTTACGAAAGGGACTAAACCCTTTAGAAATCTCAAAAGTATTAATCACGGCTTTTAAAGTTTTAATTTAACGTATCTTTATATGACTGATATTCAGAATAGTGATTTAAAGGATGATTAGACATTATGTTATTATCTCCATATGAAGTATCTTGAATTTTAAACAATTTTACAATAATTAAAAGATTTTTTCAGACTTCCAAAGGAAATAAAGCTTTGCAATAGCTTTAACATTAAAAGAATTGTTACTCTAAAATTGCTTTTGTACTTACGTATTCTGACCATCTCCTCGCTGGAGAGGTTCTTGGTCCTGCCATTCTCTGGGATGAAGTAGTCAATATTCCTGCAGTATGTCTCCACTGGGCTCATGTACAGGTCAACCAGTCCATCTGAAAAAAAAGTTTAGAAAATAAATTTTCATGTTGGTTACCTTTTCAATAATTTACGTTGTGTCCGACTGTCTGCCATAGTAAGTGAAATAAGAATAAACTGGAGAATCGTACTTCCCTGTAATAAAGGAGTGGGAAGGGGTATGACTCATAGCCAAAAACCTTCCCAGGATCTATGTAAAGCTTCCTTAAAAAGAAGAACTCAATATGTTGAGTTAACAATCAGTTTAGCCGATTATGAGTTCTTACTTGACACTCTTACATACAGACAAACTTAAATTCGGCTTCTTAAGTTAATAAGAATAAATCATTCTTGAAAAACATTTACCTTGGGGGGCATTCTTGTCCTTTTCTCCAGGGAAGCATTCCCTGAAAAGTCCCCTTGTTCTGGTGAAGTAGAGAGGACTCTTTAAAAGGTCATCTGCGAACTTTCCATCTTCATCCAAATCCTGAAAAAAAAATTGTTAAATTTTTTTTCAGATTTAATTATTGTCAATTAGAATTACATCTCATTGACACTCGAGGCTTAAAACTGTAAAAGAACATTAGGATAAAACAATAAACAATTTGCCAGTTTGTAGATTATTTACTTATTGGTGGAAAAGTTTGTACAGTGCTTGTTTGTACCACTCAAGCAAGATTTTAAAAAGTCCCCAAAATTATTTACTTAATCTAATTAGACACATGATTATAAAAACTTTGGGTACCAGTAAAGTTTATAGTCCCCAAACTCGAACTGGAATCTTTTTCATTTTTCTTAAGTTCTAAGGGAGGGGGGGGGGGGGGGGTTGAGCATTATAACAGCAATACCAATATTTTGGATTGAAAAAGAACAGTAGATTTTGATACAGTAATATTTTTGTTCGCCAAATAACTGTACAATTTTTAAATAGGATAGAGGCGAAGCTCTAAAAAGCATTTAATATTTCCGTTTATGATACATTATAAATATGTAATGGTACCTGCATTATTTTTAGAATTACGGAAATGAAAAAAATATTTTATTAAAATAAAGTATAACAAGAAATGAATTTAATACATTTTTATAAAGGAAATATCCATAGAGAAAAAAATAAAAGAGAGGAATCGAAGCAACTAGAAGACGAAAATAGGCAGTGGGCCTAGAGGCCTACTCAGCGCAGTTGCCGCGCTAAAATTTATTGCTATTCCACTACTTTTCAAATGGGAGGATTAAAAATTATTAAAAAAAATATTTTTTTACTTTTTACTATTTCCATATTTAGGGCAAGAATATTAGATTAGATATTTTCGTTTTAATGTTTTAATTAAAAATTACATAGAATTTTATTATTATTAAAAAAAATTTGTTCATGAAAGATGAATCCTTCTATTTCTAAAAAGGGGAAAATTTTTTTCATAATGAACATTCAGCTGATTCTGACCGCCCACGGCTGTTTGCTAAATATCGCTTTTCTTTTTATTCACATTATTATTTATGATTGACTTACAAAAAGCCCTGGGCGGTTTTTGATTTTCGTCTGCTTCTAAATTTAGGGATGGGGAAGTAGTATTTTACCATGAAAAAGGGGTGAGTATTCATCCTCTTATCCTTTTTCCTTATGGAAATATCTAAATTCTTGTATGATTTTATAGACAATTGTCCAGATACATAAATAAAAATTTGTTTTCTTTCTTTAAAGCCCCTAATTTTTATTTATGATTTTGTGGCTTTCCTATTTGGTAGAGAGGTATACCACAGTTAAATGTGCTTTTATTTATATTATTTATATTTTTTTAAACTTTCAGTTACATACATTTTTTTAAAAATGACAGAATGAGTCTGGATGCTTGTTCTTTCCTTTAACTGTCCCCTTAGACGGTAGGGGCGCAGCAACTAGTTACAGAGAAAGAGAGAGCAGACACTGGTATGGAAATAATATTTCCGCAAAAAAATATAAACTTGTTCTACCGTTGCATTAGTCAAAACAAAATTGTTGTGGAGAAAGTCTGAATCTGTATTTGTTTGGACATAGGCAGGGGTGGCTATTGGAACAATTAATTCTACAAAAAAAATCACGCAACCTTTTAAAGTATGTGGAAGTATATTTTGTTTTCTCATGTAAGTGAAGAAGGGTCGGTAAGAATGGGAGGAAAAGGGGAAGGGGGTTGGGGGGAAATTTTCCTTTAGAATTGCTTGTCAGAATATCATTCCCTTGTCCCTGGTAACAAACTTTAAACTTTTCCTCCAATAGTTTTAATCTATCAAAAAATTGTTTTGTTCATCATTATAGGAGACTAATCTATCTACCATTGTCCCATCCATACCAAAGTAATTATGATTTATAATCCTAATTTCATCATAACATAATTTAAAATACCAAGAACTCTTAAATTAGCTAGAAATGCATTTTGGGATGGTAATAAGAGTAAAGAACATAAATGAATGACTGTGTTTTGGGAGGGCTTGATTAATTTTGTAAATTATAATATCAAAAATGCTTTTTAGTTACTTTAAAGCTCTTTGTATATATATTTTTCAAGTTTACGTTTGCTTTATTTTAGAATCTTGGTCATTTAATTATCTTTCCCAATACATAGTTGTTAATTCGTGTATCTAACTGAATAATAAGAATTATTGAATTACAGACAACAAAATTATAATTTGGCAACACAATGGATCTAATAATTGTGGATACATGCATAACTACGATATAACTTGGATTTGTCTGTTTACAAGTTATACCATTGAGTTACTATTCCATTGAGTTCCATTATAGGGAAGATTTACATAGGTCCCTGGGTTTGTTTTCAGACCTTTTTTTATATTAGTCTTGGAAAGGTTTTAGGCTATTTTTCTACACCTACGAATACAAAGCCCCTTGGTTCAACCGCTAGTTATATGAACAAAGTTAGTTTGTTATTGTTGATATATTTTTAGCACAATCCTCTAGGACTTGTAATATGCTTTGAATTAAAATACTTTATCTTTAGTTATTATTGTAGTCATTGTATCAATAGAGAGCAAAAGAAGGAAAGAGAGAGAAATAGATGGAGGGAGAGAATATAAAAGTTCATTGCTCTTTTAACCCTAAACTAATGATAATCTTCTTAATTATAACATAATTATTTCTTATGTTTTCATAGAGAATTAAATCTAAAGTAACACAATTATGCTTACTGTTGTTCAATATTATATTAATAGAGTAAATGGTTAAATGTAGAGTAAAATTTTGAAAATTGATGAGCCATTCTTTTCAGGGAAGATATTATCGGTCCTGGGTAAGTTTTATACTATTTTGAAAGGATAGTAGATTAAATCCTAAAAGACATTAATTTTTTGAATTGGGGAAAATGAATTTTTATCTTGGACGAATAACCTCAAAACCTGCCCTCAACAATAGATGAGCTCTCCTGAAAGGGTTCAGCCCCTTATGAGAAAATAATTATTTTCTGTACAATGACTTCTTTTTCAGCAATAATCTGTGCCTCATGAACTCTTTTTATTCCTTAGACTTATAAAGTAAGATACATGAATGAATTTCAGTGTATAGGTAAGGATTATCAAGAGATTTAATATTTAATTATAAAAAAGGAACTATCTTTATTTTAGAAGAAAGTATCAATGTCTGTCTGTTGCCTAAGATCTCGCCAACCGCTTTACCAATAAGGTTCTTTACAGTAAGGCTTTTGAGGAAGGGTACTTTCACTCTCCTTAGAGAATTCGCCCTTAGAAATTAGAGGCCTTTAGGGGCCTGTTCGCTAGTTAAAGATAGTACATTAAACTCTTTCAATAAACTGTGATCTAAAGTTGCATTTAACTAAAACCATAAAAATTTCTGTCTAGTCCTCTCTCTCAAATTCTCCTCCCTATTTTTCTAACTTATTCTGTTCCTTCTCTCTCTCTTCCTATCTCTCTCTCTCAGTCACATTCTTCTCCCTCTATTTCTCTATTATTATTGCAAAGTATCTCGTAAGTACAAATATTATTGTTTGGAAAGCAGGATGTGTTGTCATTACTGCAAATTTAGAGCTTTTATTAAGCTACACTTCTTTCATCCCTCCTAATCTATGTGTTAATTACCATGTATGGGCAAAACGGTTTTTCCTTGACACTATTAACGTGCAATGTCTCCTATTTTGTTTTAATCAATTAACATTCCAACACTCTTAAAATAAAACACCTAGGTAATTGGTTAAAGTAACATCCAACAGACAACCAACTTTTTGTATGGAAGTCATACCTGTAGAGTGTGTATAGTAATAAATTGCGCCTTTTTATGGGACAAGATATTTCTCCTACTCTCACCATTATATTCTGAATTTTATGTGATAAACATACTTAGATTAAATGACAAGTGGAAAACTACATGATATAAAATATTTTGATGCAATATCTCCACTCTTTAAGACGAACAGAGTTGATGCTTTGTGAACTTCTGCCGAGAATTCCCACAGAAAAGCTTTTGGACAATCAATGATATTAAAAATGATAAATTATTTTAAATGCGCTAAACATCTTCATTTTAGTTCCAGCAACATAGCTTTTCTATAGTGCATGGGTATGTTTTTATGTCCGTCTGTCAGTCTCTAGTCATTTCAAGTTGTTACTGCGCTACTTGTATTTCTATAATTGTTCACTTGTTTGATTTACAGAAATTGAATGAAGATGAAATTTATAAATTGTTTCTTTTTCTTTTTTTGTAAATACTTTGATAATTGAGTTCTGTTTGTAGGCCTACCATGATAGGTTTAAAGATTTGATTCAACTAGAAAATGTATATTATATTTTCAATATTTAATATCAATATTAGGCTTACTGTAGGAAAATCAATATAATAGCGTATTCTACTTATTCATTAGCCACCCGTCCATGTTTTTACAGATTTGAAAAAGTAAAAATAAATTGTTTTTAAGTCAGGCAGGGTGTGGACATTACACTACTACCCAAAGTTTTATAATAACGTTTTCTTATTCACTGGCTTAACAACTTTAGGAACGTTGATTGGTTGGTTCCACAACTAATTGTAATCTATAAGTTGCAATTTTACGTATCATCATTGGGAATGTACATCAATTTATCGAGCATTGTCTTATTCCCTTAGATCTCCATGATTTAAATAATTCTGATCAAAATCACATATTAAATGCTGAATAGTAGTTTTATGATCATCCATGCGGATGTTATAACGACTTTACTAATATTAAAGAAGACTTTATGCGGCCATGATGTAACCCTGTTGATAAATGATTGCTAGAATGTGGTTGCTTGGTAAATTTCATGGGATAAAACTCGCAAGCAACACAGTTCTTCTTGTTAGAGCTTTCAAATTTTCGCACAACAGAGTTGTTAATAGACTGTGCAAACACAGTTTTCTTTGTTTTTGTTCCATGTTGTCTGATAAGATCATGTAAAATACAAAATAAATATCTACAAATATCTTGACATAGCTAAGGCTTTTTTTGGAGGAGCAAGGGGTATCTTAAACAACCAAAGTAAATATTCAAAGCCCTTACTACGCCCTAAAAGGCTTACAGATGCATTTGAGGGGGGCGGTTGAATTTGTAGACCCATTTTTTTATATTAGTTTCAAAAACAAAAAGGAAAACAAAATTTCGGGGGTACAAACCCACAGAGATCCTCTTACTTTTTAAAAATGATTAATCTAAAATAATTAGTCTACTTTATTTTTTTTTGCAGAGAAAGATTAATTTTTAAATTATGTGAAGACATAAAAGATTTAAAAATGTGTGAAAGATAATTTACTCTGTAAATGTAAAAAAAAATGGTTCAGAGGAAGCGCAGCAAAAATAAGATAAGAAAAGTTTAGATATTAACTAATCAGTAAATTACAGAAGGAGGTGAAAAATAGATTTAAATTTATACTTAAAACTAAAGAAAATAATTAAAAATTGTAGTTTTCTTTTTAGCAGGTATTGTACATAAATCACGAAAAATTATATTTTTTTATTAATTCCAATCATTTAACTTAATGGGATGACGTACGGACAGACCTTACCTATAGAATAGCTGCTCCTTTAAATAAGCAAACAGTTAAACTATTATTACTTGAAATTAAATGTAATTATAGTGGTCTTTTTATAATTATATACCTTTTAAGATGTGCTTCTCTTTTTATAATAAATAATATTACTTACATATATTCTGTGTTTAAAGCAATATGGAAGTAAATTTATTAAATGATTTTAACTGTTTTCTTTAAATTGCATATACTTATTTTTAAAAAGACATTTTATGCAGTAGTAAAGTTGCAATACCTAACAAGTTTAATGAAAAAATGACAGTAAACTATATCATATTGATAAAGAAGAATTTTCAAAGCAAACTTAAATGAACAAGGATGACAACATCCATAAAAGCAAAGCACTGAAACGGTAGGACAAACGGACATTAACACTTCACTGTGGGCTAGAATTGAATCAAGACAAAAGTAAGTGCCGAGCCCTGGGACCTATGTATGGTGAAAATAGACATAAAACCATGATGATTCCAGGTAAAACCAAAATATTTCAGCGGGGTCTTTTTGTTTTATTTCAATTTTAAGTTCTGAAAAAAAAATGAAAAAAATATGAAAATCTTTAATAAAAAACAAACAAAAACTGTTTTTCAAAATTTTTTTTCACTAAAAGATACAAACAACTTATATACATACTATAAGCTTTAAAAAAATCAAAATTTTCAAATTTAGGACTGCCTTTCCAAGGTTAGAAGAAAAATCCTAACAACGAATTCTAACATATTTCTGATCAACATAGCAATAAAACGTCTTTTGCTAAATCTTTAACATCAAAATTAAATAGCACTTACTCAAGACTTTTTTTCATTTAAACTTATACTTTTTACATTATTTAACTTTTAAGATTGTGTTTTTTTAAAAGAAAGGTTGCGTGATTTTTTTCCTCATAATTAATTTATCTTAATATGCTGCATTATAAGTGACTGACATTGTAGGCTGTGATGGCTTAGAAAACTCAATACCAGTTTTGTTAGCCCAGGCCATCGGCCCCTCGGGGCCTACAAAACTAGTTTTAATCTTTTTATTTTTATTTTACTATCTGCTAAAAGCTGTCTATAATCCCATACAATAAATAACTATTAAACATACCAATTAAAGTGAAACAGGGATCTTAAGGGATAAGACAAAGGATGATAAATTGATTACTCCTTCTGTAGATTAATATTATTGGTTAAAAAGTTTGGACTTTGCATGTTTGAACCATCAAATCATTAATCAATTCATAAATTATCAATAAAACATACCAAGACTAATAGTATAAACCAAACAATCAAGATGAAAAATAAAGTTCCCAAAGTTTTTGAACCAATGAATGAGAAAATATTTATAAAGAACTTTGGGTACCAGCAAATTTTACATTCCAATGTCCCCTTGATCCATATTAAATCTACCATTTCATAAATTGAAGAATTTATTTATCAGTATAATTTAATTGTAAACAACAAAACAACAGGGAAGAAGGGGACATAAGAACTGTAAAGATTCTTAGAAATAGGAAAAGTTTTCTTTTGTGTGGACACTGCTAGTTTGAACCATCCAATTAAGATTTAATAAAAGACCAGTTAACTAATTAGATAACGTGTCTATAAAAACTTTTGGTACCAGTATAATTTATAGTCACATGCCATACTCGGCGAGGGTGAGGTAATAAAGAGTAGCTCACTTGTGACAGCGGGTCAAGGTATAATATACTTGAGCGTGGAGCTTAATAGCCCTAGTGGCTAAACAAAAGTGTTTCATCCTTCTTCATTACTACTTAGGTCCAAACACTAAGAAACAATGGCTACACAAACAAATAAACAGTCACATTTTTCCTCCCTTCTTGCCGATTTGCATGTATTTATCATGTATAAAATCAATTATTTATCATACATTGGAGGTAGGGGGCTTTGGACTGTTTATAACACTAGTCTAAAAAGTTCTATAATAATAATTTATTATTCGTTGGCTTATATTTTAGTAAAAATATTTTGTTTTGTTTATTCTAGGTTTTTTTAAAATGAAACTTATATGGAATGTGTCCCAGAAATAGAGAGGACAATTGACTGTTTAATAAACTAGTCTCTAAACTTTATAAAGACATTTCTTATTCTTTGACTTAACAACTATGGGCACTTTTGAATAGTTTTGTTTTTGTCTGTTTTCAGGGGAAATTTAATTTGTATAGCAGCTATTCAAGACAGACGGCTGCATTTTTTGTGAAGATTCCCTAAACAATTTACTTTGTATATCAGTCAAGGTCTATAAATATTAAAATTATAAATTACGCAAGAAAGGTTTCAGGATTTAAAGAAATTCTTTTTAAAACTGCTTGTCCATATTCCCATCTCATCCATGTTATTGATGTTGTCATCCTTGTTTCTTTCTTTCAGGGATCTTAAGGGATAAGACAAAGGACAATAAAGTGATACATGTAGATTTCCACAAATTATGACAAGGAAACTAACCATTTCTTATGTAAAATTATTGTTTGATTATATGTTTGTAAAATATTAGTTTGAAACCATTCCATTAATTTTAGTAAAAGTACACAATTTTTTTGAGCTAACGTGGGTACTGGTGTGATTTACATCCCAATGTCCCCTCCCTCTTATAATTAGCAAAATAAATTTTAAAACGGCATTCTGCTTTTCAAAACAGGATATTTAAATAATTTGTATGATAGAACAAAAGATCCTAAAACTCTAGACAAAAAGTAACAGGATGTCTTTCTGTCTATATATAAGTGTATGTTTAACGAAGGAGGGAGGGAGTGAACTGGACATAGAATTGTAAATCATATCCAAAGTTTTATAAACACATTTTCTTATCCTTTTGATAATTTATGAATTGATTAATGATTTGATGGTTCAAACATGCAAAGTCCAAACTTTTTAACCAATAATATTAATCTACAGAAGGAGTAATCAATTTATCATCCTTTGTCTTATCCCTTAAGATCCCTGTTTCACTTTAATTGGTATGTTTAATAGTTATTTATTGTATGGGATTATAGACAGCTTTTAGCAGATAGTAAAATAAAAATAAAAAGATTAAAACTAGTTTTGTAGGCCCCGAGGGGCCGATGGCCTGGGCTAACAAAACTGGTATTGAGTTTTCTAAGCCATCACAGCCTACAATGTCAGTCACTTATAATGCAGCATATTAAGATAAATTAATTATGAGGAAAAAAATCACGCAACCTTTCTTTTAAAAAAACACAATCTTAAAAGTTAAATAATGTAAAAAGTATAAGTTTAAATGAAAAAAAGTCTTGAGTAAGTGCTATTTAATTTTGATGTTAAAGATTTAGCAAAAGACGTTTTATTGCTATGTTGATCAGAAATATGTTAGAATTCGTTGTTAGGATTTTTCTTCTAACCTTGGAAAGGCAGTCCTAAATTTGAAAATTTTGATTTTTTTAAAGCTTATAGTATGTATATAAGTTGTTTGTATCTTTTAGTGAAAAAAAATTTTGAAAAACAGTTTTTGTTTGTTTTTTATTAAAGATTTTCATATTTTTTTCATTTTTTTTTCAGAACTTAAAATTGAAATAAAACAAAAAGACCCCGCTGAAATATTTTGGTTTTACCTGGAATCATCATGGTTTTATGTCTATTTTCACCATACATAGGTCCCAGGGCTCGGCACTTACTTTTGTCTTGATTCAATTCTAGCCCACAGTGACTTGTATAGTATCTGAACTGAAAAATCGGAACATAAATGTAAAAATGTCGAATCAAAATTGTAGGTAAATTTGTTGAAAAACTGCTTAAAAACAGGATAATGTTTATGGACATACTTACATTTTTGGACTTCATTATAGAGTTGCTTCGCTTATAATATTGTTCTTTGTTGTCCCAGGAATCAATATACCAAAAATCAGATCAAACGGATAATTAAAACACTTGAAAATTTGTTGTTAAAAAAGTAGAAAAATCAACATGTTTAAAATGGACGTACTGACATTCTGGTAATGGTTATAGAGTTGCTACGCTTTCTAAATCATACCTATTTACTACAGGAATCATCATGCAAAGTTTGAAATCGATAGGACAATTCTAACATGCCTAAATTAACGAATAAAAGCTATCTATCTCGGACGGACGGACGGACCGACCCTAATTATAGAAAAGCTTCGCTTTTAAAAAGGTAATTTATCATCTCAGACAAGTAGAGTGTTGTTGCTACTTTAAACAGCTATCAAGAAAGGTGGTGGGAGATGTGTTGAAAAGGAATAAAAAAGAAAAAATTATTTAAATTCACAATGATTGAAGAATCAATCTACAGCCCGTTTCCTACAACTTCTTAAGCAATTTTTCTCACTTAAAATTGAGGAATAGAAGAAAATAATTAGGGTATGGTCCCTTTCGTAACATCGCATCTTATGGGGCGATTCTTCGTATTTTTCACAGTAACTTTTCTCCCATTTCTAGCCCCTGCGGGGGGCTCTAACCATGCGGGGCCAATTACCTAACCCTGTGGTAATTTAGAAATACGACGAATCGCCCGTTATGGGACGATGTTACGAAAGGGACTATTCCCAATAAATATTATCTATTGTCCTATCACCGTATTCCTAGATACTAATGATATTACTTCCGGAAAATAAATTAGTGTAGAGTAGGCCAATTATCAATATAAAATCATTATTATCAGGGCTCTACATCCGATCTACAACCGCCAATTTAGAGCTTTTAAAGATTTACTGAAGAGACAGACTATCGTATGTTAGCTTTCAATTACCTCATAAAGGCGAGGCAGTTGTCTATGACACTTTAACATCAACCAAGAATAACTAAGGGGAGCCAATCTCTTTTCTGTTCAAACACTCGGAGTACTATGAAAAGTAACACTTATTGACAACCAAATCTTTGATTGCAAGACCTTAGTATGGAATTCCTAACTGTACATGGCAATTAGTTGCGCCTTATTTTGGCCAAGGCATTTTTCCTATATGTCTATTAATGAGAGCAGCTATAGAAACCAATTTTTAACGTCTTTAGCTATGACACGGGGTTGAGTCGAGATTCGAACACATTACCTCCCCGACAAAGAGCGGATGCACTACGTGGCAAGTCACGGTTGCGGGTCTAGAAACAAATAAACCATGCAATTAATTTAAAAATAGTAAAACGCAAATTTTCCTACGCACGGTTGATTTTTAGTAGCAAAGCTACTCTATAATTCACTTTGTCCGTCCGTCAGTCAGTCAGTCAGTCAGTCAGTCCGTCAGTCCGTCAGTCCGTCAGTCCGTCAGTCCGTAACGCTATGGGGGAAATGGGATTTACTCAGCTCCTATAAAAGATAGAATGCTGAAATTTTTTTACAACATTCCCATCATTAAGGAGCACAATTGACTATAAAACATCATTGGCGTTCGGACCGATTTTTAGCAGGTTTTAGGCTATTTTTATATTTTTCACATTTTTCTCCATATCTTCAGTGTTTATGGTCCGATTTTCAAAATTTTTTCAGTTACAGATATCAAAATTAAATTTCCCGTCGTTTAAAGGAACAACCATGAAGGCCAGACTGCCTTTTCAGCAAGTTTTAGGCTATTTTTATATTTTTCACATTTTTCTCCATATCTTCAGTGTTTATGGTCCGATTTTCAAAATTTTTTCAGTTAAAGATATCAAAATTAAATTTTCCGTCTTTTAAAGAAAACAACCATGTCGGCCAGACTGCCTTTTTAGCAGGTTTTAGGCTGTTTTTTATATATTTAACATTTTTCTCCATATCTTCAGTGTTTATAGTCCGATTTTCAAAATTTTTCAGTAATATATATCAAAATTAAATTTCCCGTCTTTTAAACAAAATAACCATGACGACCAGACTGCCTTTTTAGCAGGTTTTAGGCTATTTTTATATATTTAACACTTTTTTCCATATCTTCAGTGTATATGGTCCGATTTTCCAAATTTTTTAAGTTAAGGATTTAAAAATTAAATTTTTTGTCGTTTTAAATAAACAACCATGACGGCCAGACTGCCTTTTATCAGGTTTTTGGCTATTTTTATATGTTTTACATATTTCCCCATATCTTTGTATATTTTGATGCAATTTTCAAACTTTTATGGGATATCTGTATCAAAATAATTTTTCCTATTGTTATGAGCATCTTTAATATAATTTACTTTGACCATCGTCATCATGCAAAATAAAACAAGGTTTCATGTTTTTTTATCCAATAAATCTATTCTTGATTTTAGTAAAAACCTTTTAAATCTACGTATTCCAATCGACGATTTTTTGTGCTTCGCTACTTATGGATGTTGTCATCCTTGTTTATTAAATGAATAAGTTAGGGTACAATGTTTGGCACTTTCAATATAAGTAAATGATAATAACAAAGCCACAGAATACGATAATACCTTCAGAAAAATCGATGAAAATAGTTTTCATACTAAATTTTGTTTTTTTTATATTTTTTCTAAAATGTCATGACAGAAGATGTAAAATGTCGTCTTAGTTTTTTGAAAGGATTAATCTTCTCTGAAATCTAAATTATCAAAATATTTTTTTTGGTAAATGATTATACGATATATGTCAAACATTTTATCAAAAAGAAATATTTAAAATTGTGAGGTAGAAACCTGAATAATTTTTCTTGTGGAAATAGCTTTCTGCAAATGTTGATAAACATATGTCTGCTAGCATTAAGATGTTTGTACTGCCAATACACGTTGGGTTTTATTTAAATAATTTTTTAAAAATGTTCTTTTTTTTACCTCGTATACTAATAACGAAAATCTGATTCACTTATAGTCGGAAATTCATTATGAAACAGGGGACATGCACAAAATTTTTGAGCCCTGATCAAATAGGAGCTGAGATAATAGGGGGGCAGGCGACCGACTGATAAGTGTTAAATAGAAGTTGATTGAATATTGGTTGGAAAAGGTGATCATTAACCACCCCCACCCCCCCCCCCCCCCACCCCCCCAATCGACTAAGACTCGCCTACGGCCCGATCTTTTAGGATTGCTTTGTAATTCACATTTTTGAAAGTCTTTCAACAGTATACACAGCAAATTCTCTCTTTTTTAACTAACTTTCCGAACAATATACCTAAAGCATTTGAATTAACAAAGGATATGCTAATATTTTTACCATTCAAGTTTATTTAATATTCTAATAAATAGCGCAACCCTCCAAGTTATGGCTACTTTTCATGAACATATGATCTAAAGAATAAGCTCTGACGCAATGTCATGTAAGGATATTATAATATTCATTAAAAAAATTGTTATTTTTGCATATATGTTACATTTTACAGTGTTTTGTGGCTCAAAAGAAAGACAATTAAAATTTATTTCATATTATATAGTTTAAATTGCATAAGATAACCTAGAAATAGTAAAAAAGTCCCTTTCTTTTTTTGTCGTAAAACAGAAATTAACAAAGATTTTTATTAAAAAACACCTTAGTGTAAAAATTAAAAATTCTAAATATGGTCACAAAAAGATTCAATTAGTTTATTAAATGTTTCATTTTCAACAAATGACGATTAATCTCTATTACAAAGAATAAAGTGTAAAAAGATATTCTCGTTTTAATTTTAAGCAACTTAAAATGCATTTTAATACCTTTTAATGATTTATTTTTTAAAACATCATTTTATAAAATGTTATTGATTTTTAAAGTTTTATATTAGAATGTTTTTAAATTTTGTTAACATTTTGTTTTAAATGTAGAAAATTGGTAATTCTAAACATTCAAAAAATGATTTTATTAAATTTTCATCACTTAAATTGCATGTTTGATGAAATTTTCAACTGATAATACAAGAAAAATCGTTTAAGTTTTATTATATTTTACTTTGAAATGTTAAAAAATATAATTATTGTCAAAAATGTGGAACTTATACTTTCCTCAAAAAAAGACCTAAAACATGCAAATTAACACGTGTAATGAGATTTTTTTTCTTTCAGGTTTAATTTTAAGTAATTATTGATATTTTTTGTAAAAAGGATTTTATATAAAAAGTTTTAAAACTCGAGTTATGTAGTGGTTCTAAAAAAGGTTGCGAATTTATGCAATTTTCTTGCAAAAAAAATTTTCTAGGATTTTAAAAATAGCATAGGGTGTTATTAGACGTACTTACAGATACAATTGCTAAGTCATTTTGGCCAAACACTAAAATAAAGTTTTGACATCTGAGGGACCATACGTGTACGGCCTACGCGCGGCTAACGAGTCCTGAATTTAAAATTGTAAAGAATTAAATAAAGAAAATTTTGTTATATGCTGGTATCTACTAAAAATCTATATGCCTTTAACTTTTCTGTTGATCATAAATAATCATAGTTGAGAACTGTTGAAATATTGTCTGCATCTTACTGTAAAAAAATTAAGCAGTTTATCCTCATTTACCCTATCTCTTCTTACAAAATTTAATTTTTTATTGTCATTTTTGGAAAAACAGAAAAACGAATAAGAAAACCACAGACAGAATAAAATTCAAGAATGAAATGTTAAAAAAGTAAATAAAGAAAAAGCAATGACAATAAAAGTTAGGGTAAAGAGGATAATTACGTCTCAAAGCTGTTTGAAAGTCAGCGCAAGTGATAGAAAATTTGTCTTTGTTAATAATTTAAAATTGCAATACATTTTGTTTACCTAGTTAAAGAATCCAGGAATGAGAGGAGGACATTGGACTGTTACGTGAACTAGTCCCCGTAGTTTTATAATAATGTTTTATTATTTGTTGAGGGGTAATTTTGTGTATCATCATTGGAGATGTACATAAATTTATCAGCCATTGCCTTTAGATCCCTGAAAAGAACCAAATAGAAGTAAAGAGTTGTTTAAATGGTGGTCACTCATGTCCACAAAAATTACATACCTGAAATTTTATTATTATTTTATTAGTTTACATATAAATTATTTTCCTAGAATATCTTTTCTTATGCACAATATATCAAGTTTTGCTAATAAAGTTTAATAATGCTTTGAAGGAATAAGGTTAAGATAGGGCTCGGCAGCCGCGTGCGCGTCAGTCGCCTGTAAGCCTCAGGGGAAATCAACCTTTTATGATTTTATATATCAGCTGGGAGTCTAACTCTGACTTAATTATGGGAAAAAAATATAAAAGCAAAGAATTGGGTTTAATAGTCGCGACTGACGCATGGATGCCGAGCCCTATTTAATATAAAGAATACGATTGGTTTTGTTGTTGGTGTCCGGAAGGGCCACAGGACCACCTCCATTAACAATAGAACAATCCTAAAGTTTTATGTTCATTTCCATGAGCAGTAATCAGGTGCCATAGTTTGCGTTTATGAAAGGTTTATGCGGCTCTGATAGCTTTTGCAGACGTTATTAAACACCACCGTTTATGCTTGGGTAATTAGAAATGAACATGATACAACCTTGCACACTTACACACACATACACAAATTCACACACACACAGATAAAATAATACACACAAACACAGAATAAATATTTTATTAAAGAATGAAATCAAATTTATGTTAAAATTTTTTTTTCAACCTAACTCTTTCATTTCAGTATTCTGAAAATAAATGATTTTTTTTGTAATATAGGAAATTATAACCTTATTAAAGAGTAGCTGCGCTATTAAACGCTTTACTTTGTTCATATATAAGAACATTTAACCTTAAAAATGTATTAATGCAGTAATAAAGGGATAAAAATAGGGCTAAAATTTAAAATTTGAAAGTTTACAATTGGGGTAAGTGATGACGCAAATATTATTATTTTGGCAATATTTATTATGTTGGGGATTGAAATTAAAATAGCAATAATTTCGCTTAAGTGATAACGCAACAATTATAATCTTGGCTATATTTATTATTTTTTGGGATTGAACTAAAAAATAATAGTTTTGTTTGTGAATGATGCTATTTATTGCTAACCATGCCAGAAAAATAAGAGTTATTAAATCATTTTTTAAAAAGAAATTAAATTTAGCCTTTTTTGCCCAAATGTCCATTCTCTTATCCCTTTATCCCTGGTAGCTAAGTTAGTCATGGACGGATAATTCACAAAAGTAACAATTATAAATGTATCAAGAAATTTTTAGCTAATTTTTTTTTAGAAAAATAACAGTGAGGATTACTTCCAACTGTGACAAAGCTTTTGAAGTAAATTAAAAAAAAAGAAGAGAAAGGATTATTGCTCAGGGAAATGGATGTTAGTGTCGAAAGCTTGGAGGAGGAGATAGATTTAGGGGTTGATGTTAAACAGTGTCTGAAGAAAAATAAGAAACAGTATTCCATCAATATAACTAGTTGATCACTGAATTGCCCTCCCTCATTTTTTAAATAAATTGAAATAAGGAAGGATATATTCATTTTTTTTTCATTACTTCAGGTCATATTGGGTTTTCCTCAAGGTTAGGACCCCTGCAGGGGTTATGCACTGGAACAAAATCCCCCATCCATTATTTTCAATTTTTATATTTTCTAAAAATAAAGTGGGAAGGGTCAGTGCTCGATAAATACTTAGAGGGAAAGTACCTGGGTCGCCTCCGGGTTCCAGGGACAAATGTAATCCTTTATCACTACTTCACACAGGACTACAATCTCTCACCAATGTCTCCTTTCCAGATCAGCGACGCATTAATCCCTGTTTGACAAGTATATTTAACCTTAGAATGGTGGTATTATTTTACACCGATCCTAAACCCAAATACACTTAAGGGATAGTCTTTTGTTTATAAGCCCTATTCCGAAAACGGTATTACTGATAACTTTATACTGTTATTTAGTCTAAGAATTTTTTATTCCTAGGTAACTAACTTTGCCAACACTTTTGGACTGGAAGTATCTACTGTGATTACTAGAGTCATGCGAACATGACTACAATATTCCGTTCTGCTGCCTGTATCCCCGCGAGGCGTGAAGTTCTTTGTTAGGTACCTTTGTCAGGTAAGAAAATCACTAGGCTAGCTCCGAACCGATCTTCCAGAGTATTAGCAAAGTAAAACTACCTTTAAGACGTGAACTTATTCAGAGTTCTAATCCGAAAATGTTAAATTGTCCGAATAGATAACGATCTCCAACTTTCCTGGACTTCAGAAGCTTGGGGAGGATCCGGTTGTTAGTATCGGCCGTCAGATAGCAAGCTATCATCAACCGTTGGTAGCCGAGCCACCACCGTATCTTCCCTGTGTTATTCCTATTTAGCCCCGTAGTGACTTGCGACTTGGTGGTACCGTGTACCGCGCTATAGGAGTTCTCTTCAGAAGAAAACTTGGAGATAACTATCCGTCCGGATGCCTAAGCCTTTAGGCCCTAAGAAGGCCCTATCCTTAAATTTATCTCAATTGACCAACATAAAAATGATATTCTACAATTTATTTAACAAAGTATTATGAATTTTATCTAACAAAACTTTTTATTTTTTAGGTGTGTTTTAAATGAAAAATCCTAAGTTTGAGCCGCCAGGACCCTCAAGAAAATTCCAAAGCAAGAGAAGGGAGTCTTCCCTTAAATTTTAGAATTTTTTAAAAAAGAGTCAGTGTGATATAGTAATTCCGTATAACGACTGATTGTTTCTCTCTTCCAGGTTTACTTTTATAGGCCTGAAGCCTTAGGAAAAAAGAGAGACAAAAAGGATGACTTTGATTTTTATGTTGATTTTTATGTTTTATTAGAAATTGGCGACCTGATTTTTAAGATTTTGCATTTAATAGTGTGTGTATAACTCAACTAAATCACAATATTCATTTCATAAATTAGTAAGATCACATTTTATTTTATTTTACATCAAGAATACATTAAACTATTGGTTTCGAATTAGTTTTTCTAGTAATGTTTTTTCAATGTCCTCTTTAATTTTTACAAATTTTCATTCTTTTAATTTAGTTTTTTATCACGAAACCTCTAATTTTATGATTCTTGTGTTGTTTTACTAATGTTAATTTATACTGACAATATTTGCTAATAATTTTTTAGCTGTACTATGACCATTCTATTAAAAGGGTTATTGTCTCTAACATTACCTTTTAGGGTCTTCGTTTTATAGATCTTATTTCCCCATTTTAATAAATAGGTCTTTATACATGCTTTTTTACTTAAAAATTATATTAAATTGTTTTAAATTTGTCTAATTTTGATAATATTTTATAGTCTTTTATTTTCATTAGAATAAATACATAATTTAAAGTATGGGTTGGATTTTTCCCCAGTAAAGCTACTCTACAAGTTATTCATAGAATCGGTTTAAGGGAAAAAGACGAACCATACCTGTTGGGAGATTCAAATAAATATAAAAGAAGAAAAAAACATATAAACACATCACAAACAGATGTTTACTAATTGTGACTACTTGAGTAGCTTTGTTGCTAAAAATATAAAAACAGGAAGTTGATGTCTGATATAGTAAACTTTCTAATTTCAATTTTCTCCTTGTTTCAAATATGTTGCTTAATTTTAGCTATATTATAGTAGTTGGATGTTGTATGAGTGTCAATAAAGATATTTTTATTTGTATATGGAAGGTAAGGGACATTTGGACTGTAGATTATACTGTATCTAAAGTTTTTAAATACATTCACTTAAAATCTTTGGTTACTTTAATAAAAGTTTGGTTGATTGGTTCAACAAGCAGTGTCCAAACTTTCAACCAATCTACACAAGGGGTCACATTGTCTATCATCATTTGGTTGTACATATTTTTTTCGTCCATTGTCTTACTTTTATCCTTCTAGATTCTAGTAGGAATTTAGTGATAGGTCAATAAAAAAAATGCAAGGGTTTTCACTGCCTGAAATTATTGGTGGGAAGAATAATAAGCTCTCTACTTGGTTTCATGTTAAATATTCTCAATGAAATATGTTAAATTTCAATTGTATCCAATTTTGTGACAAAATAAGTAAAATTATTTGAAAAAATATTATCAAGGTTTATGATAAAGTTATTGCTTATAGAGGGACAATAATCATATTTTATTTAGTTAATCTAGTAGCAAGGTGTGTGTGTTTGATCAGTTAAATATATAAAACTGTTATATAAGTTTATAAAGGCTATGGCTAACCACCATCAGAGATAAATAGGCCCCAAAAATCGTTACTTTATTAGGTACTAGCGGCTACGCCCCTAGAGGCCTCTAGTGGCACTTTAAATGTTTTTGTTTGTTAAAGTCTACGATAATTCTTTATATTACGGATACCTCTTAATGTTACGTTGAAGTCTCCCAGATTTTAAGAAAATTTTAAATTTTTTTGTCATTTCTTTTGGGAGGGTGGTAGTACCCTCCCCAAAAATAGTTAAAAACCTTCCCAGGACATATGAGAATCTACCCTGTTAAGGAGAACCCGATCGGTTCAGCGGTTAGCGAGATCCTTCGGTACAGACACACAGACAGACAAACATCCTGTTACTTTAGTATAAGGATTACAACAAGAAAAATTATTTTAAGTTTGATTTTCATATGATACTTTATAAAGTTGCATTTTTACATAAGAGAATCAAATTCTGTATCTAGGCCTCTATTGTGTATAACTCAGTTTAAATTTACTATATTTAGAATTAAATTAAGTACATTTTGTAAAGAGACATAGAGACAATAAATTTCAAGGATTTCTAGCAGCGTAGCTACTATACAAGTGAGCTGTGTCGGTCAGTCAGTCAGTCAGTTACTTCCATTTATATCTTAGAGCAAAGCTCTACCTTTTTTCTCATTTCTGTATCTTGCTACCTCTCCACATTTTTGCACTTTAAACCACACCCACTCCATTCCCATACAATTTATTTTTTGCATTGTTTACTTATTGCTTTATTAAAGCTTTGCTGCTACTTTGAGCAAGCATTCTTGTCACAGGATAATTGTCAAGTTAATTCACATATTTTTGGCGGAAAATATAATATATTGCACTTTTTTTATTAGCAAGGCTACTCTATAATTAAAAACTTCAATAAAAGTTCATTCTTTATAGATCAAATTATTTTTTTTATGAATTAAAATTGTAATGCAAAATCAACTTTAATCATTTTATTTTTTAATTTAAAGATAAAGAAAGTTTTTTTATCAATTATCTTTGTTGGTTAAAGAACAAAGAAAGTCAAATTGGTTTCAATTATAATAAATTTTTAGGTTTTTTATTTTGCTTAACAATGAAAAAGTGTGCTCTTATCTAGATGCCTTTTATTTAATTTAATACTAATGCAGCAGGATGTATGTTTGTGTTTGTCCATTAGGATCTCATAATTGAGTTGACCGAATCTCAAGAAGATATGGCCATAGAAAGAACACAGTAATAGTGTCTGACTGATTATGACGTAACAAAAAAAATAGCCAATGAGAGGCCGTTATTGACCAATAGTAAAATTTATAGTGGCCTCTCATTAGCTAATTTTTTTTGTTACGTCATAATCAGTCAGACACTATTACTGTGTTCCCATAGAAAAACAAATAAACCCCTGAAACAAAGCTTGGCAGAATTTTTAATAGGCAAAGACGATTATTTATAACTCAGAAAAAAATCTCTAAATTAGCAACTTTAATAATTTACAGATGCATTTTAAAATTTCTTTTAAACGCCCAAGTGCGTTCTTAATCCAAATGCCTCAACTGAGAAGCTAGTAAAAGTGACTGACTCAGATTATGACGTCAAAAAAATAACCAATAAGAGGCCAGTATACACTGTAATTGACCAATGGTAAAATTTATAGTGGCCTCTCATTGGTTAATTTTTTTTGACGTCATAATCTGAGTCAGCCACTTTTACTAGCTTCCTTAACTGATAACCTGCATTAAAAAAATAGTTTATTTAAAAATAAACATGAACAATTATGTTCAAAAGTAGCACAACAAAAAACAGCTAACAATAGAAAGTTACAACCATAAGAAAGTATGGCTAAACAATCGGGCTATTTTTGGTCCATTTTATTTATTGCTTATTTTCATATGATAATGGGTTTTGTCATGTATATTACAAACAATTTTAAATGTGGGCAGAAAATCATTAGACTAACATTACATAACATGTATTTCAAATGAATAATTCCCAGGAATTTTCATGGATAATACCGAGGATGATAAATTGATGTATATATCCAATGTAGATTGCAGATAAACAAAATTACCCTTTCTATAGATATGATTATAGTTTGGACACTAACCAATTAAGATTTAATGCAAGTATTTCAAAGTTTTTATGGCAACGAATTTTTAAATATGTTTACAAAACTGTGGGTACCAGTACAACTTAAAGTATAATGTTCCTTCCCACCCTGACAATTTCAAAAGAATTGTAAATGATAAATTTTCTAAATAAAGAACTTGAGTCTATTTTTAACTAGAAATTGGTGCTCTATAAAGCTTAGATTTCCTTAGTAAGTTGTTATCGATTGGAACAGAGTAATATTTGTTTATATTTTTGCTATATGGTTAATATTTCGTTTATTTTCAACATTTCTACACTGAACTGATCAAAATCTCCATTTTAGTGAAGCTTTGTGTGTTTCCCGGATTAATTTTAGTTTTAAGCTATTAGGATGGGTTAAGGCTATTTTTTCTGCTATTTTTCTCCTTTTATTATGAATACCTTAGATCCCGGGGGAAAAATAACTAAATTTTGATTATAGGTTTGAAAAAAATCAGATAAAATTATTTTACTCATTGAAAGTTATGGATGTTTGTCATCCTTGTTTTTTTTTTGCAATGAGTCAGATCTGTTTAACCAGGCCCAAAATATAATAATGTTTGTTGTGCCATTACTTTCGCATAAAGTCTTATTTTTGTTTCTTATTGCCAAAACTCATTGATTCTGCAAACGATTACTTAATCACAAACCGGTTTGTTTGCTTTGCTATCTATCTTTTTTAAGTTGTTGAGTCTTTTAAGTATTATGCAAATTCTGAGTTTAGCGAAAATTATAAAACATCTATCTATGTTTTCTCTTTTAAACAATTATTTTTCTTGGAATCATATGTTACATTTTATGACGCATATTAGGACCTAATTCGTATTAATAAAATTCATCTTGTAATTAATCCAACGCATAAAGGACATCCAAGCATTTGATTCTACAACTTTTGTATTTGCTGTTTTAAAGAAAGATAAAACTCAAAATTGCATAACAAAGCCCCCTTCCCATAAAAAACGGTAGACCCCTCCCCCTTACCTAAAAGTTAAATTTGACATTCTATTCATGAGAATTTTTCTTCTCAATCTCTAATAAAAGTTTTCCTTAAATAAGTTTAAATGTTTATCTATCTATCCTAATTAAATAAGGGAAGTTGGTAAATCATTTCATTGGAGGCTTCATATTTGACTTGGACATGTCTTAAGCTATTTACGATATGGTGGGTCAACCCTACCCCTCCTTTAATATGAATTTTCAACAGATTACTAATTTAAGTTGTTTTTGGATACTGAATTTGAATTTTTCTTTTTAAGCAAAAATACAAATAAAGAAATGTAAAGTCACAAAAGGCAACTAAAATGTTAAAACAGCCTATGCCAAAAGTCAACCTTTTATTAAAGTAATTGTCAGAGATAAGAGAGATATATTTTGTTTTAAAAAAATTTAAACACTTCTCCCCCAAAAAATTTACCTGCTTCTAAATACATGACTTCACGAATAGACTTTTGGGGTAAGATTAATTTACTTTACATTGTCCCAACCCAGAATTCCCTGTGTAATTGTACACAATAAGAATAAGCTTTTAAAATGAGCGAAAATTTATAAACAGCGAGAATATAAAGTTAATGTTTGACATTTTAACTAACTTTAAACTCTAAGCCTTTTCCTTTAAAAATACCATACAAGACATTTTTTGCATAAAATACTGACTTTTTGTCAATTTTTCAAGAACCCTTCACAAATATTTCCTATTTTATTATCTAGAATTTTGGCTAGGTTGTATGTAACCATTTAATGAATATCCACAAAGGATTAAAGGGTTAGGTAAGGGGGTTGCCTGCATGTTTAGGTACAAGAGGGGTAATTTGGGACAAATGGGGTTATCTGTGTGAGGAATGGAGGTAATTTAGGGGGATTGGGGAGTGTCTAAAAACCGGCATGGGCTTTAATAGACGTTGCTACGAAATTACAATTTTTAACTTAAAAATCAAATTGTATGTGGTGTAAACTAAAAGCAACTTGATGTCTTTCAGTTTTTTTTATTCATTATTATTTTATATTATTAGAATGTCAAAAATATGTATAATCCCCTAAAAAGTTAAAGATGGTAAAAAATATTATTTCACATTAATTTGATACTTTGTATGATATGCATACACATTGAGTTGCTTTGATATAAACAATTTTTTATAAAAAAAAAGAAAAAAAAGGGTTGAAAAAGTAATTAATTTGAATGAAAAGGCGGGTGCAACCAACAAAACAAGAATAATTATACTTAAAAATCAATTACAATAATTAACTATCGCATCTTATTACAGCTTTCTGTGGATATTAAAATGAAAAATTAAAATATTAAAACCCTTTTTGTTAGCCCTGAGGGTCAGTATTATGTTTTTTATCTTATAAAACGTTTGATAATTGTCTTAGCTCTAGTATAGTAATTAAATGTCGCCAGTTTACCTATGGAGGGGTTTAAGAATAATTAAAAATCTTGAAAAATTTCTTTGAGGGATGGGGGATTGTTGTTTGCAGAATTAAGTTTAATATTAATTTTCCATTAACCTATTCCTGTAGCCACCAATTGCTCTTATTTGTCAAAAAGGAACAAATCTATAATGGAAGTGAAAAAATGTTTCAGAATTCACAATGAAGTAAATTCCAGGGATCTAAAGGGATAAGACAATGGCCGATAAATTGATTTTCTAAATTTCATCCCATATGTTGATACACTAAATTAACCCTTCTATAGATTACAATTAGTGGCTCAAAAATTTGGACATTCAACCAAATGAACCAACCAATCAAAATTTTAAAAAGTTCCAAGTTTGTTCAGCCAACGAACAAAAAAACATTATCATAAGACTTTGGGACTAGTGTAATAAACAGCCCAATGTCCCCTCCCTTCTTAGTAAATTTACCAAGTTCCCTAGCTTTGAAAACTATTTGAATTTTTAAATTAAATAAAATACACTTCTTAATGTGCATTTAATACTAATAAAATACATTTAGCGAAAATATTAACTTTTACTAATTTGATATTTTACTAAAAATTTAAATGATTAACGAGGATGAAATAGGACAATTATGTTTATATTTAGCGCAGCAATAACAATTTATAACAGTCTGTTGATCAAATAATGGGACCTTGAATACAAAAACAATTTATTTTGACGTCATTGCGAAGGTTTGAAAATGACTATTGAATAGGTAATGGGTTGCAAATTATTATTATTGCGTTTTTATTGTGTACAACCCTACCCAAATATTTAAAACTTTGGGGGTCAAAGAAACTTATGGTTTATTGCCTTATCCTGTAATCCCTGAGTAATAATCGATGATGGTAGAAAAAAAAACTTTTATGTCTTAAAAAACAACTTTTTTTTAAATTGAAATTTAGCATTATTGTAAAAACACGATTTTTAAATTGTATTAAATTTTTTAAATATGTTTAATACAATGTTAATCATTGTTTAATGTTTTTATTGTTTAAAAATTAAAAATTTTGCCACAGTCTTTAGAATGTGGTCATGTTCCTTTACCTGTTAGACTTGGAAGTATTGTATTGACATTATGATAATATTTAGGAAATAGATTTATTATTACTTGGATCTTATACCAGCTTAGCATGTACTTTAATAAAGTGAAACTTGTAGCGGGCTAAAATAACGATTCCTCCCCATTCCTCTCTCCTCCAACTGGATGAACGGACTGACCAATAAATGACAGAAGAAATAGCCTGTATGTCCTACTTCATAAGGGATTAAATTAAGTTGGCCATGGCTGTTGAATTATCGACATGCTGTCCCCACAGCTTATTATCCCTTAAAGGTTTAATCGAATGCAGAAAAAAACAATTGTTTTGTTCACATGATGGTAATTTAACTATTTTTAAGTAAAATAAAAGACAGAAATTGAGTTCAAAATCTGGATTCAAGTGAGAGATTTTCTTAATTTAAGCTTTACAAAATCTCATATCCCTGACAGTAGATATTATTTTAATGTCTTTAGTATGAAGAGTTTGTGTTTAAGCTGTTTGTTCTTCCCTAGCTGTGTAAAAAGGATGAGAGATAGATTTTTTTTGCGGAACTAATGTTTATTTCATTTTTTTCAAGAATGAAACCATAGGTAAATTTATTCAAAATGTGTTTTTTACATTTTACAGCATTTCTGGTTTGTGGGCGGATTTAAATGCTGTATAATTTATTGAAAAAAATTGAGTGCATTTTTAGCAGTGAAAACCATAACATAAGTTAGAAAGATTTTGTCCTGATAGAAGAATTTATTTGAGGGATTTATGAAATGAAACTATTTGTTTATCCATGAAAATAAGAATGTGTGTGTGTGTGTGTTTGTGTGTGTGTGTGTGTGTGTCTGTATTGCAATCCTGGGAAAAATTGTGACTTGATCACACACTAAATAATTCTACATAATCCATTATTTCATCTATAGATCACAATACCTTCCACACTTAATATCAAAATAAAGTTAAATTTGTAATGTTTCTCTTAAATTAATAGGTTAGGTTAAGTAAAGTAAATGCAAGTCATTCTGGGTAAGTTCTCTTTGCAGTGGGTTGATTACGCACAGACAAACAGACAGTGTGAGTTAAAGTTTGAATGCTTATTGGTTGTTGGAAGCATTATGATAAATTTCAGATATCTATCTGTGGTGGCAGCCAAGATAATCATGTTTCCCCTTTGAGGAACAAAAAGACAGACATTTGGAAAATAAGAGAAATATTATAAATGATAAGGGGGGAAGGGGAGTATTGGTTAAGTTTGATCTAATTTTAATGATAGATAAATAGAGCAGGGATATCAAAATTAAAAACAATGCTATAGAAAGAAATAAAAAGTTAAATTGGAAGGGTCTAATTTCATTCTTTATAGAAGTATTAAGTTGTTAGTGTTTGGTTTCCCTTTAAAATTTATTCGATCTTGTTAAGCTGCTCCAAAATTTAAACTTTCTTTAAAACATACCTGAAACATTAAAAACATTAAATAAATAAATTATACTTTTACAAAAGATTTTAAATTTAATGAATAGTTACAATTACACAAATTACTATCCGTTTCAAAGCAATGACGAGCGTACATACCTTACCTGTATAGAACGATTAACCTACCCCCATTAATTTGCCAATGACCAATACTAAGGTTCTATAGCAATTGTGAATAGCCATTTTATAATTCTTAATGGACATTAATATTACTGTTTTAGTATTTGAGACAAATTACCTGATTACAGACATTTAAGTTTTAAACTAAATATATTAAAATAGCACAAAATCTATTTGTTTCCCGTGCTAAAAACAATGAATAATCAAAAATAAATACATGATCTTCAATTTGAAACAAATCTCATGAATCGAAATGGGATACACAGACAAGAATACTTTAACAAAGTTTTATACAAGCCAGGGATTATGGATTTACTGGTCCCTAAGGTTATATAAACACGCTTTCAAAAAAAACTTTGGGAGTTAAATATTGATTGGCTGATTTAAACTATTAGTGTATTTTAAATCTACCTAATTTGTTAAAATATGGCTTTAAGTAATACTGTTGAATATCTATTCCATCAAAAATAATTAAGAAAGGGGGACAAGTAGTTTATATTTCGATTTTTTTTGACGTTTTATACATGTTTCTACGACCATAATTGCTCAATTCTTGACTGCTCTGTTTTTAGAATTTTTTTCTTAAATAGTCGTGATGAATTTAGAGGACATTTTAGTAAATAGCTTGTTATTATCTCTTTCTCTTTATTTTCAAGTATTTGTATGCCCGACTGCTAACATGTATGAAAGAAAATATCTCTGTAACTGCTGAACCGTTTTTTTCAGGTTGGGTTAGGTTAGGAAAAGTTTAGAAAAGTCCCGTAGAGTTAGGATATGGCCTTGCAAAGTTAGAGCTCCTGTATTAGGGGCTAGAAATATATATTTATAACATTTTAAAAAGTTTCAGGGGGGGGGGAAGTTTGGTGCAATGCAAATACAGATTTAGGTGAAAGACCAAATTACTTGCTATTTTAAAGTCCTATTATGTCAACTGAATTGACTCAATCTTGACGGAATTCAAAAAGTTAAGAACTTTATAATCTTTGAGAGTCCTTTTATGATAACTTTTCTTTTTTCAATAAAATTACAATTTTGGACAGGATTGTCCTTGTTAGATAAATACCATCTTTAACTTAACAATCTAAGAATCGAAAACCTTTCTTATCAAATTAAACCATCCGACCGTTTGAAATCCCCCCTCCCCCTTCCTCCCAACCCCCCTTATTGGTTTCCCGGGTTTTGATTGAGTATAAAGTATATCTGACATGAAAAATATATCTTCTAACCGGTTTATGATAATAACAATAATAAACGGAAAATCTCATTATTCGCTCTTTTTTAGGTGCAACTACAAATCCTAGCGATTTTAAAAGACTAAAAATGATAAAAAAGATTTTATCCCCCATTATAATAAAATTAGCATAATATTCGAAATGTAAACCTAGATATTTAATTATATCCAATATGATGCATTTCAGTATGGCTGAGAACTGATTCTAATTTAGTTAAAAGATATCAAAATAACAGCTTTAAAAAATGTTTTTTAATAAGTCAAAAAGCATAATTTTTAACTTAAAAACAGCGTAAAAAAACGTTATTCTATAGCTTTAAATTACTAACAATATTTGTTTAAAAGTATTGTTATATTGGACGGTTTGTAACGTAAAAACGACGTAAAAAACGATTAAAATAACTGATATTCTATAGCCATTAAATTTTTTTTAATAAGTCAAAAAGCATCATTTTTAACTTAAAAACGGCGTAAAAATCATTATTCTATAGCTTTAAATTACTAACAATATTTGTTAAAAGTATCATTAAATTGGATTGCTTTTAACGTAAAAACGGTGTAAATAAAAAAGGTTTAAAAAACTGTTTTTCTATAGCCATTAAATTACTAATAATATTTGTTAAAAAGTATCGTTAAATTGGACGGTTTTCAACATAAAAATGACATAAAAACGATTAAAATAACCATTATTCTAAAGCCATTAAGTTACTAATAATAGTTGTTGAGAAGTATCATTAAATTGAACGATTTTAAACATAAAAACAACGTAAAATACGATTTAAAAACCGCTATTCTATAGCCATTAAATCACTAACAATATTTGTGCAAAATTGTCTGTAATATGATGCATTTCAGAATGGCTGAGGACCGACTCCAATATAGTGGATATAGCCATATATAGTTTATAAAACTTTGGGTACCAAATGTAATCTACAGTCCAATGTTTACAAATGGTTATAAAACTTTGGGTACAAAATGTAATTTACAGTCCAATGTTCACTAATGGTTACAAAAGTTTGGGTACCAAATAGTCCTGATTTAATATTATTTGCCTTATTTATTATAGGTTTAATAATTGAGAGAAAATTGCCTGTAATATGAGGCATTTCAGTATGGCTGAGAACTGATTTTAATCTAGCGGATATTTATCGGTTGCAAAGCCATACTGAAAAAAATAAAAGATCCCTTATTCATGGAAATATTTACAAGGTAGAACATGTTGTATAGTTAGGTTGCTAATATGGACCTCATTTATTGGTATGGGGTTTGGGGCAGACCCACATGGCAGGATTTATGCTAGTTTTCATTTACTAGGTTTAAATTTAGGATCAATTATTTTTTTCCTGTAACAAAATTAACATTAACTTTTTGTGCAAAAATAAACCACTGAAAATAAAGAAAGGAGTCTGAAATTTTTTGTGTAGATTCCTTAGACAAATAAAAATCGCAGTTCTATTTTGCTTCATGATCGATTTTTATGTTTAAACTCCTATAATTATGTAATTTTTGTTTGTAGGTTTTATGTTTAAATTTCGGATCAATTATTTTTTTTCCTTTCACAAAATTAACGTTAACTTTTTGTGCAAAAAAAACCACTTAAAATAAAGATAGGAGTCTGAAATTTTTTGTGTAGATTCTTTAGACAAATGAGAATCGCAGTTCTTTTATGCTTCATGATCGATTTTTACGTTTAAATCCCTTTAATTATGCAATCTTTGTCCATATGTACTACGTTTAAAAAAGTCTTTTTTTATACTATTAAATAAAAAATGTTGATTGTCTTTGAGTGTCATTTACTCGTTAGCCTTTCAATGTAGATCGATGAAATTTTAAAAATAGCTAGTTAAAGTAGTTGGTAGTCTCTGTATAAAATTTCATTAATATCACATGAATACAAAAAAACTTATTACAGTCGTAAAAAACGACACTAAAAACCATAAACCCCAAATGAAAATAAAAAAACATTTTTAAAATAAATTATTTCAGACTGTTCACGTTATCGTCAGCTAAGGGGTTAATACGAGCCCACTTATTGAAACCATTTTTAAGATTTTTCATGAAAGCGAAAGTGTTCCCCATTTTCAGGCTATAAAGGGGGAGAGGGAAATGGCCACAAACCGGTTAGAAGATATATTTTTCATGTCAGATATACTTTATACTCAATCCGGGTTTTCTTAACCCTTTCTTGAAACTACCCTTCATATAAATAATGGTGTTCTAATATTAAGACAAAAATAGATTAGCCAATATTTCAGATTGGATTTTATGGTTTTAATGTAATTGAATATTTTATCCAAAGAGGGCAATTTTTTCATCTACTTTAACGTCAATGGAAATGATTATTATTTAGACAACATGGAATGTTTTTTTGTGTGCTTAAATGAGTTTTTACTGTTTTGTGTAAATTTTGGTTTTGGTTGGGTGGTTACACCCCCTATTATTCTTCGATTCAGGGAGTAGAGAGTAACAGTTTTAAACTTTATTTAAAACGCCTAGCGTGCCTAGAATCTAGAGTTATGTCTTCAAAGGGGTAAGAAGGGGACATAGAAATATCCTAAAGACTTAAATCTGTAACTAAAATAGCTTAAAACCATCCCAGTACCTAACTAAAGCTTCCCTATAAGGAAGAACTTAATCAGTTCTGTAGTGTGAAATCTTAAGCGATAGACAAAAAAAAACATATTACCTTTTATTATTGGAACTTAAAATGTTAATTTTCTATTTACAAAATATTTAGAAATTGAATATCTCAGAAAAAAATACTTTCATAAGGAGAATTTTAAATATTTTTCTTCAAATCTTAACCTAAATTTTGACGTGTAGGAAGCCATATTGCCATCCCAGCAATAAATTCTATAAATAAAATATATTAAAACAGATTTATCATACATCAAATTTTTGTTGTAAAATTTTGTACTTGTACACCCTTGCAATCAATAACACTTTCACATTCTTGAGTATGGGTCAGTAATAATTATTCAGGTAGGTAGGGAGGAGACATTGAGTATTCTTGAGTATGGGTCAGTAATAATTATTCAGGGAGGGAGGAGACATTGAGTATTCTTGAGTATGGGTCAGTAATAATTATTCAGGAAGGGAGGGGACATTGAGTATTCTTGAGTGTGGGTCAGTAATAATTATTCAGGGAGGGAGGTGACATTGAGTATTCTTGAGTATGGGTCAATAATAATTATTCAGGGAGGGAGGAGACATTGAGTATTCTTGAGTATGGGTCAGTAATAATTATAAAGGGAGGGAGGAGATATTGAGTATTCTTGAGTATGGGTCAGTAATAATTATTCAGGGAGGGAGGAGATATTGAGTATTCTTGAGTATGGGTCAGTAATAATTATCCAGGGAGGGAGGTGACATTGAGTATTCTTGAGTATGGGTCAGTAATAATTATTCAGGGAGGGAGGAGACATTGAGTATTCTTGAGTATGGGTCAGTAATAATTATTCAGGGAGGGAGGGGACATTGAGTATTCTTGAGTATGGGTCAGTAATAATTATAAAGGGAGGGAGGGGACATTGAGTATTCTTGAGTATGGATCAGTAATAATTATTCAGGGAGGGAGGAGACATTGAGTATTCTTGAGTATGGGTCAGTAATAATTATCCAGGGAGGGAGGAGACATTGAGTATTCTTGAGTATGGGTCAGTAATAATTATTCAGGGAGGGAGGAGATATTGAGTATTCTTGAGTATGGGTCAGTAATAATTATAAAGGGAGGGAGGGGACATTGAGTATTCTTGAGTATGGGTCAGTAATAATTATTCAGGGAGGGAGGGAACATTGAGCATTCTTGAGTATGGGTCAGTAATAATTATTCAGGGAGGGAGGGGACATTGAGTATTCTTGAGTATGGGTCAGTAATAATTATACAGGGAGGGAGGGAACATTGAGTATTCTTGAGTATGGGTCAGTAATAATTATTCAGGGAGAGAGGAGACATTGGACTGGAAATTATACAGGTTGGTCCCAGGAGTTTTATAAACACACTCTCTCATTCGTTGGCATTAAAAACTTGGGTATTTTATTATAGATAGGTTGGTTAAAGCTAGCAGTTTTCAAACTTATTACCCAATATATCCATTTTGCTGGTAATTACTTTAACTCCATGGATTTTACTTTAATCATAAATGAATGCCCTCTCCCCCTCACTCCCCTTAAATTAAGAATTTGAATATTTATTAAGATAAGAACAATTTAATCCATAAGCTGAGCACCAATAACAAGATATACTTAAAGGAAACCCTTCAAGAAACATCCAGCTTTAACTACAGGAAGACTGCCACGAGTAGACCCAATACCCAAAATTTGAAGCTTCCAGCTTCAATAACAAAAAAGTTATAGACATTTCAAAAGGATATTTTTAGTACAATGAAAATTTTGCAAGTTTTTCATTGCTAATAATAAAAATTTCATTATTAAAATACATCGCCTAGAAAGAAAATTATAAGCTTATTTTTAGCAGAAACTTTACAATAATTTTTTATATAAACCCCTTCTTTATAGTCAAAATCATTAAACAAAATTCAATTTAATTTGTGTAGTACTGAGAGTACTGTAGTGTGAGAATGTCAGCCTTTAGGATTTCTAGCCAATCAGAAGGCTGAGTCCGCTGAACAACCAATCACAGCTGAGCATCTGTATTACTTATATTAGTTTCATTTTTTCCCCTTATGATTTTACAAATGTAATTTAAACAAAATTTTTAAAAGAGATTTTGACTATGAAAAGGGGTGTTTTTATTGTAAAAATGTTATCAGTTACTGGCAGCCTAAGTTTCTGACAAAAAAAGGCTTTTAATTTTGCTTCTAGACGACATAATTTAATATTGAAATTTCTATAATAAGCAATGAAAATCTTTCAAAATTTTCATTGTACTAAAAAACATTTTGAAATGTCTGTAACTTTTTTGTTATTGAAACAGGAAGCTTTAAATTTTGGGTATTGGGTCTAATCGTGGCAGTCTTTCAGCAGTTAAAGTCGTGTATTTCTTGCAGGGTTCCTTTAATTGAGGAAGGATTTGTTTCATCTTAAGAAAAGAGATTAATATTTGTTTAGCAATAACAAATTAAAACTGCGAAAATTATTTCAAGTTAAAAAGAAATTTCCTAAATAATATTGAAAAGGGACATTTGTGCAAGCGATTTTGTATGTGTGTGGTGTGAGTATGTGTGTGTGTGTGTGAGTATGTGTGTGTGTGTGTGTGTGTGTGTTTGTGTGGATAGTGAAAATTTAAGGTGACTTTTATCGCCCGAAGGATGTCTAAACTGTATCACAACAAGGACACAGGGACAGACAAATGGAAGATAAATAGTATTTCCCCAAATTTATCAATCATTCAATAATTCCTAATGAAAATTAAAACATTGATAATATTGACAAAAAATCTTTTATTTTTCATTTATCAATCCCTGTATCCCTTTTATGATATACTTTACTTAGATGAACTGAAATTAGTTTCCGAATGTGAACACATTTTCCTAGGTGTTTCCCAATCCTATCTCAATATTTGCTACTAGCTAAAAAACCTTCAAACTTCAAAAAAAAATCAAAATTTGAATGTATTAACGATTTATACATTATACATTCAAAGTTTTAATTTTTCAAATTTAGATTTTTTTTGGAAGTTTGAAGGTTTTTTAGCTAGTAGCAAATATTGAGATAGGATTGGGAAACACCTAGGAAAATGTGTTCACATTCGGAAACTAATTTCAGTTCACCTTTACTTAAAACAGTTTCTTTGGTTGTATAAAGCCTAAAATAACAGTAAAATTAAAATCTAGCCCAGCCCAAAAACAGTTCTGTTCTGTGATATATAAAGTCTATTAAAACAATTATTGACCAATGAAAAATTAGACCAACCAATTATTTACCAATCAAAATTTAACTGTTTAGCATACATTTTTGTTGTTAAGATTAAGAGAGTAGGCAAATCAAAATCTCTAAAAGGATTAAGGTTTTAAGCCATTTTAACCCCTAAAATAGAATTAATTTTGCTTTTGAATAGGAGGAAAAAATTATAAAATCATAACACAAAGCTAAAGTTAACCTATTTTGAAAGGTTTAAAAATTTAAGAGTTATTCGTAATTTTTGTTTTTGTTGTTATACATGAAAATGAAATAAGCCAAAAAAGTGAACACCCTTTAATAATGTTATATAACTTTAATGACACAAAAAAACCTTATTTATGTGGTTAACAAGGATAATGATATCAATATGTAGCGCAGCAATAACAATTAATCTTAAAATGTTTTAATTTAGGTTTTCCAATATTGAATGTTATGTAGTCAATATAAATCACCGAAGTTTTGTTCACATCGGTAGAAATTTAAGGTCAATCTTATTTTTAAAAAAATTTGATGTACTTCAATAAAAATAGACCTCCAAAAGTCCCGTATGAACTTGCTTAAAAATGTGAGTCAAGTTATTCTTCTAATTTAAAACTAGAAATGATATAAATAGAGAGTTGCTATGCTACAACTATCATGATAATAATTAAACATTACATTTCCGTATCCTACACATACCAGGGATCTAAAGGGATAAGACAATGGTGGATATTTTGATATACCTCCCCAATGATGATACACAAAATTACCCCTTCTGTAGATTATAATTAGTGGTTGAAACGTTTAGACACTCAACTAAATGAACCGACCAATCAAAATTCAATAAAAGTCCCCAAGGTTGTTGAGCCAACAAATAAGAAAAGTTATTATAAGAATTTAAGAGACTAGTGTAATAAATATCCCAATGTCCCCTCCCTCCCTGTACACATACAGTACAATTATTTAATAGATAAAGTTGTTTTTAACCAGAGCTCGATCTTTAAATCGTTTATAGGTGATTTAAACCGGGGCGATTCATTTGGCGCACCATCAAATTATTAATATCAATCTTTAAATCGAATTTGCATGGGCGATTTGAATCGGGCAGTGGCGCGGGCCCGGCGCGGCAACGCCACTCACCGAGTGGCATTGCCGGTTTAAATCGGGGTGATTTATTTAATAAATAAATATTTTTTTTAATTACTTTAATATTTTATTGCAAAACTATTGTGAAAACATTTTTATAGTTATTTTTAAAATAAATTATATATTAATGTTTTATATAAAATACCATGCTGACACGGAATTTTACATAAAATGCCTTACTGACACGGCTTATGTAATAAAGTTGTACTGGCGCGGATCGATATTTTATTGGGTGTCGCAAGCGATTTAACAACACCGCGCAGAAAATCTTTTAAATATCAATGTTTTATAGGCGCGCTGTGGCTAACCACCAGCGCACCTACAAATCACCTCTGAATCGCCCCGATTCAGCGCACTATAAAAACGATTTAAAGATCCAGCTCTGAACTAATCATTTATAACATTTCAATTTTAATTTTAGATTTGTCAATTTTAGGATTTTAGAGGAAACTTTGATAAACAAGCATAATAACGTTTATAAGTAGCGAAGATATTACAATCTAATGTAATAAATATAAAAAGATCTTATATGGACGAGCCCCCTACTCCGCCCCCCCCCCCCCCAACCCTAAATGTACTGCTTAAAATTCTGTCAACTTTAATATTTTAATATTCAATGCTTCTAACCCCCCCCCCCCTTTGTAAATGTTTGTGCACGCGCCTGGGTTTACATATTAAAATAATTTTTACATATTTATGGTTCATTGATAACGCAAAAAAGGTGAAGATTTTTTTTGCAAAGAAAATGATTGACATGCACGTTGATTGGTCAAAATAGAAAGTTGAACAAGTGTGGTTATGTCCAAAAGAATCGCAGCAACAACAAGCTAATAATATTTTTCATATAAAAGAACTTTAAAGTGATAAAATGCAACGTTTAAACGAAGCATTTTGAAAATGAAATAGGATAATAGGCGAGTAAATGAATGTTTGAACTCGGCGGGGAGGGGACATTGGGAGTTTATTACACTTGTCCCCAAACTTTTAAATAATGTTTTCATAATAATGAATGAACAGCTTTATGAACTTGGATTGGTTGGTTCATTAAGGTAAGTGTTCAATTGTTTTAACCAATAATTGTAATCTACAGAAGGGGTAATTTTGTGTTTCATCATTGGAGATGTGCATCAATTTATCGGCCGTTGTCTTATTCCTTTAGATCTCTGATTTGAACTGGTTTGCTTTGAAATGAGAAAATATGTTCTTCACGTCGGACAGATTTACGGGCAAACGCAAGTTGTAGGGAAACTTTGCCACAAAAAAATGCATGTTTTTTTTATATAAAAATATAAACTTTGTAGTGAAATTATGCAATATTATTTATGCATAAAAATGAATGAAATCCCAGAATAACATGTTGATTAAATCTTTGGTAAAAAATCTGGAAAACGACTGAAACAATGATCTTAAGCTTTTCGTTGACGCTTCATTGGTTTGCATACATTGGACGGATAGCTAGTACCCCTTTTTATAGTTGATTCTAAAAATTTTACTTATTTTTAAATTAATTAAATTTTTTATTGAAAAATAGCCAAAAACTTTTATGGCTTCGAAACCGATTAATATCCGCTGGATTAGAACCGCTTCTCAGCCATACTGAAAAATCATGTAAAGTATAACATTAAATTATGGACAATTATCCGTACGAAAATTAAAATAAAAATTATAAAATCAATACAAGTTTTGTATCCTTAGTGGCTTACAAAACTGTTTTTCCTTTCTTTCAATATTTGCGGAAAGCTGTCTATAATACGATGTGATAATCAACTATTAGTAATTTAATAATCATCACTAGTCCTATTCATTAAACCCTTGCTATTTCGCAATCATGAAATCTTGATTATTTTATTTCTGTAATTCATATTGATCGATAGTAATGTATTATTACACTTATATATTTCTAGTTGCTTCAACCCTATTCTTAAGAGGAGGTCTGTCAAATAGCCTAAAACCACCACATGACTTGTTAGACTTTTCTGAGAAGTACAACTTGATAATTTGACATTATACCGATTAAACACTAATATTTAGTTTCAAATGTCATATTCTTAATTGAAATTACAGAGTATTCATTTTTTAAGATTAGAAAAAAAATACATTTTATCACAATAATATTTTTGGGTCCGGCAGGTATGACTTTGTGAACCTCGACATACAGACATGCAGTGATTATTAAAAGCGAAGCTTTTCTATAATTAGGGTCGGTCCGTCCGTCCGTCACAAACGGATAGCTTTTTCCATTAATTTAGGCATGTTAGAATTGACCTATCGATTTTAAACTTTGCAGGGTGATTCCTTTAGTAGT
Source organism: Acartia tonsa (assembly GCF_053477335.1). Taxonomy (NCBI): domain Eukaryota; kingdom Metazoa; phylum Arthropoda; class Copepoda; order Calanoida; family Acartiidae; genus Acartia; species Acartia tonsa. The sequence goes on along the minus strand of NC_137269.1, from coordinate 30,270,861 downwards.
TAGGTACAATTTAGAAAGCGTAGCAACTCTATAATCATTACAAGAATGTCCGTACGTCCATTTTAAACATGTTGATTTTTTTACTTTTTTAACAACAAGTTTTTATGTGATCTAATCATCTGATTGATCTGATTTGGTATGTTGATTCCTGGGACAAGTGTATAATGTTATAAGCGAAGCAACTCTATAATCAAGTCCTATAAATGTAAGTATGTCAATATACATTATCTTGTATTAAGCATTTTTTCAACAAATTTACTTACAATTTTGCTTCGACTCTTATACATTTATATTCTGATTATTCAGTTCTGACACTATATAAGTGTTAATGTCCGTTTGTCCTACCGTTTCAGTGCTTCGCTTTTATGGATGTTGTCATCCTTGTTTAATAGCAAATCTACACTTTTTTGATAAAAAGATTAAAACAATGAAAAGGTTTTTCAAATTACGCCCAAATAAAATCAAACAATCGAACCTCCCCTCCAACTCTTACCCCATTTGAAAACTCTTTTTTTTCTTTTATATTTGAATATTTTGGGGCATTTTCAGTAGCACAGCTGCTCTTTAACCATGTTTTGAACCCCACTTGATATATATGTTTTACACCATAAAGTATACACCTCCTTACACCCTTTTTGTAGATACTATAACACCCCTCGACACAGCTTTCAATTTTGGTTTAAATTGGGTTTCAACATTTTCTGGCGCGCTTCGCGTATTTGCTTGTTGATGCTGCGCTACTTATGAACATAATTGTCCATATGTTTGTATGTACAATATTGTTCAAGTACGTTAACTTGGTATATAATACTATTTCCTTTTCTTGCTAAGTATGTACATAAGGGTTTCAGTGGGGAACTTAAATAAACAGGTGTCTACTTTAGCAGCTAAAATTCTATTATTGTTTCAACAATATTCTTATCTTTCTTTGTCTACTATAAGACTTGTCAAAAATTACTTTGCTTGCCATTAGTTTCAAATATAAATTTTAAATTCACAAATTAATGAATAAAAAACCATTCAATTTTCTTTTTTATTATCTACAAATCTTTTATTTTATTTCTATCCTATTATATAAAGTAGTAAGTCTGAAACTTAAGATCTCAATAACTACTAAACTTATTGAGCTCTCCCTTTGAGAGAAGCCTCACATAGGCCCTCTGATATTTTTTGGTCATTCTATTTTCTTGAGATGGTTTTATGCTATTTTTCTAACCCCGCACTGCCTCTAGGAATAAAGAGCCCTAGAGGAGCCCTAGTCAATCTATGTTGTTCTTATACCTTACAATTGTGAAGCATTTACTTATACAGATCTAAAAGTATAATTATTATACGCTTAAGCATAGTCTATTCCACCCATATCCGAACTATTATATCTATATGTAGGAAGTCAGCTATTTTTTTAGGCGTTTGGGTATTGGTTTAAATTTGTGTGTGGCCACACACACACACTCACACATACACACACATACATTCATAGTAGAACCAAAAAAAAAATATATTTTCCATATTGGTATTTTAGATATTTTTTAGGTAAGGTTAAATTCTTTCTGTAGGGGCACTTTTAAAGCATTTTTTTTGGGAGGGTGAGGGGTAATGTAATGTTCAGGGATATAAGGAGGGAAACTAGGAAAATTTAAATCGATTAAAAATGGGGAGGGGGGGGGGGAGTAACCAATATTAACTAACTATCCCTCCTGTGTTCAAAGTAACCTATACGCACTTTTTATATACTTTGATTTCTTTGAATTTATTCTAGGGACAAAAATATATAAAAAAAATGTTCCCGGGACTTATAGAAAGCTTCACTGCATAGGAGAACCATATTGGTGCAGTGGTTTGCGAGATCATCTATAATAAAAACACAGGCAGGCAAATATCCTGTTCCCTTATGCCTGCACAAAAAATGTATTAGTTCAATATTTACGTTTTTTTGCAGCGATTCATTCTAAAATTTTACATTCAGTTTATTCATCACGGATATTCTACAATTCATTCATGTGTTGTATGTCCGTCCGTCCGTCTGTCAAGTTACGTCTATATTACACAATTTGTGTATGTATTAAACCCATATTTCCAAGTATTGTCTCTTATTTAACCTACAACAATAATATCAGAATTTAAACCGGGAGGAGGGGAGAGGGCCTCTCTATTCCGTTCTGGCACTGTGCCGTAGAGGCTAAGGCACAGCCACATTTTTCTAAACAGCTAAAAAGTCTGTTTGGAAATTATTCATTTTAAACTTTTATAACAAAAAAATGCTTTGTGATTTTCTGTTTTAATAAATTAAAAAACATTACTTGCTTTTAATTGCAATTAGTCTTCAAACTAATTCTATTAATTTTTATTTTTATTCTATTATTTTTTTACTAAAATTTTAATAATCTTAACTAAAGTTTGTTAAAAGAAATATTTTTTTCGTATTTTATGAAATAAGTTTATTATTTTTTGCGAAAAATTATACTCAGTTAGATATAATTTTTGCATTTTATTTGCGGTAAAAAAATATTATTTTGCAATCGGTCAATAATAAAATTTGCTAATTTCTTTTTTTTGGGAAACTACACTAAATAATTTAAACCTTAGGTGCATGGATTGGAAAATGAAAGATAAATCAATCATCTAACCAATATGTTGAGAGTATTTAAAGATTACCACTTTAATTAATGTTAGGGGAGGACGTTTTCCATGTATTTATAAATGACTTCATCCAAAAAAGCGAAGCATTAGACCGTCAGTCAAATGAACATGGACACATATAGAGTATTCAACTTTATGGACATACGCACATACGCTGATTATTAAGTAGCATCACCACTACATGTATAAGAAAATTTCTTTTCCAGTATGGCCTCGAAACCGATTAATATCCGCTGGATTTGAACAGGTTCTCAGCAATACTGAGAAAATCATGCATAGCATCCTATTACATACAATTTTCGACGACTAATAATAAAATAAATATCATATCATTAATACCAGTTTTTGTTGCCCGGGCCTTCGTCCCATCATGGGATGAAAACTGTTTTAACCTTATAACTTTTCGTTTAAGTATCCACGGAAAGATGTTTATAGTACGATGCGATAACTATTTTAAAATTTATCTAATTTAAAATATTCACGATTTTTTACTATAACGCTCTCAGCAAGTAAAAAAATTTGAAGACTTAAATATTTGACATATTTTCTCTGATATTAAAATGTATCATTTTATCTTTTAAAACTATTGTTCTGTTTTGATCTAAAATATTTCTATAATTATTTCCTTAACAAGATCGAATTTGTCGAGAAGGGCGAAAAATTAAATATTGATAGGAGGGGAGGGGGGGGGGGGAGAGGTAGGAGTGAAGAAGGGTGAAAGAAAAACAATGAAGGGGAAAAGGAAATATTTATACTCTCCGAAAACTTCTAAGCCACTAGAGATAGAATTTGGGGCCATAAGAACTAGGGTAAGAATTAATTTATCTGCCATTGTCATATAAAGCATTTTGTACCAAAGTAGTGAAATAGAATAGGGGGTAGGTAGGGTGGCCTAAATAGGAAAGTGAAAAATTGAGTCAATTGCTTACAGAGAAGCTTTGCACCCAAAAAATGTCAAAAATAATCAAACAACAAAATTTAGTTAATTTTCATAATTATGTATTTCTTAGGATTAATACTTCAAAATTGTTTGATCTAAAACAAAATTATGTTCAGTATGAGGAAATATTTCTTTGAAAACTTTTTCATCTATTCATTCCCTTCTGTAGGAAAATAGCCTGAAACCTCCTTTAGATATATATAAAGGGGTAAGTTGTGTATGTGTGTGTGTGTGTGACCAGTAAGATCTAAGAAACTACTAGACCATTAGACTCACAATTGTCTGGAAAGGTTACAATTGGTCCCCATCAGGTTTTATGCTATTTTGTCCCCAAATTAAACAAGTTTAAGAAAAACAAGCTATTTTTTAAACTAAAATTTAGATTATAGGAATGAGTACAGACCAACAGACCTTACCTAATGATAGAACAGGCAGGCCTGTTAGAATAAGGGACCGTGATTCAGCAAATTAATTCCATTTGAAATTGCTGAATATTTAGTTATTTTTGTGGCTTTATGTTGGCGTAACCTTGTACTTGTTTCGTGCTATAACTAAAGGTCAGTGGCTAAGAAAGGAGAAAAAGAAGGAAGTGGGTTGTGGGAAATTATTTAACTAGACTTGTTTGTGAGAATTCTGGTCCCTTGTCCCTGGTTAGAATGAATTAATGAGGCAAGGACAACAATATGGGCTTGGTCATTATAACAAGGGCTGGGTATGTCTGTGCAATGTGCCAACAATACAGCCAATAATAATTACAAACATTTTTTCAATTGCAAAACCGGTTCTTCTTGTCATGAGAGCTTTATATTGATACTGGACAATTTTTTATATCAAAATATTCTTCCAATTATATTTATTTCTCATTTAATATAGTATTAATGTTAAGGTTATCTACCAAGTTTTTTTTTTATAAATTCTGATATCTTAGTGGAAATACATACATACATCCAATTACTTTAGTATAGAGAATATGAAATGATTGGTTTGTAGAAATATGATCACCTATGTTTATCTTTTTAATTTGCGCATTCATTGTGGCAAGATCAGTGGCTTTCATTTTTTATGCACTAAAATTTTCATTGGAGCAAAAAGGCAGTAAAACTTTGTGTTAAATTTATCCCAAAACATAAGTATAAAAATACAATAACCCAAAACCAACTCGGGACTTATGTGAAGCTTTCAAACAATAGCCAAATCGGTTTTTTAGTTATAGAAATCTTAAGCTGCAGTCAAAAAAACAACTTTACTACTTTATATAAAAGGAAAGAAGATGGGTTAATTGCTTGCTTTTAAAATATCTGAGAAATATTAGAAACAATATTAGCATATAAAAACTACTCCATTAGTGTCCCTTAACTTATGCATTACAAGGTAAATTCCGATAGATACAAGGTATTGAAAACTTTAGCATTAAAACAAGAAAACAAGGGTTGTAATATTTATACAATACAAGTTTAAGTTCAAAAGTAGAAGAGTATACAATCTAGAAAAAAATATTTCTTAAGCTTTTTATTAAGATATCAATTAACTGAATACTAAAACAGCATCCAACTTCTGGAGTGGAGCAAAAGATCTCTTTAACAGCTGATTTACAAACAATTTAACTCTTATTAGTTGAGTTTTTTTTATGTATTGGCGGATTTGTAAAAAAGAAGATATTGGTTGTGCTAGATGGAACCAAATAACGATATCAGGTCAGTTTATAAAAAGCTTACATTTATTATAGATATTGTATTGATGTTATTGCTACGCTACTTTAAGTCGCAATCTTCCCTTAAAAAAAAAAAAAAAATTCTGCCTTTGAAAGCATGAAAATATCATGAGAAAGGTTACTATTACATCTACCTGTCTTCATATCAAGTATCTTTTGAAAGTGAAATTAAGCAAAATTTTTGGTAGTATTTTTTTTTAAATTTACTATACCTGAATTTTTTCCCTATTAACACTGATTGTAATCCAGTTGTCTGTTGAGAATGAGATGGCCAGAAGGGCCACAGATACCAGACTAAAAATTGTGGCGAACGCCAAGGTCATAGCACTACAAAAACCCATTTTTTACCGAGTCTTTTCTGATTTTTTTTGTATTTACTCTTTTTATCTACTGATTATTCACTAATTTAACTATCTATATGCTTTCTAGATGCATATAACTTAATTTTGATTTTATTTTATTTATATCATACAAGGGCTAACGCCAGAATTTGGCGAGAGCCAATAAAAGTCACAAGCAAAGTATTTGTTGAAATAATAGGAACTCCACCGAATGATGTTCTACATATAATACCGAGTTCTCCTCTACGATGATGGTATAGTGGATGTATAGCGGTTGCAAGGGATGGGGAAAGGGGGGGGGGAGGCGACGAACCAATCTTAGTCTAAACAGGCAAGGTAAAAGGTGGCTTCTAAGGTTTGTCTAATATCATAATATCACAGTAGCCTATCAGCCTGTAAGAATATGTTTTGCTGTGGTAATATCTGTAACAGAACGTCCTTAGGCCGGGTCTAAAGTCAGGATGAACTAATATATATGTGGACTGGTAGAGCAATGGCTTTAAAACCACAGGTAGAACCAAGTCTCCTTTCCCCAGCCTCACAGTGGGATATTTTGTTTAATTTTTAATGTATTTAAAATGTTTATTTAATACACTGTAATCAGCCACTTTTTGATTTTAAAAAACTTCAAAATAATTTTTTAAATCAAATTCATATTTTTATAGAATATATTGTTTAGGTTTAAAAAATAACATTTTGAAAAAAAATTCCTATAGTGTGTAGCCTGTGTATCTTCCCTGATTTCCCAATAGTTTTGCTACAGGTGGTTCCCATTTCCCTTTATCCCTTATCTCCCCCCCTCCTCATTTCCCCCTGTCTCGCATCAGAACCACTCCGTTTCTCTGAAAAAAATTGCTCTTCCTTTTTCCACTACATCCCCCACCCCTCCTTTGCCCCTAGGCTAATTTAGACCACACCTCAGACAATTTTCAAAAAATAATATTTAAAATAGAAAATTATTCAAGTTTTCAAACATAAATAATAATATATAAAAAAAAATATTTTCAGACTAAAGGCACAATCCTGCAAAGGCATGTGTTTACCTGTTACCCCCCTCCCCCATCCCCTCTAATTAGAATGGTTATATGGTTGCCCCACCCCCTTTTTTATAGGAAATATGTGTACCTGCCCCCCTTGGGGCATGTTAGCACACATGTATATAATATATATCATAGAGGAGTATATCAACATATAAATGCTTAAAAGAAGATATATTGAATAAAAACAGATGAATACTATAAAGAATTACAAGGCAATGATTGATTAAAGATTCTGTTATTGTAAAATTTTTGGTTAAAGAAAAATCTTTTGTTATTCTATATCTTATTCAACAAACGCCCCATAAACATACCCAGTATAAATATTCTTTTCTAAATATGGAATTGTTTGACTAGTTTTCTTTTAAACATCTATATGTGTAAATTCTATGATCAAAATAGTTCTTTAAACCTTTATCAAATATTAATTCATTGAGATTTTTATATAGTTTATTTTGTATGAATATTGAAAAAAATATTTATTTTACTATCTCTATTTTAAGCATATAAACATGAATACTTTGCCAAAAATTTAGAAAATCTTATGCTTTTAAACATAACTATTAGAAAATTTAACAAATTATCAACCTAAATGAATATATATTTCTATACATGGGCAAGATTTCAAAAATGTTTTAAGGATTGTTTTTGTTAGAAAATTTAAGAGAGTTGAGATTTTATCAAAAGCAGAAATGTCCACACAAAAATTTTAAAATTTAAATAGCAAATACTAAATAGACGATAATGTGACTTTCAAAGTTGACTTTCATTTGAATTAAGAGCTTAACAGGGAAATGGGGGGGGGGGGGTCAACTTATCAGTCGCAATTATACCCAACTTCTCCCTGATTTTTATAAATTCTTTTAAAGTTAGTATGTTTTTCAACCTATTTAAAAAAATACACTATTCTAAGACATGAAGATATATTTCGATTTTAGCAATCATTTTCAATTCAAATTCAAAAGTTTGAAGAGAAAGGTTTTTTTCATAGTCTACTAGTCAAACCCTGCAGGTCTTTTACGATTCTAAAATAACTTTAATTCAAATATCAATAACTAGCGGCTGCTCCCCTAGCATCTAGGAGCTCTAAATTCTAAAGGATATGGAAGGGCAGAAAAATAGGTTAAAACCATACAAAGACTTAGTTACAAAAATAAAAAAATAGCCGAAAACTTACGAAAACTTACGAAACTTCCCTCTAAAGGAAAACCATATCGGTTCAGTGGTTAGCGAGATCCTTCGCTACAGACAAAAAAGGTTAGTACTTTATATAATAGGATGAATATAAACATTTATTTATGAATTGGTGTATTAAAATTACTAAAAAACTTAAAAGGATTTTTTGGCGGTGTTTGGGGGATACCTAAGTTAAGCTTGGTGAAAGTGGTTTGTAGTGTGTGTTACCGTAAATTCCCCCCCCTCTCCCCAACTTTTTCATGCCCATCATCTCACATAGGGGTTATGTGCCCCTCACCCCCCCCCCCCTTACCTTAAAACTACATACTACTCCTTACTGTTACTCATGGCTTAAAACCTTTGGACATTCATATGTTCATCAACCCCCAACCCCCCTCCCCTTCCTCTTAATTCAGGAAAAATTTGTGATATTGTTTGGTGTCAGGGGGGGGGGGGGGGGGGAGCAACACATATTTGTCTCTGAAATCGCTTCTCCCCTTTGTCCTTGCCCACGATGTCAGACACACGGAAAAGTTATTTTAAAATCTGTTTTCTTCGCCTTTAATCCCTTTTTATATATTCTTAGCTAATCTTTTACTTTATTTTGTTAGATGGGAGAAAAGATGATTTAAAATATCTTTTCCCCTCATAAGAATATTTCCCAAACTGAAATTAGGGGATGGAACACAGTAATAGTGTCTGACTGATTATGACGTAACAAAAAAATTAGCCAATGAGAGGCCACTATAAATTTTACCATTGGTCAATAACGGCCTCTCATTGGCTAATTTTTTTTTGTTACGTCATAATCAGTCAGACACTATTACTGTGTTCTAGGGGATGGGTGGATGGTACACACCTTGTAACAAAATGTTCTTTTTTACAATACAAATCTCTGTCTTTTGCCAATCACATTGAGGAATAACACAGTAGAACATATATTATTATCCCTCTAATTTATATGCAGCTCAAGATTATATAGGTAATTTCACTGATTCTTCATTTTTCACTTGGACGACTATGATCGATACAACCATCGTATACACTAAATAATTGCTTTTGCATCTAAACCTTTTTTACAACACTACTTAATCCATTGTGCTCATATTTTATGAATTTGGTCATTCTTGTTTCTAAAAATACCCAAAAAAATACACTTGCAGTTTGTTTTTATGTTTGTGTTAAATAATTATCAATAATTCTGTCTTTAAAAGATTATAAATAGAGGCAGAAAGAATTGATTGTAGATTTTACAGTTATTTTTAAAAGCGAAGCTTTTCTATAATTAGGGTCGGACCGTCCGTCCGTCCGTAACGGATAGCTTTTTTCGTTAATTTAGGCATGTTAGAATTGTCCTATCGATTTCAAATTTTGCATGGTGATTCCTTTAGCAGTTAGTTACGATTTAGAAAGCGTAGCAACTCTATAATCATTACCAAAATGTCCGTACGTCCATTTTAAACATGATGATTTTTTTTACTTTTTTAACATAAAATTTTTATGTGATCTAATTATCCGATTGATCTGATTTTTGGTATATTGATTCCTTGGACAACAAAGTATCGTGTAATAAACGAAGTAACTCTATAATCAAGTCCTAAAAATGTAAGTATGTCCATAAACATAATCCTGTATCAAGCAGTTTTTTAACAAATTTACTCACAATTTTGCTTTGACTCTTATACATTTATATTAGGATTATTCAGTTCTGAAACTATAAAAGTGTTAACGTTCGTTTGTCCTACCGTTACAGTGCTTCGCTTTTATGGATGTTGTCATCCTTGTCTTCCCCTATTATCAGCCTCTCAAGGTCTTCATCCCCTTCTTGATAAAACCCTGTTCACGCCACTGCATTGTTTAATTGTTTTTCTCGTATTCATTCGAATCCGGTGGATAGGAACCGGTTCTCATCCATACGAATAAACTATGTCTAGCATCGTATTATATCCAGCTTTCTACGAATATAAAAATGTACATTCATAAGATTAAAACCAGTTTTTTTAGCCGGTGCCTTTGGTACTCCGGGGCTAAAAAAAACTAGTTTTAATCTTAAAATTGTACATTCTATATCCGCGGAAAGCCGTTTATAATACGATGCGAAAAATAACTAATCCCTATATTTTGTTTATTGAAAGGATATGAATATGATATATATCCTTAATTGAAGCGTAGCTACTCTATAATTTATCAAAAGCAAGTTCTGTACGTCTGTCTTACTCTTAACAATTATTCTTACAGTTTGAAAAAAATTGGCTTTTAACCTTTGTGAAGTTTTAGCAGGGAGGGAGATGTCATTATGGTGTAAAGGAACCTGGTTCTATTTTAAACACGATCTCTAAATTGCTGGCTTAAAACTTATTAGATCTTGATTGGATTTGTAGTATAAACTTCTAGTGTCAAAACTTTTCTACCAATAAGTCTAATCTATAGAAGATGTAATATCACAATTGGGAGTGTAAGTAAATCTATCGTTTATTTTCTTATCCTTTAAGATCCCTGAGTGGTAGGGATTGAAAATAATGAGATTCTTGTTGTATTATTCAAATTGTAAAGTAATTGATGTTTAATCATACAGTTATTACAGTAAATTATTTCCTTTAATATTCATCGTTTCCGATTTATTATAATTTACAATTTTCTTAATAAAATTAAGTAATATTTATTTAGAATATATACTTATATATTTTGATAGGGGAAATTTGTCATCAATTTAGGTTGTTAATATTGACCTTATTTGTTGGTCAGTCTGTTTTAGCCAGCCGGGAGAATCACCTTATCAAAGTACATGAAAATCTGGTACAACATCCAAATAGTTATATTTCGAATACAAAAATGGATTGTAATGTCCATATTACCGATGCTATTCGAATCAGACAGTCAGACAAACGGACATTAACTTTGAAAGTACACATGATAACACACATGTTTTGTTAAAAAAGTAGTGCCAAATCGTTATAGGAATAACCTAAAAATAAAGTTGAAAAAAGGCATTTCTTATTTGTCATGGCTAAAGGTGAAGTCCCTAGTATGCAAAATTATAATATTTACGTAATGTATTTAATATTTTGAACTCCACCTACTTCAGCAACCATTCCTTAAACCACGCCCCCTTTTCATTATCAAAATATCTTAGCAGTTATATTATAGCCTTTATAGAAGTGACATGTGTTTACTTAGTGTATTTTTTTTATTTTTGAATTAAAAAATCTATTTGTTAAAGATCTTAAGAGTTTTACATTTGAAGAGACCAAACACGCTCGAAGCAATTTGTAATGTTTCATTAAATGTATAAAATTTATATTTAGTTTGTGAGTTAACCTCTTACATTTGATAGATCATTTATCATTTTGTAAATTTTATTAAAATCTAAGCTGCTTTTCTTTAATAGAATATCCAAATATATAATCAAAACTAATTGATAAAAAATAGATTACTAATTTTTATACCTAATTGTTATAGTTATCATTATGTAAAGTTGAAAACAATGTCCAATTTAACTAACAAAGCTATCCCTGTAAGTCGCACCGACCAATTTGACCATTTTTCATTCAGTTAAGGTTTCCTTCCATAACATTCTTTTATTTTTCATCTTATGTGTTTTTTGAGAAATTTTTATAAAATTTCTTTTTTGTAATTCCCCTTCTGGCTATTTCTAGACCATGAAGGTAGGGATGAGCCAATAAAAATAAAAATTTTCTTATTCACATTAAATATTTTTTTGTTTCTGTCAATGTAAAGCTTCAAAATATTGCAGGAGTGGGGATTTAAGCTATTAATTAATACTCAATTTAACTATCCTTATATTCCTGACTTTAGAAAGCATGGTATGATGTTTTCCAAATTGGTTAGGGTAGTTCAAAAAGTTATTTTCAAGTGGTTACATATGATTAACGTGTTTAAACATAAATAGATCGCATCGTATTATAGACAGCTGTCCGCGGATATTAAAATAAAACAAAACTGGTAGGTATTAATATATGATTTTTTTAGAATTCGTGGAAAATTGTCTGTAATACGATGATGTACATGATTTTCCGTATGATTTAGTACCTTTCTGAAGGAATTAAATATTATATTATTTCTTTTGTAGCATGACTGAGACGGACTGACCAAGTAATTTGTGAATTCTAGAGTAGCTTCGTTACTAGAAAAATAGTATAGTTTCATTTTCATGTCCATCTGAAACCATACAAAAATAATATTGATCTTAAAACTAAAGTCCAAGGCTCGGCACCTGATCTTTCAAAAAGATGACAGGCTGAAAAACCAGTAGAAGGCATAATTGTTATAATCAAGTAAGGTTTAAGGGTAATGGTAATACGTAATACATATCAAATATCTGTATCTTATAACTGCAAGTTTCTTACCAAATATAGTTTTCTCTTTATATACATGAACCCACAGAACAGTCCTTGTTTCATTAAAGATACCATACCAATCATTGAAAATCTAGAATATTCAGGAAAGGTGGGGATATTGGGCTGTTTATAATAATAGTACCTAAAGTTTAATGTTAAGTTTTCTTATCATTGGCGTAAAAACTTTGGGGCCTTTTTTTTGAATTTTGATTGGTTGCTTCAAAAATGAGTATCCAAAAGTTTTAACAAACTATTTGTAATATATAGGAGGGGTAATTTATCTTTGGGTATGTACATCAATTTATCGGACATATTTTATTCTATTATCCAGTTTCCATACTTCAACATGGAACAATCTGTGGATTCTTTACCTATTACATATGTACAATTTTCTCTCTATTTTCGTCCTCTTATAAAGGTTTAGTATTCTATTATAGTTCTTTGAAGAAACAAGTTATATAAAATTCATTCATGTGATAATCACATTATTCTAACAAAAGTGTAAAACACATGATAAGAAAATAAAACTATAAGATTAATAACTTTGACACAAAATCTGTGGTTTAAAATTCTGTTTGGTAGCTTTAATATATTAGAAGGAGGATTTGGGGGAAGATAAATATATCTTTCATTGTATTTTCCCTTTAAAATCGAAAGATGTCATAACCATGTCAATTTTACACAAAATATTTTGGGAGAAGATTGATTTCTGTAACGACAAGGAACCTGTTTGGAACCAAATTACTGTGAATAGAACAGAGATGGGTTTTCATAAAGTTATTGATTGATTTAATCGCAGACAACAGACAGAAAATGCCTCGTAGGATTTAAACAGAGTATACAACTATTTATTTAATTATTTCGCTTTTTGTTGGTACGGCTTTTAAAAAAAAAATTATCTTAACGTTTTTTGCTGTATATAAATTAATGCATCTTTTTAGAGCTTTATTAGACATTATATATACAAATGGCTGAAATAATTATTTTAAAATTGTGAATTCCTAAGTTGTATACTCTGTTTAAATCCTACGAGAAATTTTCTGTCTATTGTCTGCACTTATATCAATCAATAACTTTATGAAAACCTATCTCTGATAATTATTATGTAAATATTATTTATATAAACACTCACACATACAAAAATGTATTACTTAAGACAGTTAGAAAATTGAAACTTAGATATCCTTACAATAAAGTAACAGGATGTTTGTCTGTCTGTTTGTACCAAAGCATCTTGCTCACCGCTGAACCGATATGGTTCTCCTTTACAGGGTACTTCTCATAGGCCCTGGGTAGGGTTTATAACTATTTTGGGGGAGGGTACCACAACCTAATCAAGAGAAATCGCCCCTAGATAAAAATTACCAACCACCCCCCAAAAAAAAATTTTAAACTTAAACTTTTTCTTTTTATATCTATAATAAAAAAAGGTTATCGAATGTAACTCCCCACTACTTTAGTGCTCCTAGAGTCCTCTATTAGAGTCCATGGGGGGAGGGGTAAAAGGAGTGATTACCCCCCTCCCCAAAAAATAAAAAAAGCTTGGACGACCTTGGCTATATGATATGAATACTATACCCCCCCCCCCCAATTTTTTTTCATTTACCTACCTATAAGAAAGCTTGGACGTCCTTGAAATAGCCCTAAGAAGGTAGGGCACGAATACTCGCAATATTTTAACAATAAAGGTACTAAGAAAGAGAGGTAATGTCTGATTGAGCCAATAGGAGAATATCATCAGTACATACATTTAATTTCATTGGTTGAAATTTTGTACACATCTTGTTACGAATGCATGTTTTTTTTAATTTCATACATAGATAAAAGTCAGCTGTAAACAGTATATTTTCTTAGTAGAAAGCTTTGCGGAATCAGAATTAATTGCCCAAAAATTTCGTTTAAATTTGAAAGCTTCGAAACGAGGTGGATTCTTAAAAAAAAGTTAGGCTGGCTACTCGCTGGTGAGGCAAAATTATTTTTGAGAAACATCCTCCAAAATCTAATAAAAAAATTTACAAAAATTAAATAAAATTTTAAAAGGGTTATTAACATATGATTTTGTTTAATTTTTGTAGATTTTTAATGTGCTTTTGGATGATTTTTCACAAAAATAATTTTGCCTCACTATCGAGTCTATAATTTTTTAAGAATCCACATCAGCTTGAGTCGAAAGTAAACAATACTTTTGTCTGCTAGAAATGTTCCTTCTTAGATTTGACGAAAAAAGGGTTCAGAATATGCTTCTATTCTTATATTTCTATTATTTTAACATTTGCAAACCAACAGAAACAAGGATGATTACGTTTAAAATTAGCAAAGCTGTTTGAAATTAAATGCTATATATGAGTGTATGCAATATAAGAGTAACAAGGATGACAACATCCATAAAAGCGAAGCACTGAAACGGTAGGACAAACGGACATGAACACTTATATAGTGTCAGAACTGAATAATCGGAATATAAATGTATAAGAGTTGAAGCAAAATTGTAAGTAAATTTGATGAAAAATTGCTTTATACAGGATAATGTTTATGAACATACTTACATATTTAGGGCTTGATTATAGAGTTGCTTCGCTTATAACATTATACTTTGTTGTCCCAGGAATCAATATACCAAAAATCAGATCAATCGGATGATTAGATCACATTAAAATTTGTTGTTAAAAAAGTAAAAAAATCAACATGTTTAAAATTGACGCACGGAAATTTTGGTAATGATTATAGAGTTGCTACGCTTTCTAAATCGTACCTAACTACTAAATGAATCACCATGCAAAATTTGAAATCAATAGGACAATTCTAACATGCCTAAATTAACGAAAAAAGCTATCCGTTACGGACGGACGTACGGACGGACCGACCCTAATTATAGAAAAGCTTCGCTTTTAAAAATTGCCACATAATTTCCACTCCTATGAAGTTTGTTTCAACCTCCCAACTGTAATATCGTAGATATTTACGTAACAAACAAAAATAAACAGAAATATAATAATAAATCCATTCCTAATATTTGTTGCATAAGAGTCACTTACAACAGTAGTCACGTTTATTTAGTTTTCTAACCTGCTTCTTCAAACACGACTCTATATTTGTTGGGGTTGTTATTGACAAAATTTCAATCAATACACGAAATATAATGGCTTTACACTATTTAGGAAGGGGACAATGCAAGGACATCCAATGGGGAGGGGGTGGGGTAAAAATTTTGAAATTTAAATTATTACCTACCCCCCGTCAAAAAAAAAAAAAGCTTGGACGCCCTTGCCTATACGATCTAAAGATTACCCCCGCAATTTTGAATATTGAATTTTTACCCCTCTCCTCCCCCCCCCCCAAATGAAAAAGCTTGGACGCCCTTGGGATAATGGACTGTAAATTATTCAGCTACCCAAACTTTATAAACACATTCTCCATTCGTTGTCCTAGAGACTTTTAAAAAAAATCCTGATATCCCATAAGAAATCTGCTTTAAACTATGTATGAACAATGGTACTATAATATACGTGGATACTATGACAAGGGAAAAAATTCACCAATTTATCTTGCTAACATAGAACTCTACCATTGGTCAATGAGTTCATCCAGTAGGAGGGGAGGGGATGGGGTGAAAGGAAGAAATGTTATCCGAGCTAACTGCGTGCTTAATTTTATTAGAGAACATAAAAGTCTGATGTAAGATCCAAGTAATAATATATCCATTGTATGAACAAACATAATTGTGAAAAAGTTTGTTGTTCATTTAACTTTTTATATTACTATAAATTTTTATTCTTATCAAAAGAGTAATTCAAAATTTTCTGTATTACAGTAACTTTTTTATGTTTTTTAAGTTGCGAACCTGCTTTATATTTCACTTATTCTGTCCGTCCGCCCATTTGTCTGTCAGTCTGTAACGCTACAGGGGAATCGTAATTTTCCCGGCTCCTCGTATTGAGCATCTAATATCTAAATAATAAGCTTCGATGGTAGGTGTGTCAGTCATACTACAAAAAATATTGATACTAAAAAAATGTGAAAAAATGTTATTGACTTATGATCACTGAACAATAACATCTTTTCTTTAAATAAAAAATTTATTGCGCCTTTTTCGCTTTTGGCTTACCGTTTCTGGTATCTAAAATAACACACAGACAAACAATCCTTCAATATAATAAATATTTGAGTATATCGGCTTGTCATTGTTTATTTATAAGATGAACTGGGATAACTATGCCCACATGTAGAACAGCTAAAATAAGAATACATTCTGCCAGCGATTTTGATCACGTTATATGAAGATCTAAGGTATAGGACAATGGAAGAGTGAATTATTATAGTTAATGATAAAAAAATTTGGACACTGCTGATTTGAACCAACCTGACAAAATTTAATTTAAGTCTCCAAAGTTTTAAATCAAAAACGAGAAAACTTTGAGTACCAGTGTAGATTAAAGTTCGACTGACTTTAATTTTGAAAGAAAATCTATCTATTATGCCTTTTCAAGAATAGTTCAATTTCTCGCATCGTATTATAGACAGCTTTCCACAGATAGTAAAATTAAAAATCATAATAGTTTTTTCTCGCATCGTATTATAAACGGCTGTTTGCGGATATAGAATAGATTTAGCCGGAGCCTTCGGCACTTCGAGGCTAAAAAATCTAGTTTTAATCTTATAGTTGTACATTTTTATATTCGTAGAAAGCTGGATGTAATACGATGCTAGACATAGTTTTTTCGTATGGATGAGAACCGGTTCCTATCCACCTGATTCGAATGAATACGAGAAAATTGATTCCATTTTTTTGCCCTGAGGTGCAAAGGCTCGAGCTTACTAACCTGATATTAATATTCTTATTTTATTATTTGTAGAAAATTATCTATAATACGATACGATACATGATTTTTCAGTATTACATGGATCTGGTTCTAATCCAGCGAATATTGATCGGTTTTGATTTAAAGCCATACTTGTAAAAAGCTGCACTTATAATATGTATTACTTGTCTGTTTGATAAGACTCTTTGCATATACTGTGTGTTTTTTATGAGAACTTTTTTGAAAGCAATTTTACCCCACTTATACTTATCAGAATTTAATGATTAATGGCTTATTTTCTTCGTTTTAAAATGCCAAAAAAATATTGCAGTTTTTATTTAAAAAGTACAGTAAAATCTAAAATTCAAAACCTAGGTGTCAACATCTAAAAATGATTTTAGCGCATTTTTTTTATGCCTAAATCTTCTACCCTTTACAACAACAAAAAATTGGATTTTCTGTAGTCGACTTTGGAGGGCCAGTACTCCCTCCCTGGTTGAGATATGACCTTTGTTCTAGTACATGTCCCTAATAGTATCTGTATACATTTTTAGCTCTATATCTCAGTGTTTAGCAGAAGTGTTTAGCAGCCATTCTTGCAAGAGGTTGAATATTTGAGCATAAGAAAAATGCGGTAAAACCATTTTTAGATGATGACACCTAAGTTTTGAATTTTAGATCTTACTGTACTTTTTAAATAAAAACTGAAATATTTTTTTGTTGTTCTATTAATAGCATTAAAAAACGAAGAAAATAAGCCATTAATCATTAAAGTCTGATAACTATAAGTGGGGTAAAATTGCTTTCAAAAAAGTTCTCATAAAAAAACACACTGTATTAATATATCTACAACTAGCGGCTACGCCCCTACAGGCCTCTGGAGCATTTAAAGAGTTAGGGGGGCTGGAGATGTAATCAATAACCACCTTAAATTAGGTTTTACAATAAAATTGGGGGGGGGGGGGGAGGGGTTAGGGGACATCCTCCCCTAAAATAGAAATGACAAAATCTTCCTCGTTTAATGACATTTTGATAATTTTAATCGGTTATTAGTTTGAGATTAATTATTTTTGGGTATACTTGTCCATGATTCATGATAAAATTAGATTATATTCATAACATTCTTATCTTAATATTAATTTATGTATATGTTGTTTATGTTTTCAGTATACATATTAATATCATAAATAGTTTAGTTTTGTATAGGGATTGAGAAAAAATTAGGCCTTTAAAAAATATAAATTTGTTTTACCACCCTCCCCTCCATCAAAAGATACCATACGGTTAATTTTATCAATACTAAATATGAATTAAAAGTCTATTGCCCAACCCCTGAACCTCAAAGTATAATATTATTGTCTGTTCTAAATATATAATATGTGACTTTCTTGTTAAAATATAAAATTTTCAGATAAACTACAATGTAATAAAAAGTTTTCAAAAGAAAGTAAGAATGGCCATCCACCCGTGGCACTGCTTTGTGTACACTATTGTCCTCTTTATCCCTGCGGGGATTACATTCATATCCTTCTCCTACTACTGGCTAGAATACCTTCAATCTTATATAGGTAAAAAAATTTTATCAATCATATGAAATGAAATGTTTATCCTTATTTAAAAGTAACAGGATGTCTGTCTGTACCGAAGGATCTTGCTAACCGCTTAACCGATGTTTTCTTTTTAAAAATGTAGCATATAATAGGTCCTGGAAGGTTTATTATGTTTTGGGGGGTAAACTTGACTCGTAATAGGCAAATATACGCTAAGAAAAATAATTTTTATTTACTGTAATAAAAAAAATTCAGAAAATGTGTAACATCCCTCTAAAGAAAATAATCTACCTCCCCCCTGTCTCCCTCTTTTAAAAACTTTACTCCAAAAAAACTTAAATTTCCTCACTATGTCTGTGCCTATATATCTGTAATGCTAATATTGTTTTATTATTTTATTTCTTACAGAATGGGAAATTGATGGTGAAGTGTTTGACTTTATAATTGTTGGGGGAGGCTCCGCAGGGGCTGTGCTTGCTAACAGACTTTCAGAGGTAACAAATTATGTTCATTAGTTGTAAATCCGATAGAAAAACAGAATAGCATTAGTTAACTGGGTTTAGAAGACGGAGGAACGCCTCCATTTTATGTACATGCTTGTGTTCATATATGTATGGTGTTAGCTTATTTATTATTTAAGTTGTTTCTTTATACAGGAATATTTGCAGTGAAAGAGGGGACAATGGGTTGTTTATGAAAGTATTCGCCAAAGTTTGATAACAACGTTTTCTAAGCTTAACAACTTTGGGGACTTATACTGAATTTTGATTGATCGTTTCGTTGCTCAGACGTTTTCAACACTAATTTTGATGTACAGAAAGGGTAATTTTGTGTGTCATTATTGGGGATGTACATCAATTTATCGGCCGTTATCATATCCCTTAGATCCCTAAATATTTGAGGTTTTATTATTTTTAGGTACCTGAATTTCGCGTTCTTTTACTAGAAGCCGGAGGCTCGCCTCCATTTATCTCGAGTGTACCTGCCATGGCTTCCTACCTCCAGCAGTCACAATATGATTGGAGACAGCTAACTGTGCCGCAGGTACACTTCATCCAGCACCTTTTTCATTACTCTTAGAGTCTTGGGTCCAAACTCTAAGAAACTATGGCTAATCAATCAATCAATTAATTATCATAGCGGCAGCCATATTGAATTCATAGTAGTGATGCTACTATAGAATTCGAAATGTCCTTCTGTCCGCTATGTTTATGGGTAAACGTGATTATCTCGGCTACTATTCAAGATAGATAACTAATTTTTTGTGTGAAGATTCGTCATACCAATGATGAGCATCCAGTATATAACTCCGACGGTCATTTTATTTATATTGAAGAAATATAATTTTATTACATCCTAATATTAATTTTTATCTAGAAAAGCGCCTGTGGAGCAATGAAAGACAGGAGATGTGTTTGGCCCAGTGGGAAGATGTTGGGAGGGTCCAGTGGTATTAATTACATGCTTTATGTCAGGTAATAGCAATTTTGAAGTATAGATATGTTGGGTTTTTAATCTAAAAGCATACTTTTTTCATCAAATAATTTTCTTCCCTTTACAAAGCAATTGCATTTCATTGTCCAAATTCAGACTTTTCAAATAATTTAGTTTTGAAAAATAAAAGACAAAATCCTTATATAAAAGTTACAGGATGTCTGTGTGTCTGTTTGTACCAAAGGATATCTCTAACCGCTGAACCGATATGGTTCACCCTTACAATGTAGCTTCTTTTAGGTTCTGGAAGGTTATTAACGATTTTGGAGGAGGAAACCACAACCTCATCTAAGAGAAATCACCCCTAGGATAAAATTACCATCCCTCTCTCCATAATTTTTTAGTATGATATAAAGAAGTGCTGCAACTCTGCTGATAATTTTTATTTGAATTCAGAGGAAATCCCGAAGATTATGACAACTGGGCAGCTCAGGGAAACTCTGGGTGGGACTTTGATTCTGTAAGTTTTATTTATTTAGTTGCTCATCTCATCCAAAACTGGGATCTGTTCGTCCGTCTGTATGACAGTGTCACTTAATAAAACAAAGATTTTACAGCTGCTTTATTTGATACTATATAATATAATAGCGGCTTCGCCCCAAGAAAATAGTTTAAAACCACCACAGGACCTGATCGGTTCAGCGGTTACCGAGATATTAAGCTTCAGACAGACAGACAGACATCAAGGTACTTTGTATTATAGATCTAAATCTTCAATTTAATATTCTTCATAATTAGAAAATTTTAAATTTGAGTTAGAGGCAGACCAACCAGTTCGGCTTGTAGAGTATCCCTTCTTTCTAATTATTCAATTAAATAAGTTTGATTACATCAATTTAAATGTAGACATACTACAGTTAGGGAGTTGAATCCATTTTTATAGAAGCAGAAATATAATCTATGATTATGGTTTGGACCCTCTAAAACTGTAATCTACCCTTCCACTTTCCCCTCTCTTGGTGAAGATATTTTCAACGCCGATACGATTTTTGAAATATAAGATTCCACTTTTGTCTCTCTTGTTGAAGATATCTTTACCAAGAGAGGCAAAAGTGGAATCTTAAATTTCAAAAATCGTATCGGCGTTGAAGATATCTTCACCAAGAGAGGGGAAAGTGGAATCTTACATTTCAAAAATCGTATCGGCGTTGAAGATATCTTCACCAAGAGAAGGGAAAATAGAATCTTACATTTCAAAAATCGTATCGGCGTTGAAGATATCTTCACCAAGAGAGGGGAAAGTGGAAAGGTAGATTACAGTTTTAGAGGGTCCAAACCATAATCATAGATTATATTTCTGCTTCTATAAAAATGGATTCAACTCCCTAACTGTACTAGTTATAATCAATTTAAAATTAACATCAAAGAATTAGACTGCTAAAAAAATCTTGTTTTGAATATCTGATTGGAATAACATTATTTTAGTATGGATTCGAAACCGATTAAATTAATATCCGCTGGATTAGAACTGGATCTGGGCCATACTGAACATTTATGTATTTCATATACCTAATGAAATAAAAATCCTAAAATGAATACCAGTTTTGTTGGATCCTAACTGGAACTGATCTTATAAATTTTGATTTTACTATTCGCTGAAAGCTGCGATAAATGTTTATTCTCAAGATAATATTAGTTATTTATCGCATCGTATTATACACAGCTTTCCACGGATATGAAAACGTACAATTATAAGATTAAAACTAGTTTTGTTAGCCCCGATATGCCGAGGGCACGGGCTAACAAAACTGGTTTTGATATCATAATAGTACATTTTATATTTGTAGAAAAACATGAAAAATAAAGCTGCTATTCTGAAAATTCATATTTGCCTATTTTTTTTGGTTCGCAGTTTAATACGATACATTACATTATATTTCAGTATGGCCTTAAACTGGTTCTAATCCAGCGGATATTAATCAGTTTCAAAGCCATACTGGAAAGTGAGTTATACTCCCTTGATCACTTTTTTTATGACCAGGTAAAGCCATACTTCCTCAAAGCAGAGAACTTTGATGGTCCTGCATCTGATGATCATGGTACCTCTGGATACCTTCCAGTCCAGCTATCCAGATATACAACTCCTATGGAACAGGTACAGCGAATTATCTTTTGTTATTACTTTAAACGTGACGAATGGCCGCGCCGCTATGTCCAAAAATTTGTATTAAAAGGGGGAGGAATAGCCAGAAAAATAGCCTAAAACCATCAAATTACTTAAATTTAGAAATAAAAAGCCTAAAACCAACCCATGACACTTGACACATGTTAAGCTTGGAGAAAAAGAAAAACTTTTTAGATGTATTAGTTAGTGAGATCTTAATAGACAAACAAAAACTCTAATACTTTTTATGATAGGATAGTATAAAGTTGATAAAAGTTGGACCCTTCAAAAGATTGGAGTGATGCAAAAAAATTTAGGGGAAACTAATATTTCTATTTTATAATTATGTTTTTATTCATCAACTTATACATTCTTTTTCTATGATTCTAATAATTTGAAATGATTGATTTCCATTTATATACAAATTTTATAGGTTTCTTCTATAAAGTATAGTCACTCTGTAAGTAATATACTTTGTGTCTATCCATTACATTTTTGTAAACATGATTTGACTTTATGAAAAGTATAATGCCAATAACAAATTTAATGAAAGATCTAAAATTGAAAATGCATTTTTTTTTTTATAAATTTCCATTTTGTGCATACTAGAGAGGGAGGGGACAATGGGGTATTTATTACACTTATCCTCAAAGTTTTATAACATTTTCTTATTCGCTGAGTTAACAATTTTTGGGGATCTTTATTGAATTTTGATTAATTGGTTCATTAAGTTGAGTGTTCAAACGTTTCAACCACTAAATGTAATCTAAGGAAGGGTTGTGTGTTCCATCATTGGGAATGTACATCAACTTATTGGCCATTGTCTTATCTCTTTAAGTACCTGTGTGCATACACTTACCAAGATAAGATTAAAATTAAGGTCAATAAACAATAAACCATTGAGCCATGACCACTTTGGGCTAGGTGACGCTTCGGGTACAAGTTCTCTCCACGCAAATCCAGAGCTACACTAATTCTAGACACAAATGTTCTTGTTCTTTTTACAGGAATACATAAAGATGATAAAAAGAAGTGGTTATGAGTTAAAAGATGTGAATATTGTTAGAAATCAAACTGGTTTTATGGTTCCACATGTTACACTTGGTACGTATTAGCAATGGATAAAGCCTAGTTCATAAAAGACATATAGGTTGACCTCTGGAATTTTTGGGTCCACCTATGGAAGCTTTAGGTTGACCTACTTCATTAAGGTATTTGTTGGTTGTACTTCTATAGGTTGACTTATAGAAAAAATAGGTTGAGCTCTAAAAGTTATTTGTGAACTGGGCACAATTAAATGAAGGACAGATTAATGTATACAATATGTAAACCACTTTTTAAAAGCGGAGCTGTTCTATTATTATAGTCGTTATGACTACATTTCTGTCCTTACGTCCGTACATCTCACCATAACGTACAACTCTTAATTTTAATTTAGGCATGTTAGAATTGCCCTTTTGATTCCTGTAATAGTTAGGAACAATTTAATAAGATACTGATAAGCGTATAATTGTAAGAAAATCAAGCCCACAAAATTATATCCTCCAACAGTGTCCTATATTTTAGCCATTTTGCAACAAATTATTTTACAATTTTGTCTACACTTTCAATTTATATTTTAATTATTAATTTTTGCCACTACCATTGTTCACGTTCGTTTGTTCTACCGTTTGATTTCAGGGTTTCGCTTTTATGGAATGTTGTCATCCGTGTTTACAATAATTTTTAATTTGTTTTCAGCTAATGGTGCAAGGGGAGATACATACAGAAGTTACTTACTGCCAGTTCAAGGTAACCATTGCTTTATAGTGATCTATTGAAATTTCAATTCGAAAAAGAAACAAAGGATGTATATTGTATACTAAAGAAATGATTCTGTGAAGTATAATCTTGGAACTGAAATTTCAATTTCATCTTTAAAGAATACAAAAAGATAAAGAGCTTAGTATCAGCTTATACCAACAACGGAATGAATTCGACAAAAATCACGAAACCTATACGTGATTTTCAGCTGTCATTGGGGGACTACACTGTGTAGAATTAACGACCTTTTTATCTGCCCCCAAAATATTATTTTAGATTTATTATCTTAATATTATACCTTATTCCTGGCTTAGTATGTTCTCATTTTTAGGAAAGCTTTATAAAGGTCAAATGCATGATTTCAGCTATTTTTTGTAACTTTTAAAACGGATACAATGCTTCTCCCTCGAAAAAATTTCCACTCAAAATTAAACGTTACTATCGCCCCCTGCCCTTTTAGAGAGGCTAGGATTAAAAATATTAATAGGCAAAAAAAATAAAAATCAATTATTATTTTAGACAGACCAAATTTATGGATAAGAAAGCATTGTAGAGTAACAAAAATCAACATTGAAAATGGTAAAGTCAAAGGAGTCAATTTTGACAGGTAATGATCTTACAATAAAAGTACTTTTAAATATGTCAGTGCATTGAAAAACCTAGAAGCTTGTCGAGTTCAACTGTACTGGAAAGATGCCTTGTCGGGTTCTAGTCCTTTCCTCCAGAAGGTTGGAGGGGGGGGGGGGGGAGGTACTAATAATCCTTCCTTAGAAAAAACCTGCAAAAATTTGCATATCAACCATGACAACTTTTTATTTAAGCTATAGAGTCGAACTTCTTAGTTAGACATGTATAGGCTTTCAATAAAAAATCATGATAAAAATATCAATATATTAATGAATTTTTAATCAATAACTTAGATGCATATGAATTAATTTTAACTTTGGCATATTTTATAAGGTTTCTCTGATGAAATATATTACAAGGATAAATTATTAATATATTTTTATTCCATCCCTGTTCTTCTGTCAGGACAAGATGTGATGTAAAATTATAGCCCAAAAATTTAACATTAAAAAGCGAAGCTTTTCTATATTAAGGACTTTGATTCAGTTGATTCCTAGACGCATAGGCACACTGTTACAATCGAACCTTCTCAATTATCAGGTCTTAATTGGAAGTAAATCAAAATTAAGCATCCTTCATTCAGAAGTTTTTTTAGAATTTTTGTTTTTAAACTATTTTAATATTATGCTGACACTTTGTATTTGATAATGATAGTTTATTTGATTGTCTGCTGTGTTGAGCTTGGCGTTTCCTTGTTTAAAAAAAGAATTATGTGAAAACAACATATTGATGTGAGATTATTGAGTTATTATTAGTTGAAAACTGGGAGATATATTTTCTAATGATTGTAAGATCAAACTTTATTATTCTCTGAAAGGTTAACACTGACTTTCTTTCACAGTTTAGGTATTCGGAAATTTTAGTAAAATGATGGAAATGTTAATCACTTGAATTATATTGTGACACACTTTTCAAAGGAATTATTTTTTATTTAAACAACTTAAACATATGTGTTTATGTGTTTCACAATTTTAAAAAAAGGCGCTTTCACACAAAGTACTATTTTGAGCACTGATTACACCCCCCCTTTCCCCTTTTTATCATAAGGGAGGGGGGATAGTGTTACGTCTTTTACTTTAGGTCAGGTTAAATTATTCATAGGAAGAAAAACTACATCCTTGTCCCTTTTTTTTGATTTATTTAATAAGATAGATAAAAATGTTCTATGTGGGCCATGTGTAATATTAGGGAAATTGCTATTGATTTATTTACCAACAATGTCATGTCAAGTGATTTATAAACAATATCTGGCACCAATAAACTTTTAGTGCTTTAAATAACTTGTTATTTATGCTATTTTTGTGCAGATTTTGTACATAATTATCCCTGTTAAGATATGGCTCTGAGAAGACTGTGTTATCATCCAGAGAAGTAATTGTTTCAGCTGGTACTGTTAATTCTGCTAAATTACTTCTATTGTCAGGTACAAGAGATAATTCCACTGTCTTTGTCTGCCTGTTTAGCAGTCTTTTTGTCTGTCGGTGTATCTGTCTTTCTGTCTGTCTGTCCCTTTGTCTGTCTGTGTCTGTAGGTCTGTCTGTCTGTATGTATTTCTGTCTGTCTGTCTGTAAGTCATTCTTTTTGTCTGTCGGTGTATCTGTCTTTCTGTCTGTCTGTCCATTTGTCTGTCTGTGTCTGTAGGTCTGTCTGTCCATCTGTCTGTCTGTCTGTATGTATGTCTGTAAGTCTTTCTGTTTGTCTTTCTGCCTAGTCCATTTGTTTGTTTGTTTATCTGTATGTTTTTCTATGTGTCTGTTTATATCTCTGCATGTTTGTCTACAAGTTTGGCTGTCTGTCCCTCTTTTTCTCTATTGTTTGTTTGTCTGTCTGTTCCCTACCTATGTTTGTCTGTCTGTCTGTTTGTCTTTCTATTTAATCTGTCTGTTTGTTTATAGCTTTTTGTCTTTATATAATTTACATTTTATACTATTATAGGAATAGGCCCTGCAGAACATTTGAAAGAGCATAACATTGAGGTAAATTTAATTATGCATAGAAGTTAGATATATATATGGGAGGTCAAACAAACCATTTAAATATAATATTAGGAAGCAGAGACGTCGTCCAAGGGAGAGGGGGGTTGTTAAAAGGGGTTCATTCTCTCTTCAATCTTAGAATCCTTCATTTTACCCCACCATCAAAAGTTTTAAAAATACATGAGATTACTCCCCTCAAATCTTTTAAACGCCCCTCAAAATATAAAGCTTGGACGTCCCAGGTGAGGAGGACCTTATTCCCTTGTGAATGCACTAAAATACCTTAGCAGGATCTCTGTGCATGAATTAAAAAGTTACTCTTATGAAGTGATATAGTTGAAAAAAAAATTTTGAAATTTTTTTACTATTGATTGTTATCTAAAAGTTGAAGAAGAAAAAAGCTTCCTACTTGTAACCTTCTCAATAAATCTTTTGAACTTTGTCAATTTTCTTGCAAAAAATTATTTCTACCTATCTAAATATGTTTAAAAAATGATTTTCTTTTAACTTTTTAACGGTACAGTTATTTCCTTTGTTTTTTATTGAATTTGCTCCAGAAAATGAAGTAGCGGTTTTGTCGTATTTTCACAGTAACTTTTCTCCAATTTCTAGCCCTTGCTGTTGGCTGTAACCCTGCGGGGCTAATTTCCTAACCCTGCCGGACAATCATTAACATTTACTTAACCTAAAATAACCTATCAAAAGCTATTGTGAAATACGACAAAACCCCCTACTTCGTTTTTTTCCATGATCCGGAATATCTTCTCCCCCCCCCTTATGTGTATTGTGTAATGTATATTTATTGAATATTTAGGTTGTTTCTGATTTACCAGTTGGGGAAAATCTTCAAGACCACATTACTACAATGTTAGGTAATCATAAAACCTGCAATATTTTTCTCTCTTTTTTTTGTCTTTCGAAAGAAAGGCATCTAGTGTTCACTTCTTCCACCAATTCACAAAAAAAATTAATTTGAAGAAAAAAATTCTTAAGAGAATAACGCCCATTGTTTTGTCCGTCTGTCTGTCGGTCATGTGATTTTCTCAACTGCTATTATACAAGACAGCTGCAATTTTCAGTCAAGATTCCTGTTATATATTCGCATCTCCTCTATACATTTATTATCTGTCCGTCTGTCTGTTGGTCATGCTTAAAAAGACAAAAAACCTTATTATTTCAGTTCAGAAAACATCATTTTTCATGATAACTATTCTTGTTATCAACATTTTGTTGTTGTTGTACAATTCTAGTGTCTGATTGACCATCTAGGATAATAAATCTTAACATAGAGCTCCGCAATTATTGATTTTGTCATCCTTGTGTTTTATTCCAGGTCCATTTATTCTGAATGACAGTTTAAGTTTCGAGCCAGCACATCTTCTCAACTTCAATACTTTTCAGGAATATTTATGAAACATTATTGAAACAAGGATAATTTTGTCCATAGGTAGTGTAGTTAACAATTATATCTTTAGGCAGGCATTTTCAATAATTTCTTTAATTGGAATTTTCGTTAGACATCTCAGTTAACTTTTTTGGTTAAATGAAAATGGCTTTAAAACTGATGAATATCCGCTGGATTAGAACTAGTTCTCAGCCACACTGAATAATCATGTATAGTATCGTAATCCAGATGATTTTCCACGAATATTAAAAAAATTATAGAATTAATACTTTTTAATATTTTGTTATCTATATTTTTGTTAACATAACTGCTTTTCATTTCAATATCCGCGGAAAGCTGTATAAAATGCGATGTGATAAATAACTATTCTCGTGATTAATATGGCCCGCATGACCTCCATAAGGTTTTTAAAAAGTATTTCTGTGTATGACACATTTTAAAATAATGTTAAAAATGACAAATCCTATAGAGTTATTTTCGTCGGGGAGCTGGTCCTATGTCCACAACTTCAGCCTGTGATCTCATTGGGTTTATCAATAGTAAATTCAACAACAATACCCAGGTATCTACAATCTTTCTATCTATGTAATCTGTCTGTCTATCTCTCTACCTGTCTGTATGGCTATTTGTCTGTCTAGTGTCTATCTCTCTACCTGTCTGTCTGTATTGCTAACTGTCTGTATGTCTCTCTACCTCTCTGTCCATCTGTCTGTATGGCTAACTCTCTGTCTATCTCTCTACCTGTCTTTCTTATTTCCTATACTTAGATGTACAAATATATTTATCTATCTATTAATTTAATGTCTGTTTTACATCTATCTATATTTTATATATCAATCTATTTGCTGAACTTAACTATCCATCTTACTTTCTATCTATTTGGTTCGCTAAATATCTGTATATCCATCACAATCTATGTATAAATTCATCTATCTATACATCTATTCATGTATCTATACATCTATTTTTCTAAAAATGTAGGATATACGTGATATGTTGACAGTGGAAAATTTGGAGGGAAGGGGATGGGGTAAAGGGGGTGAATAGGGGATATCGTTTTTTAGCCAGCTGCGAGCATCACTTTATTAAAGTACATGAAAATCTGATGCCACATCCCATTAGTAATATATCGATTTTTCTAAGAGAACAAATCTCATCCTTACACATTACTAGGGTTTAGCCGGATATCCGTTTTTTTCAATATCTGGCCGGATACCGGATATTAAAACTTTCCGGATATCCGGCCAAAAAAGTATCTGACTCAACCCTACACATAAACCCATCTAATTATCTGTTTTTCAGCATCCGGACCTGCAATATCACTTTATATCCTCGTCAGTGACTGCGGACTATTGGACATATCTATATAAAACTTTCGGCCTCAAGAACAAAATTTGGGATGATTATTTCAAGAAATTTTACTTCATGAAAAACAGGAAAAAGTCGCATTTATAATTTATCAATTTACAGTGAAGCTTCTTATACTTCTAGGGAAGAGTTATTTCTATTTTGGGGGAGGCTACTTCTGCCCTTAAAGAGAAATTCATCCTCAAAAAAGACGAAAACCATACTGCATTACTTTTGCACCACTTTTGACGTCATATTCTCCATCACTTTTTTAGGGTTTTTTTTTCCACTTCTCATCTTATCTTTCTCATTTTATGACGTCACTGGAATCAAAAGTGACACAAAAGTAATGCAGTTTGGTCTTCGTCCAAATATTTCAAACTAAATATGTATACTAGAATTATTATGAAAGGTTTCGTGATTTTTTCATTTAAAATAAAATGAATTTAAAATGTGATTTTATAGAAATGCTGTGTCGATATTACCCGTGGTGTTACGGCCAAAATCAAGGTATTTTAAAATTATGTCTTTAAGTTGCACAACAGTGTTAATTTTACAACATTTTTTAATACATCTATATAAATTAACAGTAAACTAATAATGATAGACTTAACCTTTTGCCATAAATGTCAATAAAGCATTAATACATATCACAATTGCAGTCTCTAAATTTAAATAATTTCATGTATCGATATGGCATTAGATAAAAGTGCCATAAAGGAGATATCGTGATAGAGGTCAATGAAATCCTTCGTACACACAGACAGACACATATAACCATTAAATAAGGGTTATTTATGCCGATTTTATAATATTCTGTATGATAATTGTTCATTTTTACGCTGAGCGCTAGAGCATGAACTTGAACATATGCATTATTGGATGTTTTCATAAGAGGTTTTTTTTCTAAAAATCCCTAATATTTTATATCTATGGGCATTGTAGAAATTAAATCTAGTTCTGCCACAGACTATGCTGCAGTAGATCCTAAATATTTTATATCTAGGGGCACAGTGAGGTTGAAATCTAGCTCTGGCACAGACTATGCTGCTGTAGATCCTAAATATTTTATATCTATGGGCATTGTAGAAATTAAATTTAGCTCTGCCACAGACTATGCTGCTGTAGATCCTAAATATTTTATATCTATGGGCATTGTAGAAATTAAATTTAGCTCTGCCACAGACTATGCTGCTGTAGATCCTAAATATTTTATATCTAGGGGCACAGTGAGGTTGAAATCTAGCTCTGCCACAGACTATGCCGCAGTAGATCCTAAATATTTTATATCTAGGGGCACAGTGAGGTTGAAACCTAGCTCTGCCACAGACTATGCTCCTGTAGATCCTAAATATTTTATATCTATGGGGCACAGTGAGGTTGAAA
Source organism: Acartia tonsa (assembly GCF_053477335.1). Taxonomy (NCBI): domain Eukaryota; kingdom Metazoa; phylum Arthropoda; class Copepoda; order Calanoida; family Acartiidae; genus Acartia; species Acartia tonsa. The sequence continues at coordinate 30,240,167 of NC_137269.1, read as the reverse complement.
TCTAGCTCTGCCACAGACTATGCTGCAGTAGATCCTAAATATTTTATATCTAGGGGCACAGTGAGGTTGAAATCTAGCTCTGCCACAGACTATGCTGCAGTAGATCCTAAATATTTTATATCTAGGGGCACAGTGAGGTTGAAATCTAGCTCTGCCACAGACTATGCTGCAGTAGATCCTAAATATTTTATATCTAGGGGCACAGTGAGGTTGAAACCTAGCTCTGCCACAGACTATGCTCCTGTAGATCCTAAATATTTTATATCTAGGGGCACAGTGAGGTTGAAATTAAGCTCTGGCACAGACTATGCTGCTATAGATCCTAAATATTTTATATCTAGTGGCACAGTGAGGTTGAAATCTAGCTCTGCCACAGACTATGCTGCAGTAGATCCTAAATATTTTATATATAGGGACATAGTGAGGTTGAAATCTAGCTCTGCCACAGACTATGCTGCAGTAGATCTTAAATATTTTATATCTAGGGGCACAGTGAGGTTGAAATCTAGCTCTGGCACAGACTATGCTGCAGTAGATCCTAAATATTTTATATCTAGGGGCACAGTGAGGTTGAAACCTAGCTCTGCCAAAGACTATGCTGCAGTAGATCCTAAATATTTTATATCTAGGGGCACAGTGAGGTTGAAATCTAGCTCTGCCACAGACTATGCTGCTGTAGATCCTAAATATTTTATATCTAGGGTCACAGTGAGGTTGAAATCTAAATCTGGCACAGACTATGCCGCGGTAGATCCTAAATATTTTATATCTAGGGGCACAGTGAGGTTGAAATCTAGCTCTGGCACAGACTATGCCACGGTAGATCCTAAATATTTTATATCTAGGGGCACAGTGAGGTTGAAATCTAGCTCTGGCACAGACTATGCTGCTGTAGATCCTAAATATTTTATATCTAGGGGCACAGTGAGGTTTAAATCTAGCTCTGGCACAGACTATGCTGCAGTAGATCCTAAATATTTTATATCTAGGAGCACAGTGAGGTTGAAATCTAGCTCTGGCACAGACTATGCTGCTGTAGATCCTAAATATTTTATATCTAGGGGCACAGTGAGGTTGAAATCTAGCTCTGCCACAGACTATGCTGCAGTAGATCCTAAATATTTTATATCTAGGAGCACAGTGAGGTTGAAATCTAACTCTGCCACAGACTATGCTGCTGTAGATCCTAAATATTTTATATCTAGGGACACAGTGAGGTTGAAACCTAGCTCTGCCACAGACTATGCCGCGGTAGATCCTAAATATTTTATATCTAGGAGCACAGTGAGGTTGAAATCTAGCTCTGGCACAGACTATGCTGCAGTAGATCCTAAATATTTTATATCTAGGGGCACAGTGAGGTTGAAATCTAGCTCTGCCACAGACTATGCTGCTGTAGATCCTAAATATTTTATATCTAGGGACACAGTGAGGTTGAAACCTAGCTCTGCCACAGACTATGCCGCGGTAGATCCTAAATATTTTATATCTAGGAGCACAGTGAGGTTGAAATCTAGCTCTGGCACAGACAATGCTGCTGTAGATCCTAAATATTTTATATCTAGGGGCACAGTGAGGTTGAAATCTAGCTCTGCCACAGACTATGCTGCAGTAGATCCTAAATATTTTCACAACAAGGAAGATGTTGATCTTATTGTCGACGCAATTATGCAGGAACATTTTTGTTTAATTTTATTTTTAGTAGCCATTAGGTCAGGGATCGTAAGGGATAAGGCAATGGACAGTAAATTTATGTACATCCCTAATGATGATAAACAAAGTTACCACTCTTTTGCTTGAAAAGTTTAAGTATTACATGTTTGAACCAACCAACCACAATTCAATATTTTAGCCAACGATTATGAAAATGGTGCTTTGAAACTTTGGGTACCAATGTGATTTAGAGTCCAATGTTATCTGCCTGTCTGAGCTAAGATACTCTATAATTTCATATGTCCGTTTGTCTAAAATAAAGAGCGACAGGTATGTTTTTGACTACAAACAGGCGTATGTCGGGAATATAAAAGGGTTTGATCGCTTGCATGAAATCCTTATACTAAAGTAACAGGATGTCTGTTTGTCTGTGTGTTTGTACAGAAGGATCTCACTAACCGCTAAACCGATCGGGTTCTCCTTTACAGGGTAGATTCTCATAGGTCTTGAGAAGGTTTATAACTATTTTGGGGGAGGGTACCACCACCCTCCTAAGAGAAATCACCCCTAGAAAAAAATTACACCTTCCCAAAAAAGAGACTTGAACGAAACATAAACCAATTATTTCTCTAATTAAATATTTTAAATAAAAAAAAACATTCAAAGTGCCACTAGAGGCCTCTAGGGGCGTAACCGCTAGTAAAATATATTGTATATGTTTTCAAAAGCTTTTGTAATGTCCAAGTGTTAATGTAAAAGGCAAAACTATTTCAATTACATAAAAAAATCTACTTTAAATCATTTTATTTTGAATGTATTTGTGCATGAACTTTTTATAATAAAAAAATATACAGAAAATTTTCAATTATTAAAAATAAAAATGCTCAGATTCTGCAAATGATTGAAAAATCTGAAAATTTGAAAAACATTCAGTTTAAGGTAATTTGATTATTTTGTTGCTTAAAAACTAAATTATATGTAATAGTTGTTTTAATAGGCTGTTATCATCAAAAATTAAAGTCTCTCTTTTGTTCTATTGCTTTCAATTTGGTTTTAAAGTAAAAATTTAAGTAGTTAACACATTTTTTCCATTAAAGTTTTGTCAGTAACCCTTCTCTAATAATCAACCCTGATAGTCCATCATTTAAAAACTATCATCTTCTATTATTTTCAATAATTATTTTAACTCATTTTTTTCTTTTTTTTCCTAATTTGTATGAAAACTTATTTTAGATGCCAAATCACCACTTTCCTGGATGTAAAAAAGAAGCTTTGTTTTCGGAACAATATTGGAGGTAGTTATTAGTTTCTAAACAATATTAGAGGTAGTAATTAGTTTCTAAACAATATTGAGGTAGTAATTAGTTTCTGAACAATATTGGAGGTAGTAATTAGTTTCTAAACAATATTGGAGGTAGTAATTAGTCTCTGAACAATATTGGAGGTAGTAGTTAATTTCTGAACAATATTGGAGGTAGTAATTAGTTTCTGAACAATATTGGAGGTAGTTATTAGTTTCTAAACAATATTAGAGGTAGTAATTAGTTTCTAAACAATATTGAGGTAGTAATTAGTTTCCAAGCAATATTAGAGGTAGTAATTAATTTAAGATCAATATTGGAGGTAATAGTAAGTTCTTGATCAATATTGGAGGTAGTTATTATTTTCTGAACAATATTGGAGGTAGTAATGAGTTACTGAACAATATTTGTGGCAACAAATAGTTTCTAAACAATATTAGAGGAAGTTATTAACTTCTTAATAATATTGGAGGTAGTAAATAGTTTCTAAACAATATTAGAGGCAGTTATTAGCTTCTTAATAATATTGAAGGTTATAATAATTTCCTGAATAATAATGGAGGTAGTATTTAGTTTCTAATCAATATTGGAGTAAGTAAGTTCTTGAACAATAATGGAGGTAGAAATTAGTTTTAAACAATATTTGAGGTTTTAATTAGTTCCTTAATAATATTGGAGGTAGCAATTACTTTTTAAACAAAATTGGAGGTGGAAATTAGTTTCTTAACTATATTGGAAGTAGTAATTATTTTCTGAACAATATTGGAGGTAATAAATATGTCTAAAAATAGAAGAGTTAACGAATATTGTTACAAATAATATGGGAGGTAGAATTTTTTTCTAAAAGATATTGAAATAGTTATTTTTTAAACAATCTATAAATCAATCTATCAATAAATCTATCTATAAATCTATGTATCAATTTTGAATTAATTATCTATTTAGATGTTTTGTTGGAGAGATGTCCCTTACCATGTATCATCCAGTTGGAACTTGTAAAATGGCAAATGATGAAACAGGTATGTTACCCCCAAACATTTCTTTATCGTAGATTAGAGGGAAGGGGGGGGGGGTCAAATTGGGCACCCAAAACGCTTTTACCGAGTTAAGGAATTAAACACCCCTTTACCCTTCCCCTTTCTTCGTCCTTAAGGTGGGGGGGGGGGTCGGAATAGGCGATATGTACTGACATGATAGACTTGATATAAATATACCAATTATTTTTTTGTAGGTGTAGTGAATGATAAGTTGAAAGTGAAAGGAGTAACAGGGCTCAGAGTGGTAGATGCAAGTATCATGCCAAGTATTGTTTCTGGTAAGTTCAGGAATATTAACAGGACTCAGAGTGGTAGATGCAAGTATCATGCCAAGTATTGTTTCTGGTGAGTTTAGAAATATTAACAGGACTGGTAGATACAAGTATCATGCCAAGTATTGTTTCTGGTAAGTTCAGGAATATTAACAGGACTCAGAGTGGTAGATGCAAGTATTATGCCAAGTATTGTTTCCGGTAAGTTCAGGAATATTAACAGGACTCAGAGTAGTAGATACAAGTATCATGCCAAGTATTGTTTCTGGTAAGTTCAGGAATATTAACAGGACTCAGAGTAGTAGATGCAAGTATCATGCCAAGTATTGTTTCCGGTAAGTTCAGGAATATTAACAGGACTCAGAGTAGTAGATACAAGTATCATGCCAAGTATTGTTTCTGGTAAGTTTAGGAATATTAACAGGACTCAGAGTAGTAGATACAAGTATGATGCCAAGTATTGTTTCTGGTAAGTTCAGGAATATTAACAGGACTCAGAGTAGTAGATGCAAGTATCATGCCAAGTATTGTTTCTGGTAAGTTCAGGAATATTAACAGGACTCAGAGTAGTAGATGCAAGTATCATGCCAAGTATTGTTTCTGGTAAGTTCAGGAATATTAACAGGACTCAGAGTAGTAGATACAAGTATGATGCCAAGTATTGTTTCTGGTAAGTTTAGGAATATTAACATGACTCAGAGTAGTAGATGCAAGTATCATGCCAAGTATTGTTTCTGGTAAGTTCAGCGATAAAGCAATCAATAATAAATTATTTTTCCTCTAAAGTAATACAGGTTGTTTATTTAAGAGAACAAACAACAAGCCCTTTTTAATCCACAGGGGGAGCATAGGCCGCTGACAATTTGTCAGTGTTTCTGTAACAATGTGGCTTTTTATGGACATGGGGGGATAGGGTTGTCAGCCCTAAGCCCTATGATTGCGTTGTAAAGCGTCCATTTGCCCATCAGACAACCAACCCTTTGATTGCACGACCTTTGTCTGAGAAGTCCTAACTGTGCATGGTAGTGAGTAGCGCCTGTATTGGGCCAAGGCATTCCCCCTACTCTAACTGTTTATGTCGCGCACCTGACATAGCAGTAGTAGGAACCATTTTTAACGTCTTTAGTTTTGACGCGGTGTCGGACCTAGATTCGAACCTATCACCTACCCGACGACGAGCGAATGCGCTGCGTGTTGAGCCACGGTCGCGGGAACAAAAGTATTGCATAATTTAGTCCAACTACCCTTGACAGATATTAGTCATCAATAAACTTAGAAACTTGCCTTTCCAAAGAAGACATGAAATAGTTGAATACTTAAAACTTACATAAAGAACGTGTCCTAACTTTTGTGATTTTCATTTAACCCATTCGTGATGAGCTCCGAAAGTTTAAAGTTTTGATTCTCCGGGGTTCAACAAAATAGATTTTTTCATTAATTACGTAACATAATTCAAAAAGTAAGGTGTTAAGTTAAAGATCTTACTATTTTTGTTCATAATGACAATTTTCTAGTTTTTTTTTGTTGCGATTTAGTACCTTAAAACTAATTTAATTTAAAAAAACCTAAATTACCTCAAAAAAAAAACATCTACTACTTACTAAAAGCACCGACTAGCTATTTTTTTTAAATCATAAAAGTTAGGACACGTTTTTTTTAAATAGCATGTTCTCATTCTATTTTCTTTTATTTTTTTATGTGACCTTAACATTTACATACCTTTTTAACTTTTTAGGAAATACCAATGCGGCTGTTATAATGATAGCAGAAAAGGCTAGTGACTTAATAAAAGATGATTGGCCAACACAAAAACACTCTATTTATGAAACAAAAGATGAATTATAAAAAAAAACAATCAAAGAAAGAGATTTAGTTTAGGTGACCTAACATTCCATAAATGACCTTCCAATATGGCTTCGAAACCTACTAATATCCGCTGGATTAAAACCAGTTCTATTATATTTCAGAAAAAAATATTTTAAAGCATCGTATTACAGACAATTTTCAACGAACATTTAGATAACATAAAATATACATGAAAAACTGTCTCTAATACGATGCGACAAATAACTATTTTTTTAAAATTACATTGGGGTTAGATTTGTGGCCGGTCCACACTAGCTATTCATGTCATACCAATTCAATTCAAATATCATATCTTTCAGCTTATTAAGAGACCAATTTTTACTTGCCAAAAATACGAAGTAAAATAGTCTTTCTTCAGATGACTTTTATATCAATTTTTTAAATAACATAATTTCTGTATTTTTATTAGTTTGTTGATATTTCTTGTTATATAAATATTAAAAATTATTATATCTTGTAGCAGTATTTTTACTAAATGTGAATTTTTGTAATTTGATGTTAATAAATAAAATATTACATTAAGCTTTATTAATTTTTATGTCATATTGAAAAATAACAGGATGTCTGTCTGTATGTCTTTTGGTTCGATAATATAGTAAGTTGATTTTTATTTTATTAGATATATTATATTAGATTAGATATTTATTTTAGCTTTTAAAATCACAAAACCTATTTTTAAAAGTTTATAATATATACTATATACATCGAGGTCAAGGTGACTCATTAATAGATATTTAATAACGAAGCTACTGAATTATTCAACTTTTTAAATACATAAGTGCAACCTGTACCCTGCAAGATTCTAGTCTAAAAGGGCACGATCCCGTTGGGCTCTTTTTACCTAACTGAACCTAATAGATTTATCAGAAAATGTTTCTCTAATGTAATGTTTAACAAAACTCTACTTGAAACAAAAACCTTGTAAAGTAGACTAACGGAATAAGTAAATTACAGAGATGCTGAAATAATCGATTTATAATAACTTGGATGTTGCATCAGATTTTCATTTGCTCCAATAAAGTGATACTCGATGCTGGCTAAAATAACAATCTTCCCATCCACACCCTTTACCCTACCCATTCCTCTCCTATATTGAGGAACAAATTGGCCAATAAATGAGGACTATATTAATAACCTAACTTAACGACAAATTTTCCCCTGTCAATGTATCCACATACTTTTTGTATCCATTGCTTAAATTCTTAAAATATCCCCATAATAATAAAAGTGAGAAGAAAACATCATAAATAATAAATTTTTATGTGTCAGGTGATTTAAATTCACTCTCATACATAGTAAAGTAGGGGGGGGGGGGGGGGTAGGGAAATATAATACACACTCTGACCAATTTATGTGAGGATTGTGATGCCCCCCCCCCCCATCACAACCCTAATTTTACAATATTGGGGGACGAAAGGAAATTTTTCCACTAAATCCTTCTATCGCCTAATTCATTTTGGTTGGTGGATTTTTTTTGCCGTGTTTATCCCTTTCTTTCCCACATCCAAAATCTGGTATATGCCCTTGCTCTTTATATTTTAATAAATAGTAAACTATCCTATCATATCAACATTGTATATCAATCTATGACATTATTTCTATTTTTAAAATTTTTGCTTTTAAAGGACAAACAAAATGACTCAGCCTATCTGTCCTATAAAACAAGGATGACAATATCCATAAAAGCGAAGCTCTGAAATCAAATTGAGTAAGATAATTATATCCTTATACTAAAGTAACAGGATGTTTGTCTGTCTGTCTGTGTGTCTGTACCGAAGGATCTCGCTAACCGCTGAACCTATCGGGTTCTCCTTAACAGGGTAGCTTCTCATAAGTCCCGGGAAGGTTTATAACTATTTTGGGGGAGGGTACCACCACCCTCCCAAGAGAAATGACAAAAAAATCAAAAAATTTTAAATTTAGGGGAGACTTCAACGTCAAATAAGGTGGTATCGTACATAAAAAATTAACTTTAACAAACAAAAACATTTAAAGTGCCACTAGAGGCCTCTAGGGGCGTAGCCGCTAGTTATATAAAAAAGTGCTGTCAATGAAGTTAAAAATCTACATGTTCTCTATGAACGTACCTAACTTTTACAGGAATTATCACCCGAAGTAAGAAAACGATATGACAATTTTAAAATGCATAAATTATTTAAAAGACGGACACACGGACCCAAATTATAGAAAAGCTTCGCTCTCAAAAAAAGTGTGTAGTCATAAAATTGTTTAAAGACACCTTCAAATATTTTTACCGTCTTTTTAAAATCTGATTTAGATGGCTTCAAAAATATTTACATTGCATTTAAATTTTAGTAAGGATAATAAAAGATAAGATTAGCTCATATATGATAGTCAGTTCTATATCAAACTTGTATGGGGATTCCTGAAACAGTTCGGTACAATTTCAAAATCTTTACAACAAAGTGCTTTTATCAATTCTAATGTTTTTAATAGATATTTTGACATCAATTTTACGGTAATTGTCCTTTTCCAAGAGGTTTGAAATTGTGATTCCTGTTATGATTAGGAATACGCAAAGCATCTCTACAACTGTCTAAAATCATAGTACTTCGTAATAAATCTTGAGTCATTTGATATCGGAATCAAAAATAATATTCTTTTTCTTTTAAAATTGAGTGCAGTTACTCTGTGTTTCTATTTGTTTGGATCTTTTATAGATGTTGTCATCCTTGGCTTTGTTGAGGTTTTAGTTGACGCGTCTTTGGGTTTCGTAGTTAGATCTTCAGGTAAAAAAAAATGAATTATCTGATCAGTTTAAACATAAAATCAATAGTTTAAGTTACAAGTGATGTATATAAGACCCAACGCAACCTTTAAACTCTTGTTGGGTTGTTATTGCTGCGCTTCTTATGGACATATCAGTTCTTGTATAAAATACCCATCTCTTTCTCTAAATAAAATATCACTAAAAATAAAATCCAATTTATAATTTTTGTAAAATTTTGTCCTTCTGGCAACGACAAATGAAAATATGCTTGGCTGACTTTGCATTTAACAAGGACAATTATGTCAAAACGTAGCATAGCAATTCTTGAAATAAAAGAACATTAAATTGTCAATATAAATTGTTAAATACAACTCCTTGACTCCTACCAAATCAGCGTTGAAGTCGCTGTACCAATTAGGTCCTACTTTTCAGGGTATACATATATCTAATGGTTATACAACTATTTAAGATACTCTAACAGGGCTTGAAACACTCCGAGCTCTCTTGAAAAAATCTATAGTATTGATCTAGATTTATTGACAAAAACAAGAGAATAAAGGTTATAGCATTAATTTTCATGCTTTGGGTGTAACGAAGGTGAACTTTAGAGAAGGTACGCTTCACTGCATGGCAAGAAACTGGGAACATAATCCTTGCAGAAAATCTCAGGACCTGTCATTACTTAATTTAATGGCTAGGTAGATATTAAGATCAACTTAAAAGCGATGCTCCTCTATTAGTGATCGTGTCCTTCTGTCGTTAAATCCCTCCTCTTCTTTCCCTCTTATCTTGCTAACCATCTGTTTTCCTTTGTATCTCATTTAATATCTATAATACGAAGTAGCCTGATGTCTGCTCGTCCCTCTGTCCGTCTGTCTGTCCGTCTGTCTGTCCGTCTGTCTGTCTGTCCGTCTGTCTGTCCGTCTGTCTGTCCGTCTGTCTGTCCATCTGTCTGTCCGTCTGTCTGTCTGTCTGTCCGTCTGTCTGTCATTCTGTCTGTCCGTCCGTCTGTCTGTCTGTCCCTTAAAATCTTGGTAACCACTGAACCGATTGGATTCTACACTTTAGGAAATATACCTACTTTTCCTGTGGTAGTTTTAGGGTATTTTGTTCGGGGTGGGACACCTATAATCCCCAAAAAAAAACAAAAAAAAAACATTTTTTACGCTGGTTTGCTATATAGTTTCATCATTGAAAACTTGCGATACGTAATATTGCAACAAGTTTATATATAATTTTGTTTCGACTTATAAATTAATAAGATTCTGACAAACTAAAAGATTTAAGAGCTTCGCTTTTATAATTGTTATCATTCTTGTTATTTTCAATATTTTCCAGCTTAAAAATACACAATATATGTACAATACATATCAGAAATGGGGAGGATTTATTAATTTATAGTCTATTGTCCTATATGTCTATCACAGGAGGGAGAAGACATTGGCTGTTTATTATATTTGTTCCCAAAGTTTTATGATAACATTTTCTTATTCGTTGGCTTAAAGACTTTTGATTGGTTGGTTCAATATAATGTTGAGTGTCCAAACGTTTTAATCATTTATTGTAATCTACATAAGGTGTAATATTGTGCATCATCATTGGAGATATATATCAATTAATCAACGATTGTCTTATCCATTTAGAACCCTGCGTGCGTGTACGTGTAATAAATATTTAAATTTTGTTTAATAATCTTATTCGAAGCAGCTTGACTAAAACAAAGACATTGATACACTTTTTGATAAATTGTTTTTAAGTTAAGTTGTAAAGAATCAAATTATTCATACTTAGACAAGTATACTTTAACAAAGATAAGGCAAAACGAACTATTCACCAGTAAACCAAATCTTAGAAGACAACCCGCGACCCTGGATTAACACGCAGCGTATCCGCTTGTCGTCGTTGAGGAGATAGGTTCGAATCTTGGCATAACTCCGCGTCAAAACTAAAGATGTTAAAATGGTTCCTTCAGCTGCTATGTCAGGTTTGGGGGATGGATGCCTTGGCCCAAAACAGGCGTAACTCATTAACATTCGCAGTTGGGACTTCCAGAAAAAAGTTTATGCCATCAAAGAGTTGGTTGTCTGTAGGGTGTCACTTAACCTAATACTTGGACAGAAAATAAGAGATATGACTCACCTTAGTTGTTGGACCTGGCGTTAGAGTGCCATGGGCAGCAGCCTGGCTCATAATATGTATGCATAAAAAGACTTATTTTATTATGATAAGATTTGAAAGATTTGGGAGAGTTTTTTTGTATATAGGGTAGAGCAATGTTTAAAAAATTCTATCACGCCTCTTAACATTAAAAATATATGTTTAGTTTTATTTATTAACAGAAAGATGAGAGAAGCTAAGCTGTATGGAAAACACCGTAAATGTTAAAATTTTAAACAATGTAAGATTATCTTTAAATTTAACTTTCTATGAAGCCAGAGAGTTATCTGAGATTTTGGAAAAAAAATTTAGGGATCAAAATCATGAGAATTCAAGAATAAAAAATCCAAACTTTCATAACCCAAAATCTTGCTTGAGTAGTTTTAAACCACTTATTACATTAATTCAATATTACAAAAAAAAACTATATCAGCTAATGGTCTATTTTTTTTATAAAATTCTTAAAACTTAGGTTTAGTTAAAGTTAAAGAAATCTCATTGTTAAGTAAAAGATCTCTGTCTTTCGTAGATGCTGATAATATCTTTTTTTTCAGTGACTTTGATGGACGAAATATTAAATCATTAAGCACTTGCGTTACAAATCAAAAGTTTTTTCTTTTTCCATGTTTGTTATAAAATCTTTTCTAAATATTCGCCATGAAAAAAGGGACATGGGTTTTGTAGAAATGCTATGCATCTTTAAAAATGACTCTTATTTTTTCCACGTAGTACATGCTATATAGTAAGTAGAAATCGCAAACGCTCCGTTAAATCAAGATCTTAAAAATATAGTCATACATAACTGCTAGAAAATTAAGATAGCTAAAATTATGTAAAGCTTTGTAATATAACACAAAAAGGACAATTTTGGCGATTAAAGCATAGCAAAAAAATACAGATTAATTACAAAAAAATATAATTGGCAGTAAATTGATATAGAAATTCATATTAAACAATTCTTTAAAAATGTAATATTTTCAGTGTTTTTTTTATAACCAACAACCACTAACAGAGTTTCAGAGCAGAAAAACCAAATTGCTTGAACAGTTTTGGTTTGCTCTTTTGGCACAAACAGACAAATTATATTTTTAAAGGGTTTCAAATATTTAAAAATTCCCAACATAGAGGTCTATAGTTTTACATATGAAACTTCAAAGAAAAATTTAGTTTTGATTGTAAAAATACTTTTGTATTTCCACAAAAGTAAGAGTGAGATGTGCAAGATTTTAGAAAAGACACTTGATATTCAATTAAGAGACAGCACAGAAATATTTGAATAAATTTATTTACGCTTTCATTAGGTTATGTTAAATTAAATTCATTTTGATCCTCATTTGCATAATAGTTGCAAATTTTGCTTTCACAAACCTCATATTTATTGGTGTGTACCCTATTTAGCAGTGAAGGTTCCCAAAAGAAAAGTTTCTGAAGGAGATTTAATGGAAAACAATATGGAGTAGGGTTTCCTACTATTAGGAATACTTAATAGTTGCAAATTTTGCTTTCACAAACCTCATATTTATTGGTGTGTACCCTATTTAGCAGTGAAGGTTCCCAAAAGAAAAGTTTCTGAAGGAGATTTAATGGAGAACAATATGGAGTAGGGTTTCCTACTATTAGGAATACTTAAAAGGATGTAAAGAAGATGCATCCCCAATGTAAAATTATGGGGTTATGATATAAGCCCCAATGGCTTCAATGACATCACCCCATTACAACCCCCTAAAAAAAAAAAGGTATCAAGTTGATGCCTGCCACTCCGATCCCCCTTACACCCATTCTCAATTTTGGTGCAAGGTTGTAACATAAATTGTTTGAGATATGTCCAAGTTTTTGAGTGCACTAATAACAACCCATCTAGTTTTCTAAGATTAAAACTAATTATTTATGGAAAACCATACAGATTATTAAACATAGAAATTCTTATAAAATTAAAGTGAAGATATTTGTTAGTTTGGATTCAAACAATTTATTCAAAGAATATAATTAAAAAATGTATTATCCCTTAACAAATGAAGTTATACTGACAGACAGACAGACAGTGACTTCTAAAACTCGTTTCACATTTCAAATAAAAAGGAGGATTTTTTTTAGCTTTTTTGCAATAAGAATTAAACTATATTTTTGGAATGATTATTAGGCTCTTTTTGAGGAGCTTTGTAAATCAGCTTGACATTATGGGGGTGACGGGTTCAAATCTGACAATCATACCTAAAAATTGTACCTACAGCTGCTATGTCAGATGTAAGTGAACTCATGATTGAAGTTAAAGGATTGGTTATCTGCTAAGGTTAGAATGAAAATTGCCTATATGAAAGATCTTGCTCAACGTATAAACTTTTTTTTGACTAAAAAATGTATATCCTCCAAAGTTACTTGTTTTTCATATCTAGACAATGAATAAGCAAAATAAAGAAAAACAAATTTAATTGACAGACGAGCTTAGTTAAAATAGAATTTTCTATTATGACTCAAATATTTCATTCTAGAAAAAAATAACAATAAAAAATTTACAAAAGAAAAGCTCAAAACAATAATGGAAATGAAATGAAAACAAATTGTTTCATTTTCTGATTAAAATAGAGGCAAAGTCATTCTTTGTTCTCTTTACCCCCTTTATTTCGAAACCTTTGTTTTTAGTTACTTTTATATTTTACTAGCAGCTACGCTCATAGTGGCCTCTAGGGGGGGGGGGGGGTCAACGCCTCTAATTTTTATTTTAGTTTCAAAAAGAAAAAGTAAAATCCCCCTTCCCCCCCCCCTTTATATAGTTACTAGCAGCTGTAAAAAATTGGAGCTGCCCCAGTATCAATTTCAAAATATTTGGGGAAAAAAAATTGGAACTGCCCTGGACTGGAACAGTATCAAATTCAAAAAAAAATGGGGGGGGGGATTTTTTTGTTTTTTGGGGGGGTTGGGGATGTCCCACCCCCCAAGAAAATAGCTTAAAACCACCACAGGACCAATATGTATATACCCTGAAAAGTAGAATCCGATCGATTCAGTGGTTACTGAGATCTTAAACTTCAGACGGACGGACAGACGGACGAACATCATTCTACTTTGTATTATAGATAAATCTCCCTAGGACCTATGGGAAGCTACATTGAGCACCAAATCGGTTTAGCAGTAAACAAGATCCTTCGGTACACACAAACAGAGATCCTGAAAACTAAACTTTCATTTACATTGTGTAAACACTTGAAAAAGTTGAAGGGGTTGCAACTTGATACCTTTCACTCAATTCAAGTAAAATTAACAAGGATAGATATTTGTATTAGAAAGCGCTGCTACAAAAAATGTAATTCCATAGTATTAACGTTTCATTTTAAATTCGTTTTTTATGTCTATTTGAAACTATTCATAATACGAATTTACGGAATCTTTTTTGCATTTTTATCTTCTTTTCAAATTAATAAAATAACCCACGACTGTGGCGTAACACTTTGACCATCCGCTCGATGGTGATAGGTACGAATCTTGGCCCGACACCTCGTCATAACTTAAGACGTTGAAAATGGTTCCTACTGCTGCTATGTCATGAGTGCGACATAAATAGATAGCCTTGGAATGCCTTGGCCCAAAATAGGCACAACTGATTACCTTGTACAGTTAGGACGAAGATCGTGCAATCAAAGAATTTGTTGTCTATCTGGTCGATTGAGCGTGTTACAGTGCAATTCAAACGCAGATCATGTTCTAGGTGACGTGGAGAGTACTTGTACCCGAAGCGTCACTGAGTCCCAAAGAGTTCAAGTTAACGAAATATTAATCCTCCCCTTTTAAAAGATATTAATTTGGTGTATACCATTTTTTAAAATTACAAAAAAAAGTTAAGACTAAAACTAAACATAGAGGTGCTACGCATATTGAAACGTGTAGTAAACAACTCGAAATGTAAAATATTTGGATGTATAAAACAACTTTTTCTTTCTAATTAGGTCATATAAAAATACAATATTTATACTTTAATTTCTTAGATTAACAAATATAGAAGATATACATTCTTCTTAATCATCCAAAAAGAAAAAGTGCAGGATAATCCTGCCATATTAATGGGCAGAAAATGTACAGATTTTGATACGAAAATGCTTTTATTGTTTTCATTTTCATTCGCATAATGAGTCAGATGTAAATAATTGAATTTAATAGCTTAGATTTCATCACGTAAAGCTTTTTTTCGGGAAATTGTATCGTCGAAAAAATTGTTTTTAAGTTTATGGTACAAGATTTACTATCTAGATATTTTAGATCTATTCTAAGATTTCAAAACAATTTTGAAATATTGATTGTATGAAATACTTAATAGTATCAGAAAAATAAGATTTTTTATTGAAGGATCTTTGCATAAAAGTCTTAACTTTACATAGTATTTAGTAGCAATTGTTTTTAAAAACACAAAATTTTATATCTTAAAACCGTACTATCTCTTAAGTTACTTACACAGAGATACGGACAGTAGATCTTTTCATGAAAATACCCTTTTTCGAATTTCAATCTTCTGCTAACCTAAAAAGTTACTTTAGGGGCCTAGAAATATATGTACAATTTTGGCGGTAAAATGGCGGTTGGCGGCGCTAAATAATATTTTTATCTGTTTATAGTTACAACTTATTAAGATATTATTCTCAGTTAAAAAAAAATTGGCGCTCCCAGCACCCAAACCGGCAAAAACAGGCAGTTAAACTTCTGTATCCCTACATAACCCCATAACAGACCCCCCTCTATCTCGGCTCCTGTTACAGATAGAGGCGTGAAACTTTTTTCTGTTAGTTATGTGTATTTTTAGAGAAAATTACTTTTTCTAGTCATTGCGGTCAGACTGCTCCTTATCCGCTTTTTAGCAGCCAGCCACTAAATATTAAAAAAGCTGTAGAGCGGCCAATTTTAACCCTTTACAGTCGGGCCCCTTGCGGCACCTTAATCGGTCGGGGGGGGGGGGGGGCGTTCAACGCCCCCCCTTATTATCTCAGTTCCTATTAGAGCTAGAGGGCTAATTTTTTTGTGCAAGTCCCCTGTTTGATAATGAATTTCCGACCTTTTATAAGTCTAAGTCAATTTTTGCTTCCTTCACCCTTTTATTTAACAACCTTTGTGTTTAGGTCTTTTTTTACTTAAAAATTTCAAACGGCTGTAATTTTCTTATTTTTGAAGCTAGAAGAAAATTTTTTTTCCAGAAAATGTTTATCTTTATGTAAATTTTACATGCAGGATCATACCTGGAACCTGAAAGTGACTTGAACACCTTTATTTTATATAAGGATGTACTACTAGAGGATTTTTTAATATTTTGGTATGATAAAATGCTTTGTTTTAGTCAAAAAAATACTTTTGCTCTTTACCTGGATGACCCTGCCAGGTTTGCTGGCATCCTGTGCCCGCCAGGATGGAGATATTCAAAAAATTCCAACTCTCAGATATGTGTCATACCCATACTTAAAAAGTCAAGCAGTTTGGGCTCTTTATCTTTCACACACAGAAAATGAGATAGAAAAAACCGGATGGGGGGGCGTTCAACGCCCCCCCCCCCGACCGTTAAGGGTTAAAGCTAGGAAAACCAAATTTTATGACGAGCAATTATTTTTCATAACAAAAAAAATGCTTTTTCTGACCATCGCCAAAAAACGACTTATAACGGAAACCGCCAATTTCGGCGGTAAAACGGCGGTTGGCGGCACTAGTTTTATCTGTTTACGATCACAATAAAGACTACATACAAAAATTGGCTGGTCTAGAGCTGTTTTAGAATTCCGCTACTGGCAGCTTAAAAACGGCAAAACTACAGGTAGGAAATAAAAAATCAGTTAAAAATCGGTCAAGGAGTGGCCAAACGGTCATGGCCTTACTATTCACGGAAGTTTATTATTACTCAAGAATTAATATATATTTATCAAAAAATCTAATTGATTTGAAGCTTACATGGACTGCCGCCACTGGCTGCGGTCAGCTGGAAACAACAGCTGATTTAAAAAAAAATTTTATGTCATGTAGGCATGTAAGATAAGCTTAATTTTACAATTTTAAGTCTATGAGTAAAAAAATAAATACACTGGAGCCATTCAAAGTTATTTGAAGACTAGGAGGATTATATCCTGCTGGATCATACCTAAACACCTAATTTTCATCTTATTTTTTACTAAGGTTGATTAAATATTACAAAAGTAATTACAAGAGAGTTGTCCTTACTTCTGATCTTATGGATGTTGTCATCCTATTTTTTGTCTGTATTTAATCACTTATTAATGTTGTCATCATTGTCATATTATTTGATAAAAATATCAATGCTTTACAAATAAAATTTATAGAGAAGATCATCTTGATGTTTTTAATAATTAAATTTGTATATTTTGATTTTGTTGTTAACCCTTTGTAGACAAATTGATAATATTTCTAAATGTTATTTTTTTTAATTGTCTGCGTCTGGCATCAGACTAAAATAAAAATCTATTACATTAGTTTAAACAATTAACTGTCTTGACCCTTTCCAGACCTTAATCAGCCAATTTTTGTATGTAGTCTTTTATTGTGATCATAAACAGATAAAAATATTAATTGGCGCTGCCAACCGCCATTTACCGCCGAAATTGGCGGTTTCCGTTATTTGTCGTTTTTTGGCGATGGTCAGAAAAAAAATTTTTTTGTTATGAAAAATAATTGCTCATCATAAAATTTGGTTTTCCTAGCTTTAAAATTGGCTGCTCTACAGCTTTTTTAATATTTAGCGGTTGGCTGCTAAAAAGCAGATAAGGAGCAGTCTGACCGCTATGACTAGAAAAAGTAATTTTCTCTAAAAATACACATGAACCACAGAAAAAAGTTTTATGTCTCTATCTGTAACAGGAGCCGAGATAGAGGGGGGTCTGTTATGAGGTTAAGTAGGGATACAGAAGTTTAACTGCCTGTTTTTGCCGGTTTGGGTGCTGGAAGCACCAATTTTTTTAAACTGAGAATAATATCTTAATAAGTTGTAACTATAAACAGATAAAAATATTATTTAGTGCCGCCAACCGCCGTTTTACCGCCAAAATTGGCAGTTTCCGTTATTTGTCGTTTTTCGGCGATGGTCAAAAAAGGTATTTTTTTATTATAAAAAATAATAGTTTGTCATAAAATTTGGGTTTCTTAGCTTTAAAATTGGCTGTTAAAAAATAATAGTTTGTCATAAAATTTGGTTTTCTTAGCTTTAAAATTGGCCGTTTTACCGCCAAAATTGGCAGTTTCCGTTATTTGTCGTTTTTCGGCGATGGTCAAAAAAGGTATTTTTTTATTATAAAAAAATAATAGTTTGTCATAAAATTTGGTTTTCTTAGCTTTAAAATTGGCCGCTCTACAGCTGTTTTAATATGTAGGGGCTGGACGCTAAAAAGCGGATAAGGAGCGGTCTGACCGCTATGACTAGAAAAAGTAATTCTCTAAAAATACACATGAACAACAAGAAAAAAGTTTTATGTCTCTATCTGTAACAGGAGCCGAGATAGAGGGGGGGTCTGTCAGGGGGTTAAGTAGGGGTTCAGAAGTTTAACTGCCTGTTTTTGCCGGTTTTGGTGCTGGAAGCGCCAATTTTTTTTTAACTGAGAATAATATCTTAATAAGTTGTAACTATATACAGTGAAAAAAGGGACAAAAAAAGATATTTTTTAGGCCTTTTCAAAAGGCAATTTTGAAATCCCGTTATTTCAAAAAAAAAATTTAAATGCTTAAAGAATGGCTTGGAAGGTGAATTTAGGTGTTCTGCATATTTCAACTTAAACACATAAGGCCTAAGATATGATATCCCAAAAATCTTTTGTCAAAGTCTACTCTACACCTAGCGCTGGCGATTTCACAGGTATAAAATGCATGATTTTAGAAAACTGACTGGCGCTAGGTCTAGAGTAGACTTTGACAAAAGATTTTTTGGATAAAATATCTTTGGCCTTATGTGTTTAAATTGAAATATGCAGAAGAGCTGAAAACCTGCACATTACTGAGATCTTGTTAAAATCGCCGTGCTATCGTTATCTGTTGATATTTTACATGCCTGGCGCTAGGTCGCCAGTAGAGATAGAGAGCTGAAATTTTGTACATATATTTCTAGGCCCCTAAAGTAACTTTTTAGGTTAGCAGAAGATTGAAATTCGAAAAAGGGTATTTTCATGAAAAGATCTAACGGACAGACATTCTAAAATTATAAGAGTAACTACACTGCACTGTAGTAATATAATGATGTAATCTTTAATTTTGTGGGTCAAAATCTTAAGCCTTTCTTAGTCTAATTTATTTACTCTACAAGATACAGCATCATAAAAAGAAATAAAGAAAATATGAAATGATGCGCGAATCTTTGATACTGGATTTTTAAACTTATGGATAAGTAAATTTTGTTCAATATTTACTATATGTAAAGAATTATGATAGCGTGCTCAAAACTAGGCAAAACGTTGCTTTAAAATTCGCTACAACTTTTTCTTCCTAGGTAAATTTAAGTTGCCAAAGGCAAAAGATAACATACAAAATTGGGGGTTGGGGGGACAATTAGTTGTTAATTTTCAAGCTTGTTAATCTCTAAAACGATGAACTTAAAAATTGCATCAAGAAATTGCACCCTCTTCCATAATAGCTGTAAGAAAGGTTAGTTAAACTGTTTTTAAACTATTTTTGAATGGGGGGTCAAAAATATACTAGGACACCTATAGAATCAGACTGCAGAGCCTAAATTTGAATTAAGTCCCCAATAAACTTTTTTTGGGGGATTTAAAAAATAATTTTTACTGTTGCTCTGGTAATTTTTACCAGATCAAAAGGTCTTTTTTTACTTCGTGTAATATTGTAACTTAGTGAACAATTTTATATAATTCACTTTATACTGATACAATAAAAAAAAACATTACTCTGTTCAATGGAAATAATTTTTTTCTAAAACAATAAATTTCATTGAAAAATCTGACATAATACAATAAAAAACATAATGCTGAATTTAAACCAATAAGAAACCTTTTTTCATTTCAATTCTTTATAATTACCGAAAGAGTGTTTTCACAAAGTAACTTATTTCAAACGTAGTTAAATAATTTTATTTAATAAAAATGAAAAGAATGAAAACCCTACTCATAAAAGATACATACTTTTTACAAATATTTTTAAAAATATGTTTGAATAATCTTATTTCATATCATAAATGTATATGTGACAAAAATAAATTTGTTGTATTGCATAAACATTTGTTGTCATCTTAATTTATCTAACCCTTTACAGCCAATTTTTATGTGTTTTAATGTATAATAGACATGAAACATTTTTATGTTAATTCATTGATATATTGTAAAGAATTAATTTTTAATTAGTATTGATAGATAAAATTAAAAGACCTAACTTTACTGTATACTAGCATACAATATTTATGAAGCAAGACACTCTAAAAGCTGAGTATTTTACCTACAAAGGAAAGAAACATCACGATTCATTAAAAATTATTTAATCCATAGTAAAAAATAAACTTTAAAATCCTAATAAAAATTGATGTGGGCAATTGTTCTCATTTTTGGCTTTGCAGTATGATTCTACAGGTGTCAAAGTATATTTTTGATATACCTTTCAAAAATAGTTTAAAAACAGTTTAAAGATATTTTTAGTAGCGAAGCTACTCTATAATTCACTATGTCCGTCCGTCCGTCAGTCAGTCAGTCCGTCCGTAACGCTATGGGGGAAACGTGATTTTCTCGGCTCCTATTCAAGATAGACAGCTGAAATTTTTAGTGAAGATTCATATGACATATGCCCATCTAATCTATACATTGTTTTGTCCGTCTGTCTGTTAATTGGGGTGCTAGATCGATTCCTAGATTATTACGTTTTTGTAATTTTCTCGATTCCTGTTCAAGATAAATGGCTGGCATTTTCAGGGATTGAATAAATTTAGATTTTACATATTTCGATTAAGTTTTATTTAGATGCCTTTATTGGTTGGGGTGCTAGATCGATTCCTAGATTTTTAAGTTTTCATGATTTTTTCAATCCCTATACAAGATAGACAGTTGAAATTTTCAGGGATTGAACAAGTTTACTTTATACATAATTCCACCTATTTTTATTAAGATACCTTTATTGGTTAGGGTGCTAGATCGATTCCTAGTTTTTCAAGTTTTTGTGATTTTCTCAACTCCTGTTCAAGATAAACGGTTGAATTTTTTAGTGATTAATTAAGTCAACATTCTTCATATTTTGACCAAGTTTTTTAAAGACTTACTTTTTTTTGGGGTGCTAAATCGAATTTTAGATTTTAACGTTTTTTCTTATTAGCTTAATGCTTCAAAAAAACATTATACAATATACATTTTAAAAGGTTTCGTGATTTTTGTTATTGAAGTTTTTTATTACATACTCTATAGATCATTTCCAGTTGTCTATTTATAGTTTTTGAGCTTCGCTACTTATGGATGTTGTCATCCTTGTTTAGTTTATTATTGTTAGTTAGTGTAGGTTTCTCCACGAATGTATTCCAACAGAAACCTCTAAAACTACTTTATTCGTTATTTTAAAAAAATAAATTATCCATTATATGTTCTAAATAATGTATCCATTTGTTAATGTTCTCCAATGGCATCCCAATATTTTGGGTCAAATATTCTGAAATAACAATATTTTATCACTTTATTTGCTTTGTTTGCAGCTCAGATACTCTATAGTAATGATTTTTCAAACAAACTGTCCAATTTGGCAACAAATAGGATGTTTTTTGTTTGTTTGTGATATATTGTTTTATAAAACTGGATTATATCTTATTGTTCCAGGAATCCTCTGTCATAAAGGTGATTTGATTATTATCAACTTTACAAAATCTCTTTTTAAAAATCGTTTAGGATAGACTTACGAACTTCTGTCTAGGGTTATTGAGTTACTACGCTTTCTAAATTGTACCTAACTGTTTTAGTAATCATTACACAAAGTTAGAATAGATAGGACGACTCTAAAATGATTGGATTATGTATAATAATAGCAATCCATAACGTTCGGATGGATGAACTGACGGTCGGATTGACCAGATTTCTAAGATTAGCAGTAAAATTGTAAATTCTTACCCTTGTTGAAATCAAAATAGCTTTCTTATTTGCAGAGACGTTTTATGGAGGATTCTTTTTTTATTTGTTGCAAATAAAATTTACCTCACCCTAAATTTAAAATGAAATTGAGTAGGTAAAAGAAATCTATGATTATCATTATTTTTGCACGACTTTTTTAATGTTTTACATTGTTTTCTCGTATTTATTCGAATCCGGTGGATAGGAACCGGTTCTCATGCATACGAAAAAACTATGTCTAGCATCGTATTATATCCAGCTTTCTACGAATATAAAAATGTACAATCATAAGATTAAAACTTTAAAAATTAAATTAAAAATTAAAAGATTAAAATTTTTACAGAAAATCTTAGCATTCTATCTTGGCTGATAGAAAAACATATTTCTTACAAAAGAATAATGTTCATTAGAGCATTACCGACTGACTGGCGGAACAAATAAATTGTACAGTTAATGCTCAATGGTGCAAACCTTTAAAATAATTTCAGTCTTATTTCTTTAAAAGCTGCCGGGAAAATCACGTTTACCCTAATAAAAGAAGCTGAGAGACGGTCGAACGGACAGGCGGGCTTTATATAATAAAAGTAACAGGATGTTTGTCTGTTTGTCTGTACCGAAGGATCTTGCTAAAGCTGAACCGATCGGGTTCTTCTTAACAGGGTATATTCTCATAGGTCCTGGGAGTGTTTTTAACTATTTTGGGGGAGGGTACCACCACCCTCCCAAGAGAAATCACAAAAAATCGAATTTTTTTTACGTTTCTTGATTTTAGAAAGAGAGTTTAACGCAAACATAAACGTCAAACGCAACATAGACATATTTTAAATATAAAAAAAACATTTAAAGTGCCACTTGAGGCCTCTAGGGGCGTAGCCGCTAGTATAAAAATATCGCATTATATAAAGAGGTTTCTTTTAAAAAGACAAACTGGACCCACCCTAAAAATCCTGGCGTTTTTGAAGTAAATCAATTTAGCCTGCATTATTTTCAAAATTATTACATTTTTCAATTAGGACCTAGACTCATAATTTAAAACAGAGCTGGGAAATAATTATCAAAAAAAAATTTAATCAAAATCTGTTTTGCTCATTTCTATTGCCGACTAGTAGAAAGTAGAATCTCCACTTTCTTTTTTAGTTTTATATAAGAAAAAGTTTAAAAGTTTTATGGGGAAGGGGGGGGGGGGTCATTTTTTCTATGATTGATTTCTCTTGGGTGGTTAAAGGTACCTTTCCCCAAATAGTTACAAACATTCCATAGACAAATAAGAAGTTACAATGCAAAGAAGAACAATATCGGTTTAGCTGTTAACGAGATCCTTTGTTACTTTCATAAAAGATTATACAACCATTTCTCACATATATTTCAATCTTCCTTGTTTTCTCGTAAATATAAAAATCCTCGAATTGTATTAAATTTAGAATTAGTTGCCAAGACACATAAATCATATTTAATTAGCTTCGACTAAACAAGTTGTTTTAGGTTATTAAACAAGATATGTTGGCAATTTCCCTCCAAGATAAAGTTGTCTATAAAAACCTACACCCTGCAGTCAACTTTGTGTTTAAAAAATGAAAATAAATTTAGTGGTCTTTAAGGTTGTCCTAGCTTTTTATTTTGACGGTGGTAAAACTAAAAAGTTTTACAAAATTTTAATGCAAGATAAAGACCCCTATACAAATTGTTGCATCCTTGTTTTAAATTTTTTCAACCTTCAAAAAATTGAAGATAAGTATGGTCAGTGGATATAAATACGATGTTTTGATAGCAAAGATACTCTAGAATTTGTTTATTGGTTAGTGTGTCAATTAAAAGTCAGGATTTGTGTAAAAATTGAAAATGTTTTAAATTATATTTTGGCTTTCATATTTCTGAAAATTTGTATTCCTTGGATTTAGATAACACAGCAGATAGAATAAGAATTACAAATCCATTATTAACGAAGCTCATAACTGTAATTAAACAAGGATGACAACATCCATAAAAGCGAAGCTCTGACATTATCACTTGTATAATGTCAGAACTGAATAATCAGAATGCGAATGTATAAGAGTCAAAGCAAAATTTTAAGTAAATTTGTTGAAAAACTGCTTGATACAGGATAATGATTATGGACATACTTACATTTTTAGGACTTGATTATAGAGTTGCTTCGCTTATAATATTGTACTTTGTTGTCCCAGGAATCAGTATACCAAAAATCAGACCAATCGGATAATTAGGTCACATACAAATTTGTTGTTAAAAATGTAAAAATCAACATGTTTAAAATGGACGTACGGACACTTTGGTGATAATTATAGAGTTGCTACGCTTTCTAAATCGTACCTAACTATTACAGTAACTACCATGCAAAATTTGAAATCGATAGGACAATTCTAACATGCCTAAATTAACGAAAAAAGCTATTTAAAAAAGTAAAAAAATCAACATGTTTAAAATGGACGTATGGACATTTTGGTAATGATTATAGAGTTACTACGCTTTCTAAATCGTACCTAACTACTAAAGGAATCACCATGCAAAATTTGAAAGCGATAGGACAATTCTAACATGTCTAAATTAACGAAAAAAGCTATCCGTGACGGACGGACGGACGGACGGACGGACGTACGGACGGACGGACGGACGGACGGACGGACGTACGGACCGACCCTAATTATAGAAAAGCTTCGCTTTTAATTAGTGATTGATTCCTCTGTTGATAACAACGTAGAACCAGACCTTTAAAGTAGGTTCCAAGGCACTAACATCCCAACCATTGCATAGAGCAAACCATTTGATTACACGACCTTTGTCTTGCTGTCCTAACGGTGCTTGTCCATGATTTGCCATGAAATTCTTGATTTTTATTTAGACGTATAATATAAAAAGCTAACGAACAGACGTTATTAATAATCTTAGAGAAGCCTCGATCCTCAAAATATTCCAAACAGACAAAATAGAAAATATTTTTTTTGCAAACAATTCTAGAAAAATGAATAAAATCTGCACCTCCTCCCCTATCGTTTCTAAATCTCCATGCCCTGGAGGGGGTGGGTGACTTTTAGTGACTCATATATCTCCCGGCCTCCCTCCTTTTAATATTTCCCCACCTCTCATGGAGAAAGGGGACTAATTAAATCTACATCCCTTTCGTCCCCCAAATTTAACAACTATCAAAGTAAATAAATTACACTAAGGAATATTGGAAAATATTAAATTATCGCCCATTGTCCTATCCAATTATTCCTGCATATTTCTAGATAATTCGTAGATTCAGTTGTCAAATTTCTAAATTTTGGACACTGCCAATTCAACAACCGAAATAATGTTTTATAAACTTTTGGTAATATATTTAATATTTAAATGGACCACTAACTAACTTTAAAAAAAAAATGAAATTTCTTTATTTATCTTATCTGAGGAAAGGTTATATTATGGAATCTTAAAAGAGTCCTTCCTTCTGATTATGGAGCAATCCTTTTGTCCACAAAATAAATTGGCATTAAACTGGCTTTTCCAAAAAAGGGGCCTAAAACCCACCTACTTTAGCATAAACAAAAAGCTGTTGTCATGTTTGCCGGTACTTTTGCGAATTCGTAGTACAATAGTTTTGGGGGGAATGCTACACGCCTACCCGTGGCTTTATACGCAGGGGGCAGGGCGGGAGACAAGCATCCCCCCCCCCCCCATCTAGACCTCGCGTATCAAGTTTATTTGTGTTTTTTAACTAAAGCTGCTCTTTAAGTTATTTAAACTTTTTTTACTGAGAAAAACAAATTTGAACATGGTTGAAGTAATTTCATAAGTGACTTTCTATTATTTTTTGATTATTTATATACATGAAGCAAAATGTCTCGAAAATGGCAGCTTCAATAAAATTTTTAGGTACGTTTCATCTATTTTTACTTGGATGTTGCACCAGATTTTCATGTGCTCTATTAAGGTGATGCTGACAGCTGGCTAATAAAGATACGCTTTACCAACCGCTTTTACCCCATCTCCTCCGCTCCTACTGGATTAACAAACTGCCCAATAAATGAAGTCCATAAAAGCAATCTGTCAATATTTCCAAGTATATCCTATATCCATTCTTAGGGTGGTTATTAAATTTTACTTTATTATTCTTGTGTGTCCATCTTTAGTGCTAAGGTGGTTCAATTTTTTTTACCCATTCAACATAAAAACACTTTAAATTAGAGGAGAAAATTGCACCGCAACGAGGGCTAGATCTCTGTCCAAAATAAGTATGCCGATGTACTGTAAACAAAAGTATGTAGAAAAAAAACCATCCCAATATTTAAATCTTAAAATAAAACAGCCTAAAACCACTTTTGTGAAGCCTTCTAAATTTAGGAACTCAGCCAGCTCATTGGTAATAGAAATCTTAAGCTTCAGACGAAAAAAGACCTTACCACTTTATAATATAAGTCTAGCAGCTGTGCCTCTAGCATCTAGAGGAAGAAAAATTTGAATATAGTCCCTTTCATGACAACGCCCCTTAAGAGGCGTTTCTTCGTATTTTCACGGTAGCTTTTCTCCTATTTCTAGCCCATGCGGTGGGCTATAACCCTGCGGGGCTAATTGCCTAACCCTTATTAATGCATTGTCTACATTTATTAGATCAGATTATCATGGTTTTTGCGACGTTATTTTGTTATTTCTTTTTGAAACTAGGACGTCCAAGCTTAATGAGGAAGATAAAATGAGAAGTTTAAGGGAGGAAATCTAATGTATTTCTAAAAGTTTTTAGGGAGTTAAAATAAGGGTTTTAAAGTTTAAGTGGGGTAAACATTAAACAACCCTTTCACCCCCCCCCCTCACCCCTTGGACGTCTATACTTCCATTTTACATTATGAAATATTTAATATTTAAGTATTTAAAAGCTTCGCTGATATTGCTTGTTGTTTGTTCCTGTTTTGAGAAAATAGATGTTATTTGTGTGGCATCAAAAAAATGGGATGTACGTATAAGTGTGCATACAATGCGGAAATTTTTAGGGAAGCTTTATGTCTATATTATTTGCCTTTATGTCTATAGGCACTACATCCTATTGGGGCAATCTAATTGCTGCAACAAAATACTTTTATGATTATTTATCGCACCGTAAACAACTTTCATCGGACATTAAAATAAATAATATAAGATTAAAACCAAATTTATTAGCCCTCAGGGGTCGAAGGCCCGTGCTAACAAAACTGGTATTACTTTAATGATTTTTAGTTAAAATAATTGTGTAAAATTGTCTATAATACTGTGCTATTCATAATTTTTTAAGTCTGTATGAGAACCGGTTTAATTTAGCGGATTTTAATTGGTTTAAGCCATAGTGTAAATTGCTTTAAAAACATTTTAAAATATTTTTCTTTCAATCCAGATATGAAATTGTTAGGAACTACAAGAAGCTTTGCTAAAAACATAATTGGTCCAGTGGTTGCAATGTTCTTGGAGAACCTGCAAGCTAGCGGATTTGACACTTGCTTCCAGGGGCTCTGCTCCCCAGGGAAAGTAACCATGAAGTCTTTTTTGCATACTGTCAGACATACGGACTGACACAACCTAAACATATAGGAGCTGCGCTTCTAAAAATTGTGCACGTATTTTTAGTGGATGCCGGTCAAGTATAGGTCGCCAGTTTTAATGCCACATAATGGGGAATATGGCACAGTGAAAGAGTGCTGGATTTTTAAGGACAAATATATTTCATGCTTGTTTTATATTAGTTTAGGTAAAATAGGAGTTATGAGAGCCAGGGCCAATTTTCCGCCATGTCAGGACCCGCAGGGCTATGGCTCTTTCTAACGGGAGGGAGGGGGTGGAAAGTCGGTGATCTTGTAAAAAAACAACCGTATTTTTAACTTTTATATCAAAAAATAATAATTTATTTTTAAAACTCTGTTTATTTTTCAATGTGTGATTTAAAAGGCTTGTTTATTTCAGTTTTATGAGGGAATGTATTTTTTATTATTTTGAACAACACTCGTACACACGCACACACACACACATACAAAGCCACAAAATTATAATTGGAGAATTTTGCAATTCCGAAAATAGGTTAAGAAAAGGAAAAGTGAAAAAAGATTATTTTTATACTGATTAAAAGGAACACCGTAATAGTGTCTGACTGATTATGACGCAACAAAAAAAATTAGCCAATGAGAGGCCACTATAAATTTTACCATTGGTCAATAACGGCCTCTCATTGGCTAATTTTTTTTTGTTACGTCATAATTAGTCAGACACTATTACTGTGTTCATAAAAAGAATACATAAATAAATGAAAAAAGACATTCCATTGCAAAAAACGCGATCTTTGGTTTGTTTAAATGTCCATTTATTTAGCATTTTTTAAGAATGTCAAGCGTGGGAAAATTTTTAGAATGTGGGAACCATTTATTTTGATTTAAATGGTACATATGATTTTCATTTAAATTCATTTTTTGGACCCGTGAGAAAATTTTTTAACGTGAGAACCATTTAATTTTCGTTGAATTTCATTTTGTGGAACTGTGGGAAAAAACAGGAGAAAAAATATGTTTTAGTATAAAGAAATGTTCTATCAGTTTCAAACCTTTTTCATTCGATAGATCATACTGACTTTGGAAAAACTGTCAGACCGATTTTTGAAATTCAATCTGTGAAAAAAGATATTCAAGTTTTTATTTTTTGTTTTGAAAATATTATTTTACATGTATTGACGCCATCTTGGATTATGATAATTTTTTTTGTTAGAAGATTTTTTTTCTAAAATATTTTTAAAAAATTAACTTTTTACAATAAAAAAATCTTTGAACTTAAATTGACCAATAATTCAAAGATTTTGTCTCTTTGATTTGGAAGATTTTTTATGATTTTTATTTTTAATGTCAAATAAAAACACAACAGTGAAAAAAATGAAAATTAAATGAAAAAACGTTTTATGATTTTATTCAAGAAATTATTTGCTAACATCACCTTTTTGTTGCAATAGAATGTTATTTAAGCAAACAAAATTTAGCATAAATGGATATTTAAATCCCTCGGTATTAAATATCCATTTATGCTAAATTTTGTTTGCTTAAATAACTCATTTAAATAATAAAATCAAATTGAAATTAAGAAAGATGATTAATTGATGATTTGAGGAATTATTGATTAAAAAAAACCCTATTTAAAAGCAAGAACATTTCTTTAACCTCCAAAGGATATCTTAAAGTTTATATATATTTATTAACAAATTTAAATTCTATTAAAGTAATAAACACATTTTATTAAATGGGTGCAAAGAAATATATGTATTTTTTAAAATTTATATCAAAGGGGAATGATATAGAGAGAAAAAATTGCACAAGGTAAAGGAGAAAAATCTGAGGAGGTGTGGTCAAAAAGGGGAAATAGAAAGGTTCGTGTCATGCAGGTCAACTGAGAAAATAGAAAGAGGTACAGAATTGGGGGAAATACATGTAAAGGAAAGGAAAGGGGAAGAAAGGGAAGGGTCGTGTCAAGCAGGTCAAAAGGGCATGCAGGGCGGGGAGGTATAAATATGGCTGCAGATTGCCACGGACCTCACACCTTCGACGGATTTCCAGCTGAAAGGTAGGTCATGATAGATCTAAAAGAAACACCTGCTTTGTTTCTTTTTAGTCAGTCCGTCTGTTCTTTTAAATTCTATTAGTCAGATAGCATAAAAATATTACACCGCTACTCTACAATAAAGGTATATAAGTAGGTACTCAATTTTACTTAAACATTGTTCAGTATAACGATACAATCTTTACGCTCGCAGTCTTCTTTCAACAAGCCATCTTATACACAGGCATTTGCTGTGTAAATATAATTTAATTGTCTGTAATACAATTTACTGTTTTATTTAATCTAAAATTTTGCTCGTGGTAAAATGATTGAGAACTTCTCCTATTATTTTAAGCTAAAGACAGAAAATTTGACCATTCTAATCTGGGAAAATATTATTTATCTTCTATTTACTTTAATGTAAATTTAAAAAAATAAAATTTGGTGCTCTCCCTCAAATTGCTTATCGGGCACAGAAACCAACCCTTATATTTTAAATGAATTAGAAATGAAGGGGATTATTTTTTATATATCTTTTTTTGCCTATTCCAACCCTGCGGGACTATCCAGTAGGCAAGATAGCATATCATTACATGACTTAAATTCTTATTGTTCATATAATTGTTGCATTTTTACAAGTTTTGAACCGTTTTAAGTTTAAAATTATTGTTGATTATTTTACAGGGATATATTGTAGGATATAAATTAGCCTTAAATGTTTTAGTCGGTCAAAAAATTATAATCAATATAAAAACATTTAAAATTATTTGTTAAATGGAAAGTTACTTTTCTTAGTATGCCATTTTTTGAACCATAATTATACTTTTAACATCGCCCTTTTTTGTTTAAATGTGTATTTTTTCAAATACTTTATTTAAGTCTAGTTGACAATAAAATACTTTATAGGGTCTTTAGTTCAAAATATGAATTAGTTCTCTTAAATCATCTGCTTTTTAAAAAAAAATATAAAGACATTAATTTTGAAGATTATTTGATTTAATTCATATAAACATAATATGTATTTTTAGAAATATTATTATATACATATTTTTGGGGAATTTTAGATTTACATATTATTTACAATTTATGTATTCTACAGTAATGTCACAGTATAGAATTAAAAATGATTATATAGAGGAAAATTTACAGTTTCACCAGGGTTGGCAGATAAAAACCCACCCCAAAACCCACCCGGGTTTTTTGCCCTTTAACCCACCTTAAAAAACCCAAGGGGTTTTTGGTTTTTGGGGTTTTATTAAAAAAAAGTAAAATTGTTTCAAAAATAAGTTAATTTTTCATTGTTTAACATTGTATTTAGCAAAGGAATAGACTGCTATGCTTGATTTTGCCATTGTCACGGGCTCAGGAAGAGATAAACCAGCAAGAAAAGCACGTACAGTTTTAGGATCTTTAGATTTTTTGCATTTTTTCTGTTCCTGGAAATAGCAGCCAACGTTTCATCTTTCCTATGTCCTAGCCTGTTTCTAAATATCAAAAGAATGGACCTAATTGGTTTCATGGCACAGAGGTTTTCTTTGTATTTTTATAGTAGCTATTAATAGGTTATTTAAGGTTAGGTTAGTTAAGGGGTAATGATTGCCCCGCAGCGGTAGAAATAAGAGAAAAACTACTGTGAAAATGCTATGAAACTCGCTGCGCCATAGAAAGAACCGTCTATTACATATTATATAATTATATATAATATATTATTCAAGCTTTTATAGTATAAAAACTATAAAAACCCAAAATACCCCCAAAACCCCCAAGAAACCCATAAAACCCGGGTAAAACCCCTATTTTCCACGACCCCAGGGTATTTTAAAAAAAAACCGGGTTTTGCACAGCACTGGTTTCAACGCTTGTCTATTTATATAAACAATATTTTCAACTTTCTTACTGTATACATTGCAATGGTCACTTTAGTACCAAATTTAAAATATCATCCATCTACACTTCTGTTTGAGATGTTCTTTGAAGTATGTTACTTTCTCGGCTGCTATATAAGAAAGAAGACTTTTTTTAACTTTCTGTATTGGTTATGATGATTCTACTGACCTCTTTCAATAACTTTTTCCGTCAATGTATCTATCCAAAAATGTATTTTCTCTGCTATTTATAGATATCATTGTAAAGATTTTTTATAACTACTTTTGCTCTATAACTCACTTTGTCCATCTATTATTTTTTTGTAACTTGTTAGGTATTTATTTGAGTAAATTTTAAAAATATATAATCTTTATCTGCTTGATATTTTTCATCATATTGTTAAAATGAATAAGGACAATTATTTCCAATTTTGATATGAGCTAAGCATTTTGAAATGCGCAAAAATTCAAATATATTGTTTTACAAAAACAGATAAGCCAGACAGTCTATCAAAATAGGGTTCAAATCAAAACTTATTTAGGAAATTGAAGTCTAAATATGCCTGGACATATTAAGAAGACATCTGGTCCTGATCCTGACCCATCTCCCTGGCTGTGTGTCTCCCAGGAGATCAAGGACAAGAACAAGTCCAAGCCCTATGACCCTAAGAAGTCTGTATGGGTGACAAACAAGGCTGACGGTGGTTATCTTGAAGGTCTCATTGAGTCCAAGGATGGAGCTAAAATCTCTGTCAATGTTGGAGGTGAGGTTAAGGTGTTTAAGGAGGCTCAGGTTTGCCAGGTTAACCCTCCCAAGTTTGATTGCTCTGAGGACATGGCTAACCTGACTTATCTGGGAGATGCTTGCGTCTTGTGGAACTCAACTATTAGGTATGTCAACCAACTGATCTATACCTACTCTGGACTCTTCTGTATTGCCATCAACCCCTACAAGAGGTTTCCCATCTACACTCTGAGAACCATGGAGATCTATGTTGGCAAGAGGAGGAATGAGACTCCCCCCCATATCTTTGCCATTGCTGAGGGTGCATACCAGGGCATGATGAACTCTGGTATTAACCAGTCTATTCTTATTACTGGTGAGTCTGGTGCTGGCAAAACTGAAAACACCAAGAAGGTCATCTCTTACTTTGCCACTATCTGCTCCTCTGGTAAGAGGAAGGAGGGAGAGGCCTCTCTTGAGGACAAGATTGTCCAGACCAACCCTGTGCTGGAGGCCTGGGGTAATGCCAAGACTGTGAGAAATGACAATTCCTCCAGATTTGGTAAGTTTATTCGTATCCATTTCAATGCATCTGGTAAGCTGTCTGGTGCTGACATGGTTGTCTACTTGCTTGAGAAGTCTCGTTTGACCTATCAGCAGCCTCTAGAGAGATGCTATCACTCTTTCTACAACCTCATGTCTGACCAAGTTCCTGACCTGAAGGAAAAGTGCTTGCTGACTGATAACATCTTGGATTACTGGTATGTCTCCCAGGGTAAGATTACTGTACCATCTATTGATGACAAGGAAGACATGATGTTTGCTGATGAAGCTTTTGATGTTCTTGGCTTTAGTCAGGAAGAAAAGTATGACGTGTACAAGAATACTGCTTGCATGATGCACATGGGTAATATGACCAAAGATTTTGTACCTGTTGGCAAGGAAGAGCAGGCTGAAATCAAGGATGACACTAATGCTCTTAAAGTTGCTGCACTGTGTGGAATTGATGGAGAATGGATGATCAACTACTTCTGTAAGCCTAAGCTCAAAGTAGGCACAGAGTGGGTCAACAAGGGTTCAACTTGCTCTCAGGCTGCCAACTCTGTTGCTGGTATTGCTCGTGCCATCTATGAGAGAACCTTTAGGATTGTAGTAGAAAAATGTAATGAAACATTGATTGATCCTACTATGAAGAAAGTCCACTACATTGGTGTGCTTGATATTGCTGGCTTTGAGATCTTTGACTATAATGGCTTTGAACAGATTTGCATTAACTATGTCAATGAGAAGCTGCAGCAGTTTTTCAACCAGCATATGTTCACTCTTGAGCAGGAAGAATATGTTAGAGAAGGCCTTGATTGGGCCAATGTTGACTTTGGTATGGACTTGGGACCTTGTATTGAGATGTTTGAAAAACCTATGGCTTTCCTTGCTATCTTTGAAGAAGAATCTCTATTCCCAAAGGCAACTGATGAGACCTTTAAGAACAAGCTCATGGACAACATGTTGGGTAAATTCCCTAACTTTGCCAAACCCAATCCAAGACCGGATCCTGATGCACATTTTGCTATTGTTCACTATGCTGCAACTGTATCCTACAACTTGACTGGTTGGCTAGAAAAGAACAAGGATCCTCTCAATGACACAATTGTTGAGATGATCAAGAATGGATCAAATTCTTTGATGATCAAGTGTTTTGCTGACCATCCTGGTCAACCCCTTGAGGCACCTAAGGATGATGGTGGCCGTAAGAAGAAGGGTGGTGGTAAAACTGTATCTTCTTACTTCAAGGGCCAGCTGGATGATTTGATGTCAACTTTGTACAAGACAGAGCCTCATTTTATTCGCTGTGTTGTGCCTAACACACACAAACAACCAGGTGGTGTAGAACCTGCTCTTATCATGCATCAGTATCAGTGCAATGGTGTGCTTGCTGGTATTGCTATCTGTAGAAAGGGATTCCCTAACAAAATGTTGTACCCTGAATTCAAGGCTAGGTACAATATCTTGGCTGCAAAGGCTGTGGCCAAGGCAAAGAGCGACAAATCAGCTGCTGGTGCTGTCCTTGATGTCATCAAGCTTGACAAAGAGAAGTTTAGACTTGGTCACACCAAGGTTTTCTTCAGAGCTGGTATTTTGGGTTACATGGAGGAAGTTCGTGAGGACAAGATTGGTGAGGTTTTGTCTTGGTTACAAGCTGGTGCTAGAGGTAAGTCTTCTAGAATGCAGTTCAAGAAACTACAGGACCAAAAGCTAGCTCTCTACTGCTGCCAGAGAACAATCAGAAACTACTACATTGGCAAAACCTGGCTGTGGTGGCAGATTTGGTTGGCCATTAAGCCCAACCTTAAGTGTACCCAATTTAGCAAGTACAAGGCTGAATATGAGGAAAAAATTGAAATTGCTGAGAAGAATATTGACAAGGCTGTTGCTGAGTGTGATGAGGTTGTAAGAGCTCATGATAGACTTCTTGCTGAGAAGCAAGAGCTGGAGCTTGCATTGTCATCAGGTGGATCTGCTGTCCAGGATATTATTGATAAGACCAACAGGATGGAAGCAATGAAGAATGATGTCCAGAAGCAGGTGGATGAAACCAACAAAAGAATTAACAATGAAATGGATACAATCAACCAGATTCAAATGTCTGGATCTAAGGTGTCCTCTGATGCTAATCGCCTTAGGGAAGAAATCAAAGAAATGGAAAACATTGCTGAGAAGTGTGAGGAAGATAAGTTGTCTAAGGACAATCAAATCAGAACCTTGAGAGAGGAAATTGCTCACCAAGAGGAGTTGATTTCCAAAATGCAGAAAGAGAAGAAGATTGTTGGAGAAGGCAAGCAAAGGACTGAGGAAGAAATTCAATCAATGGAGGATAGATGCAACCACCTTAGCAAGGTCAAGGGAAAGCTTGAACAATCCCTTGATGAATGTGAAGATGCTTTGGAAAGGGAGAAAAAATGCAAGGGTGATGTTGACAAGATGAAGAGAAAGCTTGAAGGTGATTTGAAGCTTACCCAAGAAGCTGTCTCTGATCTGGAGAGAGTTAAGCAGGAACTTTCTCAGACTATTCAGAGAAAGGAAAAGGAAATTGCTTCAATGTCTGCTAAGATTGAGGATGAACAAACCCTTGGAGGCAAATATTCAAAGCAGATAAAGGAGCTTCAGTCTAGAATTGAGGAGCTTGATGAAGAGCTAGCCATTGAGAGATCTAATAGGGCTAAGGCTGAGAAGAACAGGTCTCTTCTGTCAAGAGACATTGAAGATCTTGGTAGAAGACTTGAGGAAGCTGGCTCTAATACAACTACTCAGATTGAGCTTAACAAAAAGAGGGAGGCTGAGCTTTCTAAATTGAAAACTGATCTTGAGGAATCTAACATTGCTCATGAGGGGACTCTTGCTGCTTTGAGACAAAAGCATAACAACACCATGGCTGAGATGGGTGAACAGATTGATTCCTTGAACAAGATGAAGGGCAAGGCAGAAAAGGATAAGGCTGGCATGGAGAGAGATCTTCAAGAAGCTAGATCTGGCCTTGATGAAGCTATGAGAGAAAGAGCCAACATTGAAAAGAATTGCAAGATGACCCAGGGACAGATTGTGGAGTCTCATACCAAGCAGGATGAGCTGGCAAGAGCCTTAAATGAAGCTGATTCTTGCAAGAAGAAGCTTCAGGTTGAATCTCAAGATTTAACCAGACAGATTGAAGAAACTGAAAATGCTATTGCTGCGCTTGGTAAGAACAAAGTTTCTTTGACTACTCAACTTGAGGATACAAAGAGACTTGCAGATGCTGAAGCAAGAGATAGAGCCTCTCTCTTGACAAAATTCAAGAGTCTGAGCACTGAGTGTGAAAACATTAAGATGAAGATTGAAGAGGAGGCTGAAAAGAAGAATGATTATCTTAAGTCACTATCAAAGGCCCAGGCTGAGATTCAACTGTGGAGATCAAAGTTTGAAACTGAGGGATTGGGCAGGATTGAGGAGTTGGAAGGAAGTCGTGCAAAGCTCAATGCCAGAGTCCAAGAGGCTGAGGAGACAATTGAATCATTAAACAATAAAGTTGCCTCTACTGAAAAGACCAAGCACAGACTTGATATTGAACTTGAAGAGATGCAGATGGAATATGAGAGAACTCATGCAGCAGCTGTAATTACTGAGAAGAGAGCAAGAAATTTTGACAAGGTTGTTGGAGAATGGAAGGCTAAGGCTGATGACCTTAATGCTGAGCTTGAGGCCAGCAGGTCTGAGTGCAGAAACTTTAATGCTGAAGTATTTAGACTTAAGGCTGCCTATGATGAAACAATTGAGCAACTTGACATTGTTCGCAGAGAAAACAAAAATCTGGCAGATGAAATCAAAGACTTGCTTGACCAGCTTGGTGATGGTGGCCGCTCCATCCATGAACTTGACAAACAGAGAAGAAGATTGGAAGTTGAAAAGGAGGAACTACAAGCTGCCCTAGAAGAAGCTGAGAGTGCTCTTGAGCAGGAGGAGAATAAGGTTCTTAGAGCCCAACTTGAGCTTAGCCAAGTTAGACAAGAGATTGATAGAAGGATTCAAGAGAAGGAAGAGGAGTTTGAAAACACCAGGTACTTTTATTATTCATGAAAATAATTTTAAATCATTATTTGAATATAATTGCAATCATAAACTTTCAAAGATTAAGCTGAAGTTATATCACCAATTCAAAATATCTTTTGATTATCTATTAAATCTTTGTTTCATCAGTAAAAATATTGATCTATTTACCTTTCTAATCTATTTAGGAAGAACCATGCCCGTGCTATGGACTCAATGCAAGCTTCCCTGGAATCTGAGCAAAGGGCTAAGGCAGAGGCCCTCAGGTATATGTTTTAGAAGCCTATAATCCTTTGTGAACTATTCATATTTTTAGAGATGTTTATACAATTTCATTCTATTTCAGTTGTTAAAGTTGGAATGTTTCTTTAGTCTTTTTCTCTCGTTATTCATACCCTTTTCTCCTTGCTTGCAAGAACACACATCCTGTTACATTATTATAAGGATTATTGTACCTTCAATTATCCTTAGGATTAAGAAGAAACTGGAGGGAGATATCAACGAGCTAGAAATAGCTCTTGACCATGCTAACAAGGCCAATAGTGAGGCTCAGAAATCTATTAAGAGATACCAGGTGCATAGATAGATAGATACTAGATAGCTGGAGGGAGATATCAACGAGCTAGAAATAGCTCTTGACCATGCTAACAAAGCAAATAGTGAGGCGCAGAAATCTATTAAGAGATACCAGGTGCATAGATAGATAGATACTAGATAGCTAGAGGGAGATATCAACGAGCTAGAAATAGCTCTTGACCATGCTAACAAGGCAAATAGTGAGGCTCAGAAATCTATTAAGAGATACCAGGTGCATAGATAGAAAGATACTAGATAGCTAGAAAATAGTAGCTTTCCTCCTAGTCTCGCCTTTTTATTCAATAAAAATATTTGTTTGAACTATGTTTTTTTATGTTGTCATATCAAACCCACCATTCACAAAATAGCATAAAACCATCCCTGTTGAGTTCTAATACTAAACTTTAGGAACGATTGGTCTATCCGTTTCCGAAATCATTCAGAACATTCATACACAAAAAACATGCATTTTGTTGATTTAGAGAATAGGTCTGTCCCATTAATATTAATTATTCATATTCTAGGCCCAACTGCGCGAATCTGAATGCGCATATGAGGAGGAGTCCCGTGTGCGCGCAGAGATTGTGGAGAAAGCAAGTCTTGCAGAGCGCAGAGCTGCTGCCCTTCAGGAACATTTACTAAAGTTTCCCACATGAAAATTGTTAAAAAAATATACTTTTTTGCTCAATGTCCCCCTTGGCATCTTTGCGTAACGAAATAATGAAGCAGCTTATAGTACATTGATACATTGACTAATGATAGGCCAGTAACATTTAAATTGACCAATGGTAATATCTATACTGGTCCATATTTGATCATTTGTATTGTATGATGTCATTATTTTATAGGCCCTATGAGCTGCTTCCTAAATGATTAATCATTATACTAAATCAATAAATATAGCTGTTTTCAAGATTGGAATGTACAAACATACTCGAGATTTCTTATAGCCCCAAAATTTGTGGATAAAAAGTAATTTGCACGCAATCAGGGCGAGATGGAGGAGGCCCGCGCACTGTTGGACTCTGCTGAGCGCGGCAAACGCCAAACTGAGGCTGAACTTGGCGAGGCTAGAGTTGCTGTCAACGAGATGAACGCAATCAACAGCAAAGCGTCCAGCGAGAAGCGCCATGTTGAAGGAATTGATGACTTAGATATTTTTTTAACCCCCCCCCCCCACATTTTAAACTTTTTGTAATCTTTTGTGTTGCACTGAAAGACTTTTTGGGATATTAGGGAATAGTTATTTATCGCATCGTATTATAAACAGAGTTCCGCGGATAGTAAAAGTAAAATATAAAAACTACAATTCTGTAAATCTAAGTTATTTATGAACGTAGGTGTTGTTCATACTATGCATGCTGAAATCGATGATATGCTCGCTCAGGCACATTCCATATTCCTATCATTTAAGCGTAGCCACGCATCTTTACTTTGTCTGTCTGCAACTTAATATCAAGAAATTGATAATTAGCGGATGTGCCCTAATAGGGAGGGGGGAAATCAACCCCACACTTTTAATTTTAGATTAATAAGATTTTTTTTGTTTTTTTTTCTTTTCTTCTAGGGCTATTTTTATGGATGGAGGAGGAATCACCCCCCAACTCTTAAATGACTTATAAGAATCTTCACCGTAAAAAAGCGCCCTATCGATCAAGCAAAAATCAAGAGAAAACTAGACATAATTTTTTCCCACGTCTATTTTTGACTTTTGAAGGTTTTAAAATTTCAATTTTTGAAAAAATGGACTTGACTTGATTATTAGGGACATTTGCACATGACAAAACAGAGTCAACAAATTATAATTTATAAAAAAATCTCTTTATTTATCTAGTCCGGAGCCGGAGCTGTTTTTTAACAAAAATAACGGCTCCGGCAAAATATGGCGGCTCCCGGCTTCACAACACTGGTTATATGGATATTAGAATAGCATAATATTGATATTCTTATGTTGATTTAATAACAGGAGAAATTATTAACGTGGAATATGATTTGGTTGCAGGCTAAGAACAGCGAGGAGAAGGCCAAGAAGGCCATGGTTGACGCTGCCCGCCTTGCCGATGAACTTCGTGCTGAACAGGATCATGTCAACACTCAGTCCAAGGAATCGTTTTAATGTCAATTCTAACTCATATAGAATACTTGTAAGAGAATGGTTGCTTTTTATTTTATCAAAAACAGAAAAACCTTATAAACCCCCTTTACCAGGAATTGGTAGGAAAAGGTTATGCCTCATTTATGCCCTTTACAGTGCTCTACACACCCCTAAAACAGCCAAGGAAGTTGTCAATTTATAATCGATACATCCCCTTAAACCAAGTCTTGTCCCTGTCAAGAACAAGTCATGAACAATGCTAAACCAAATAACATTATTATCCTTTACAATCATACTTTTAAATAACATGTCGTTGATAAAACAAATAGGGGGAATATTTAAAAATAATGGTCAAGCAATAAAAGGGTCGATTTCCATTACAACGGTCACGTGACCTTGCAGGCTAAGCGTACCCTGGAGAGTCAGCTGACTGAGCTGGAGGCCAGGCTGGCAGAGGCGAATGAGAACGCTATGCGCGGCGGCAGAGCGGCCATGGCCAAGATGGAGGGTAGGATCAAGGAGCTCGAGATGGAGCTTGGCAGTGTTCAGGTAAGTAGATAAGATAGCAAAGAAAAATACCTATAGATAGGAATTACATTTATTGATAGAAAGTTGTAAGTAGTTTAAATTTTTAGATATAAAATGGATATGAAAATGAAAAATAAATTATTCTACCAAACCAATTATAATAAACATAATGCTGTCTCTAGTAGATAGAATAATTTCTGGGAAGTTTTGAGAGAATTATATATTATGATGTAAATACCAGGGATCTAAAAGGACAAGACAATGGCTATAATAAATGATGATTCACAAAATTACCTCTTCTTTACATTAAAATTAGTGGTTGAATCGTTTGTACAACTAAATGAACCAACAAATCAATATAATTACTTAAATTTGTTGAGGTAACGTTATTATAAGACTTTGGTGACTAGTATGTATAATAAACAGCCTATTGACGCCTCCCTCCCTCCCTGTATACATACAATAAATATATTAAGGTTCGTACATCTGAGAGTGCGAAGGCGTACAGCAAGTGTGAACGACGTGTCAAGGAGCTGGGATTCACCAATGAAGAGGATAAAAAGAATCAGGCACAAAAACTTTTATATTTTAAGTTCTTTAAGGATGAATACGTCCAAAAGAAGCAAAGCTGGGTAATACCAATTACACCAATGAGAGAGAGATAGAGCAAGGGAAGCATTAAACTGTTAAGCTAAACATAAGAGAGACTTAAAGACAGACAGATTTAGCTTAGGTATAGAGCAGCTTGACAGGTAAAGTAAAACAAGTGTATTACTTTAGAGAACTTAAAACTTTTGGCAAAAATGCTAAATTTAAATTCTTTTATTTATTTTTTTTTAATCAAATTATTCTTGTTGCTATTCTTGCAAATATTTGTTATAGATTATTATTTTAATATTTGTTCTTTAGACTTTATAAAAGCCTTTGATGTCAAACTCTTAGAGATTTTAATATCTATATAATTCTCAAAATGACATTAGACAAATCTATATAATTAGGGCGGTTAGAATTATAACATCCATCTTCTTCAATCTTCATACAGTGTAAATAGAGGCCAGCAACAATGCCGCTATAAAAAAAGATAAAATATGAAGATTTTGTCCGCCAAATTAGGAGCGCATGTCTGAGCTGGCCACCAAGCTGCAGCAGAAGATCAAGACATACAAGAAGCAGATAGAGGAGGCGGAGGAGATTGCCGCCCTTAATCTCGCCAAGTATCGCAAGGTATAGTATTTCTATGAACTCCACCGTACTCAAACAACTTTAAAGCCTCAATAAAATTAATACCTAAATGGGTATTAATTGTCTTTAGCGGTAAAGAAATATGGAGATAGACCCCCCCCCCCCCTGCCCTAAAAACGTTGAGGACTATTATAATAACCAACCCAATGTCCCCTCACTCCCTTTTTTTAAAACTGAAATACTGTAATTCTTCTTAAATATGCCAAACTTACAACCTGATTTCCATCAATACTCATCAACTTTAATTTTGATTATTTCAGGCCCAACAAGAGTTGGAGGAAAGTGAGGAGAGGACAAGAATGGCGGAGGCTCAACTCACCACTATCCGTCAGACACGCGCCGGTTCCATCTTCTAATTTCTGCGCATGCGCAAATCAGTATTAATTTCAAACTATTTTTATGAGAAAATTTGCTGTTATAATAACTTTTGAATTTTCGACTTTTTAACAAAGGGAGGTTTTAGTGTGCTTTTGATATATGAGCGAAGCTCTTCTTAAACAATGATTGCCTGTTGATTATTCGACCTCTGGCCTCTGTACCTGGATTTCAGCCAACTGAACACTGGATTTCCTTTTTATTGTTAAGTGTCTTTGATTCTGTCAAATTGAAAAAAAAACATATTGATTTAATTTTAAGACATTTAATACATGAAAATATAACCTATTTCTACATTAAATGAGAATGTAGATGGGACAAAGATTTTTTATAACATTTTTTTGAAATAGTTATGTAGATTAGACGTTGATTATTTTGTCGTGTTGATTTTGTTCGAACAAAATATATCTCTTTCAGCAGCATAATTGATTGTTCTTGTTTTTATTTATCACAGCGCAGCTTATCTTTAATCTATACCGGTCTGTACGTCCTCCTTTACTGCATAGAGAAAAAAGTATGTTAAATTATTATCTTATAAAAATACACAATGGACAATAAATTGATATACTCCCCAAATTATGGTTAAAAAAATTACTCGCCCTGTAGACTAAATTTATTGGTGGAAACGTCAATCAACATCAATTTAGGTTGCTCATTCATTCCTCAGATATTGATCAATACGTACCTCCGTGGTCATAAGGTGGGTGGGATGAGGGCTAGGTGGGAGAATTTGAAAATTTCTTACAATATCTACGTATTCTATATCCAATGCGACTTAACTAATTTAAGTTACCAACGTGATAATTTATAAACTATCTTCAATCGGCGATATATAGCCGCAATATCAGCTCCGTATCGATATAAAAATATGAAGCAACTGTTATTCATTTGCAACTTCATTCTGGCTCCTAATCCAGAGAAAAAAAAGAAGCTGGAGGAGCCCAACTGGAGCCTAATAACAATAGACTAAACAACACTTATGAATTATAAAGAAGCTTCGCTAAGGGGGGGGGGGGGAAGTTCTGACACATTTGCGTAAACGGTGAGTATAGGCTTTATCTTTGGACTGAGAGGATAGGTTATTAGGGATAAAATCATTCTTATATGATGAATTTCCCCCAGATTTAAGATTTTTTGGATAGGCCTCCAGGTGGTCTCTGTACAGGTAAAAATGAAAAAAAAAAAAAATTTTAAAGTTAAAAATCAACTTATAAAACAAAATATGCATATTTTTTCTTCAAATATGTGAATAATATTAAAAAAGATGCATATTTTGTTTTATAAGTTGACCTGTAACTTAAAAAAAAAAAAAAAAAAATTTAATTTTACCTGTACAGAGACCACCTGGAGGCCTGGAGCTCCGGAACCTGGAGGCCTATCCAAAAAATCTTAAATCTGGGGGAAATTCATCATATAAGAATGATTTTATCCCTAATAACCTATCCTCTCAGTCCAAAGATAAAGCCTATACTCACCGTTTACGCAAATGTGTCAGAACTTCCCCCTCCCCTTAATTAGTAACATTATAAAGTAAATTTTTGTATTTATTCAGTATGAATATCAGGCTTTCTATAACGAAACATTATCATGAAAAAAAAACTTAATTATTGGGGGATTTAAGGGGTTCAATGACAATTCGGGTTTTCCTCTTTAATAAAATTTGTAGTCACCCGGCCCTCCAGTCCACACTTTTTCATTCAGCTTATAAAATCACAGTT
Source organism: Acartia tonsa (assembly GCF_053477335.1). NCBI lineage: Eukaryota > Metazoa > Arthropoda > Copepoda > Calanoida > Acartiidae > Acartia > Acartia tonsa. The sequence goes on along the minus strand of NC_137269.1, from coordinate 30,196,859 downwards.
TCATCTATTTAAATTGTAGAATGTTTTGGGTGTTTTTCTATTTCTTAAAAAAACCTTATACGATTTTATTTAGGGAACATCTTTTTTGTTCCCTTGTAAAAAATCAAATAAAATAGTTGGGGGGAGGAGGGATGGTGGGTTGGCTACTCCTTATAGGAAAACCCAGACAACAATCAAAAGTAAAATTTAACAATGAAAAACTAATTTAATAAAAAAACTCGCTTTAATATTTCATTTGAATAAAAAGCTAAGTAGAAAAGCACAATAGTTATGTAAAAGTACATAAAAGTTAGTTATAACTATTCACTGTAGTTCCCCTTGTACAACAGTTAAATTTTACTTTTGATAAAAATGATAAATGTGATGACCAAATAATATAATATACATACAATTACAATTACAATAATTACATAGGTAGTAAAAATTACAATTACAATATTCTGAAAGGGATAGATAGGCAAGACAAAATAAAATTAGTACAGTAAATTTGAAATATTAAGTAATTTAAAATTATTATGATTCTTACGTCCAAATTCTTTAATGTTATTTTAAGTGTTATATAAATGGAAAATCAAATGGGGGAGGGAGGAGTCACGTACCAATAATTATACACATAATTGGCTACTTTAAAATCATGTGATATTTCAGTCAATTATACCAAAAAAGGTTTGAAATTTCAAAATAAATTTTATACATGAAAATTTTAAGTGAACAAAATTTTGTATTTGTCTGAATGAAACATAAACTAGACTTTAATCCTCATGGAAACTTTTATTGATACATAATAAAAAAATTCCAAAATACAATGTCAAAATTTTAGAATACTTAATTTACAACATAAATTTTGAGAAAAAAAATCATATACTACTTAACTGGTTTGTTTTTTTACATTTTACTTTGAAGTTTAATACAACAACAAAAATGGAATGACAAGAAAATTTAAGATAAAAAAAATGTAAATATTACTTTAATATTTAAAATTGAATCATATATTTCCTGAAAGATATAATTTTAAACCCTTTGGTAATATTGCTTTTACATTATTAAAAACATTAATACTTAATTTCAATTTAACAACTTCGAATTATAAAAAAAGCGTAGCAGAATTTTTGTAAAAATTTTGTTAATTGTTATCAACTATTTCTATAAAAACAAATAAAAATGTTTCACAATTCTATTAACTAATCTTAAAATTGGTTTTGAAAGTTACACAATTTTCCAAGCATGTCGTACTTTTCACAATTGTGTACATTCTCGGTCTACTTAAGAGTCTGTCATTAATTTATCCTATTATATAAAGTAATAAGCTTTTTTTGTCTGTAGCGAAGGATCTTGCTAACCGCTGAACCGAAATAGGTCTTCTTTACAGAGTAGCTTCTTATATACCCAAGGAAGGTTTTTAACTATTTTGGGGAAGGGTGTGTCCACCGTCCCAAGATAAATCACCCCTAGAAAATCCCCCCCAAAAAATATTCTTTCTCTTTATAGAAATAGAATTGAAAGTGAATGGTAGACTTCCCCTAGAGGCCTCTAGGGGCGTATTTGCTAGTTTATCACAAAGCATTGGACAACTTGAGTTTTCAAAACATATAGGAAACCACATTTTTCTATGAAAACGGTTACAGACAAACGGACAAGCAAATTATAGAATAGCTGTGCCTCTTCTTATTACAGACAAACATATAAATTACCATATACACAACATATAATACAAAACAAGAACTAAAATTGAGCGTAATTAAAAAGAATGAAATTTTCTGAATATCTCAGCTATTCACTGCACACACTGGTAAAAAATTATGAAAAAATGACATTATTTTAGCTACTACATTTATACATACATAATTAAAGTTAGATTAAAAGTCTCAAATTGGATCAAGTTAATTATTAATTTAAATATTTGATCAAATGGGATAGTTCAATAGAGAATATAAAAAAATTCTGAAACTTCAATTTTTTTTGAGTAATACAAAAAAAAATTTAAACAGATTGATGCTATTGATATTCTGTAAAAAAAAACTTTCTTATCACAAAGCATTTTATTATGTTAAAAAAATAACCAAAGTTTGTGCTATCGACATTTTCTACCTAGATTTTACTTAAAAAACCTTTTAGGGACATTATAATATATATATAAATAACACATGAATTTATTTGAACTATCCCTTCAAAACTTGCCTATCTACCTATTTAATTATAGCTGCACATTAGAATAAAGTTCATAATTTTAAAGTCCTGTATAAATTGTGAAATTTTAGAGGGTAAAGTGTGGCTTTAAAAACATTTTAAGTACAATTTTTACAATTCTAATATTATATTATGTAAATTTTAATGTTGTTCTAGCCTCTAGGCCTATCTTTCTTTTGTTTTATTATTAATTAAGCCTCATTATTAAGCGAAATTGAATTGATTTAATATCTAATTAAAAAATGATATTATATTGTTGATTAAAATCAAGTTTTAGAGATTCATAATCTATCTTAAACGTATTTTCGTTTGATTTGGTATTTTTTTTTATCTATCTTTATCTTGGGTTGAAAAAATTAGGTAACATTTGGGTAATGGTAAACTTGTCAATTTAATATTTAAGGAGGAAAATCACGTTCATAAGTAGCGCAATTTTTAGCAATATAATATCAAACTTTTGGCAAGTAAATATAATATCAAAATGTAATAATAGTTTACACTTTTTTAAAATTATTAAAAAATTTTGTGAGCTACTTTGTGATGGACGGGCGTAACGTACATACACATTCTGATTATAGTTATAGAGCAGCGACGCAACTGATATATGTGCCCTGCACATTAATATTCTTCTTATGTCATTATTATTTGCTAATTTTTATTCTTTTTATTATTGCTAATCTTTATTCAAAACAGAAAAAAACTTATTTAATAATATCATTTTAAGAGAATTTAAAGGAATTTTCTTAAGTTATTTTCTTGTTATTCATGTGTCCTGTAAAGATAATTTTTATAACTTATTTTCCTAGATATTTGCAACTGTGTTCTAAATTAAAAGAAAACTAATCATCAACAAGAATAGAAGATTTTTACCACTTAACCTTATGAATCATATTTTCATTATCAAAGCAAAAATGTTAACATGATCATAAAGCTTTTTTTCTCGTTTTAATTAAAGCTAAATTTAGAAAATTTACTATGGCAAAAAAATACCTAGGTATCATTTTTAATGAGGTAAGTGGAAAATTTTTAAAAATCTAATCTAAGCATAATTTCCTTTTTAAAATAAAAATTTATTGATCTTACGGCCACGAAAAACTTAAAAAAAAGAATGGTCTTACGTTGTAAATAAAGATGTTTGCATCGAGCTTCAAATTCATTTGGATGCAAACTGCCAATAAAAATCCTTGAATGCGTTCCTAATTTGTTGGCCACTTTGGGCCTATTACCCTTTTACCACCCAAACAATTGGAAAACGAGTGAATAACTATCTATTTAATCTTGGTTTTCCTGGTTGATATCTACAGGAGGCTGATTGTTCAAGTCTTGCATTGTGCTAGAATTTTGATTCAATTGGTCGTTTTCAAATTCTACAAAATCGTCGAATAGACTGGGCCATGCCTCGGTGTCGTCATAGTGGGACAGATCGTTGCCGACAGCCTCGACAAAATTCAAAAACATGTTCCACGTGTCCCGAGGTATGCCACGGACCTGCAGAAGGTAAATGAGGTTTAATTAAATTAGAACATAGTTTTATTAGTGCTTTTCCCCCCTGTCCAGCAAGCACAAACTCATTCTAACAATTTTATTAATTGAAATGAATTAAATGAAAAGCTTAATCCCCGCGTATGAAGAATGATAATGGCATTATTTTAGTATTATCAATTTGGAAATAAATATTTGCTGAAACAACTTTCTATGCATTTTTTTTAAAAATGAGTTAATGCGGCGGTTATTGTGAATAATAGTGTCATTCTTTTCATAGAAAATAAATGCTGACCTGAGGGTGATTATCTAAAAAGTGAATCCATCGTTTGAGAATGGGTGGTTCTGCCTGGCTGAACACCAGAGCCCACAGGCTGACCGCCATATCAACTGGAAGGATTCTTTGGCCGCTCTGACTATCAAGTCCAAACTGAACAAGTTAATTGGATTTAAGATTGGCAGTTGGCCGCGGAATTTTTGTGGTTAGTTTGTAAAAAACAGATTAATGAAGAACTAGTCTAATATGTCTTCCAATTTTCCATTATTTAAAATAAGAGAAATATTCCGTATTTTTACTATTTTAATAGAAGAAAGAAATAGAGAGGGGTAAGGCGAAAGAAATTTATATAATATGTTGAAAATATGCACCCCTGGATTTTTCCCAAGCAATATATTTTCAAAATCTCAATTTTTAGGTTCTGTAGGTAATTGAACTTGTTCTGCTGTTTTTCGTTGCTTCTATTCGGATATATTAAAATTACATAAAAAATAGGGTTAGAGCAGTTAGCACGAGTTTAAAAAAACAAACAAAAATCTACCTTAAACGTGAATCTGTAGAGGTCTTTGAAAAGTTCAGGATCATTTATTGTTTGTGTCACTATCTCAGGAAGCTTGTTTTGTATACCCTTAACACAAAATTATAAGAAATAAAAATCTTAAAGTATATGTAGATAAAAAAAACATTAGATTAAAATGTAAAAAAGAGAAAGGTAATACTATCTGAAACTGAAGCGACGTTTAGATCAAGTTAAGTACATAGGTAACAAGTATAATTACTGGCAGATAAGGCACAAATGATTTGCATACAAAACTTTTGCACATCGTTAAATAGCAACTGGGGCGTGCAGGAGGACAGTGTCATTTGCATAACTCTAGCAAACTCCGCAACCCCCCCCCCCCTCCTCCCTACATGAATCAATGTTTATTTTACATCACTCTTGACAATAGAAATATAAGAATAGAAGAATATTCTGAACCCTTTTTTCGTTAAATCTAAGAAGGAACATTTCTAGCAGACAAAAGTATTGTTTACTTTCGACTCAAGCTGATGTTGAATCTTAAAAAATGATAGGACTCGCTACTAGATAGTGAGGCAAAATTATTTTTGTGAAAAATCATCCAAAAGCACATTAAAAATCTATAAAAATTAAACAAAATCATATGTCAATAACCCTTCTAAGATTTTATTTAATTCTTGTAAATTTTTTAAATTCGATTTTGGAGGATTTTCACAAAAATAATTTTGCCTCACCAACGAGTAGCCAGCCTAACTTTTTTTAAGAATCCACCTCTGTTTGAAGCTTTCAAATTTAAGACGAAATTTTTGGGCAATTAATTCTGATTCCGCAAAGCTTTCTACTAAGAAAATATACTGTTTACAGCTGACTTTTATCTATGTATGAAATGAAAAAAAAACATGCGTTCGTAACAAAATGTGTACACAATTACAACCAATAAAATTAAATGTATGTACCGAAGCGATTCTCCTATTGGCTCAATTAATTAGACATTACCTCTCTTTCTTATTACCTTTATTCTCTTGACATTAAAACATTATGTACTCTTAGTTATATTTTAGGTAGCTTCAGCTAGGTGTAATTTTTTTTTGTGTACACTTCGCGCACCCACCTTGCAAAACCCTGTGCATGTACTCCCGTAAAAACCTTACCTTTATTGAATCAACATTCATAGCTTTACATCCTTGAATAAATTCTTGTCTAGTAAATCTACACATCACTTCTGCTTCAAATTTCCACGCTAAAACTAAAATAAATAATGATGTTAATTTCTTTAATATATACTTAACTAGTATTCTTTAAGGTTCCACGACAAACGTAAGAGTCCCAAACGTCAGAGTGGAAAAACATCAGAGTGGACAAACGCAAGAGTCCCAAACGTCAGAGTGGGACAAACGTCAGAGTGGACAAACGCAGGATTTTTGGGACAAACGTCAGAGTGGACAAACGCAGGAGTCCCAAAATTTTTTTTTCAATTTTGAATTTTTCTTTAATTTTTGATTTTTTTTTCAATTTTGATTTTTTTTTCAATTTTGAAATTTTTTTCAATTTTCAATTTTTTTTTAAATTTTGAATTTTTTTATCCACCCTTCTTCCCCTTTATTCGGTCCCCTTACTTTTCTTAGTTAGGTTAGGTTAGGTTATAGGCCAGGGGGCCGAGCGCTGCGGCTAGGCAGGCTAGGGGGCCGAGCGCTGCGGCCATAACCATTATTTTGTAGACAGTGGTATAAAAAACTTTCAAAATTGTCATATTATCAAAATAGCGGACACTCCTGCGTTTTACTTAAGCAATGTCCACTCTGACGTTTGTCCACTCCGACGTTTGTCCCACTCTGACGTTTGTCCACTCTGACGTTTGGGACTCTTGCGTTTGGGACTCTTGCGTTTGTCCACTCTGACGTTTGGGACTCTTACGTTTGGGGTAGGACCTTCTTTAAAACATTAGCTTCTGATATTTGAGGCTAGATTCCTCCGACCTTAATTTCTATCCGATGGATCATTACACAATGGAGGGAAATTGGACGTCTATGAATGAAATCAAATGTGATGGTTTGGGCTACTGATTTTTTGAGTAGATTTCTCTAAATATTGATCACGAAATTTTCTTCATTTAGCCTCTATGTATTTCATATTTTTTCTTCATTCTGTACTACGCTACCTTTGTAAGTTTTTATCCTTGTTTCACTTACCTAGCACTTTGAATTCTTCTGGTTTAAGCTGTAAGTCAATACAAAATTGTTCTACGCCTGATCAACAAAATAAAAACCCATTTGAAAATACAAGTATCTTAAATATAAGAGATTAGAAGTATCCCACAAAAATAGGAAATGTATTTATCGTAAATATGTGGGTTTTTACACATCCCTCCCCCTCCACCAAAAAAAACAGATGAGATTTTTCGCGCGCCATTTTGATCCCACCCACCCAAAAAAATTGACTGGGTTATTATTCCTTCAGCAAGTATAGAGTCCTCTGTTGAATCTTTATACTTGTCAAACAAAGATACTATTTTGGTTTCTGATATATGCCGGGATTCTGAAAAAAAACATTCATAAGTATAACTAATTTTTTTATATGGGTACATTTAGAAACTTTTCGTAAACACACAAGAACTAAATATATTCAAAACTGTCTTTAAACGAAAAGTTGCAGTCAATGTTAATTTTTTTTTAGGGACCATTGGACATAGAAGCAAAGATTATAAAAACGAAAGTTTTAAAAAGCATAAATAAAATATAAACATAAATAATTCTACGGTAATTTTAATGGCAAAAGACATGAAAATTTTTATAATAGATAAAAAAGCAGCATTTTTTTTGTTAAGTTAAAAAGTATACAGAAATAAAAGAAGACTTACCACTATTATTTCTATTTAAAGTTCCTGAAAGCTTCAAAGCTAAGCTCTTTTTTTCTTTTTCCATTTTACCGCCAGATTCTACATATGACACTCATAGAATTTAGTTTCTAACAAGCTTGTTGCTGAATTTAAGTTTATGTAGAGGACTGAGAGTCTGAGATATAGCAAACTAAATTGAATTGTTTTTAGTTATTATCTCCACAATTACCAAGCATTGATATCTGGTGGATACCTCAAAAGTAAATATTAAATTTTTTTAGGAACTATGCTGTTACAGGGTTGTTAGGTAAAACAATTTCCATTCCCATTCCCCCCGAGAAAATAGAGTTGTGAGTAGGGTATCTCATCCCCTCCGACAGATATCGCTTTTGGAAAAAAATAAGAAGATCGAAGATTTTGGGTTAACCCAGCTAGTTTATCATACTTTGCTAAAATTACAAAATTCTTGAGTGTCCCTTTGTTGCTATTTGTGTTTGTGTTATGTGTATTGGATGTGCCAGACAAAATTGCAGATCCTGGTAAACTTTCACTCTTTACCACTACAGACAGCCCGCTGGCTTGCAGAGGTACCTGGACATAAAAAAAGATTAGCATATAAATTAAATCGTGCACAATTATATCAAATAGAGGGGAAACTACATTAAAAAAACATAATTATAACACACTTTTGTACAGAAAGGACCATTGAAGATTGACAAGGATTAGGTATAACTGAATCGAAATATATTCCCACATTTGAGCTATGTGTTTTTGTGTATAGTATCTTTTCAACGCTAGCACCGAGTATTTGTACGTTAATATTACAGGACAAAAAAGATGAAAAAAATAAGATATACTTCAAAAAAGAAAATATCCTAAAAGCCAGACAAATATGGTTATCATTTGACGAACCGGTTTTTATTTATTTTTAGGAAGGGCAGGTCAGCTAGCCCAACAGAATGAGAAAGAACACCCCAAACAACAACAAAAAGAGATTTAGGTTTGACATAATGCTAATATCAAGGAAGGAACCCGACATCTTTCAAAGTAAACGCGAGTGATCTGAACATTTCGCTAATTCGTGAGTTAAAAGTTGAATCACCTGAACTATATCGTCATTTGATTCTAGCTGGGCCTGCAGCAACACTTCGTTCTGCCCATCTGGATCACAAACTAAACAATTTTATTTTTACTGCAAAGAAAAGTACCTAGGTACAAGTTTTTAAAACGAAAAAAATAAACAAATAGGTATTATAAAAGAAGAATACGATAGTTTCAACCTCATTTCGGTACAATAGTTACCAATTTAAAGTACAAATAGACAAAAATTACTTTTAGGATATAGTTCTGACGTTGATTTAAACAACTATCTTGGTAAAATATCTTTTAAAAGACTAAGGTGGCTAGGACATGTGTTCAGAATGCAGCCCTCAGATGAAAACAGAGACTGAGGCAGCCAATTTTGACCTGAGGTGGATTCTTAAAAAAAATTTGCCCCACTGGAGGCGGAGGCGGAGCACGGAAGAGAACCTATAAGCTAGAATGGTGATGGGGAGAGGCTGAGACAAATTATAAGAAATGGACATATTTGAGGAAACGAGATAGCCAAATAGAGAGACTTGTTGTGAAGCTATGACCGGGAAGTGCGGATATGCTACTTATTTAAGTAACCAAGCCACAAAAATAGATACAAAATTGGCCGAGGACAACCAAGCTTTTTATTAAAGGGGGTATAATGAGGGGTTTCATGCAGTAATTCATTTTCTTGGCTAAATAATTTGTGTTGGTTTTAAGAAGGCACCTCTGCTTCCACTATTCAACAAAAATAAACCTTACCTTTTATATCAGTATCTGAGAATCTTCTCGAAGGCCTTTTTGCATCTAGTAAACTTTTGCAGGGATAGCAGATGGAGCAGAAATTGCCCATTCTGTAACAGTTGTATTTATCAGTATAAAGAAAGGTAAAATAGATACCTAGGTACTATATGTCAGGGGCGCTTGAATTGTACATAAAAGGAATTATTTTCTTAATCTGATGTTTTTTATCTAACCAGTAGTACTTCATTTTAAAGTAATATCCATATATAGCGCAACCATAACAAAATTTGCAAAGAAATCGATTATACTGATAAAATACAATCCTGTGACTAGGGAAAAGGTTAGGATCAGACTCCTAAAATCCACATTAAGTTGCTTGCAATCAAATCTGCAAGCTAGAAATACTTTTTCTTCTGATTCCCAGCTTTATCTTGTATTTTTGAGGTGATATCAGCCATTAAACAGGTCTCACTGAGGCTTTAAAAGCCTACTTGTTATATTTTTCTATTTTTCACTATTTATTGTCTTTATTCTTTTAGTATAATTATCAGCTCTGTTAAGTTCCTGTAATAAAAAAAAATAATAAGAGTTAGATGTAGATTTTAAAGTATAATATCAGTTTGCTTTTTGTATTCGAACAAAGAAAACTTTTAAATCAAATGTCCAATTATATGTAAAGTAGTAAGGTCTCTTTTTGTCTGAAAATCTCAGAAATTGCTGGTCAAAATTGGGTTTACTTCTCAGATAAGCTTTACAAACATCGTTGGGTGGTTTTAAGCTATTTTTCTGGCTTTTCCCTCCTCATCTAGAGGCTATACTATATTAAGTAACAAACTTACCTTTGAAATTATGGTTAAATATAGGACATAAAGCAAAGTTGTTTATCTATCTATTTCACATTTTATTATTTTCTGAAACCTTCAGAATATATATTCTTTAAAAACTAAAAATTCTATGATTGAATTTGTAATAAACTTTCTAACACAAAAAAAAGTTTTCTTATACCTACAATTTGTTTTAATTTACATTTTCTATAATTAAGTAGTATCTTTTACAGAAAACTTTAAAAACTAATATTTTTCATTATAAAATATCTATTTCACGCAACTTTCTAACAGAAAAGGCCCTTAAAAGGCCTTAACTATGAAAAAATTTCTAATTTTCTTTCTTGCCAAAGTTTGAGGGATTGAAAACAAATATCAGCTGATTAGAACTTGGGCTGGTGTCAAAGAAACGGTCAAAAACTACATTTACATTTTATTCCCAGGGAAAATAGTTACATTTCTGGTAAAAATGGCATGTAGGTAGAAATTAATTTTTATCACAATAATAGACATTTTGTTCACTTGAATAAGATAATGATATATTATGCTATTAAAATTTCTTTTTAAATTCAACAAAAAGTACTTTTTCGATATGTTTAATGATTTAGAAAAAAATTATCATACGGCAACTCTTTCAAAAATTTACTTCATAGTTAGGTTCTATTTAAAAAACATTTTTTGAACTAAACTTTTTATCCACTAAAAAAGATTTTTATTGTGTGTCTGTCTATTGATATATTTCTATACGTCTGAACCGATCGAGTTCTCCATTTCAGGAGAGCTTTATATTGAACATAAGAAAAAAATTTGAAGGAATTTAAAGATTATGTGTTGGCATCTAATTTTGGATAATAGCTAGATCCAGCCAACGGTATAATGTTCCTGGGAACGATTATCTCAAAAAAAACATGAACTTTAGAACTCTGAACTAAAAATAATCAGAATATACATTGCAATACTGAACAGTTATCTCGCAGCAATTCATAAATGCGCGAAAAGACTTTTTTACCAGTGTTTTCTTTAGTCAAACTTTCCTTGTGCATGATTTCTTTGTTCTTACATCTTAACATGCCGCTTATAACCATGTACGTTTAGCTGTTAAAAGGACTCTCCACAGAAAAATCAACTTTGGATTTTTGAAAATCTAACCTGAAATTATTATTCTCTGTTCAATTTTAAGCATTTTTTGTTTTTGTGGCATCGCGATCGAAGCCCTTTGAAATTTTTTACCTCCTTTAAGTGAATCCTCCTGCCATTCAATTTGTGCTGCTTTAGTGATTTTTAGCTTCTATGTTGCCGCATTCATCGCCCTTCTCCGCCGCTACTCCGTTATTTATTGCTGTATGTCGCGGTTCAATACATGCTCCCCTCTCCCTTGTTCAGAAATTAAATGGAGGCTGGGGGTGTTGTGTATAGCAACGTACGCAATGTATAGCGGAGTAGCGGCGGAGAAGGGCGATGAATGCGGCAACTGCGGCAAAAGATGGTTATATTTGGCGGAGGCGAACACAAACTGGAGGCGGCAGGATTGTCCAGTCAAGGATCAGAGGATAAATCATAGAGCGGCCGGTTGCAATGGAGCAAATGTTCTTTAGCGGCAAACATATATTGAGTGGAGAAAAGTGTAGTATATATTGTTATAGCGGCAGTACAAATAGGCGGCGGACAAAATTTTCAAAGGGCTTCGCCCAGTAACATGTTTTTGAAAAATGTCACAACTTTTTACGATGTTAACGTTTGTGACATGTCACAATGTCACACACCTAAACTTGTGACTGGTCACACACTTTATATAGTGAGTTTGTCATCAAAAATGTGACATGTCACAAGATTTTTGAGTGACATATCACAAAGTATTGTGTGACTTGTCACAAAGAATGTGTGTGACTTGTCACATAGAATGTATGAATGTCTCAGAATATGTGACTTGTCACAAAGAATGTTTGTGACTTGTCACATGGAATGTATGAATGTCTCAGAATATGTGACTTGTCACAAAGTATTGTGTGACTTGTCACAAAGAATGTTTGTGACTTGTCACATTGAATGTATGAATGTCTCAGAATATGTGACTTGTCACAAAGTATTGTGTGACTTGTCACCAAGTATGTGTGTGACTTGTCACAATTTTTTATTAACATGAATTATAAGTGACACGTCACAAGTGACATGTCACAATGGTACTACAGAAATAAAAAGGTAATAAAAAAATAGATTTATTCATAAATATTAACTTCTTAATAATCACACCATTTGACAAAACTTAATAATCACAGCATTTGATAATAGTTATTTCTCGCATCATATTATAAACAGCTTTCCGCGCATATAGAATATACAATTATAAGATTAAAACCAGTTTTTTTTAGCCCCGAGGTACCGAAGGCACGGGCTAAAAAAACTGTTTTATCTCATGATTGTACATTTTTATATTCGTAGAAAGCTGGATATAATTCGATGCTAGACATAGTTTTTTGGTATGGATGAGAACCGGTTCCTATCCACCGGATTCGAATGAATACGAGAAAACATATTTAAAGTTTGATACTATTGAAAGAAGTTTTCCCGTCTAATGCTTGCCGACCAAACAAACTATTTTGATACTTATTTTATGTTAAGTTAATTAAGGATTAAAGACTCCCCCCCCCCTCAATACTTTTGTTGTTTTAATTTGTGGTTGGTTTGTCGCCAAGCATTATAGTGAAAACCACTGCAATTTATTTATGTTAATAAGTTCAACTCTTGCAAAACAAAAAGTTCTAATGCTAAAAATTACTCTCCCAAAAAAAGGAATGCAGGATATACTTTAATTAACGATGGAGGTCAGTTACAATAAGGCTTCGAAATCAACGGCATACTTTCTTCTACAGTATCCCTGAAAAAGAAAACTTTATTATTAAGATTACTCTTAACATTCAAGTATTATTATGACCATAATTCACGAATTTATGTTTATTCTTATGATTATTAAACATGATATTAGTCAATTTTAAAGCAAAATTACTCTATAATTTGAATGCCAGTAGATTAGATTAGATTAGTATGTCGTAAACCTTGTACATATTTTTTTTTAACATCTTATCTGCTATTAAAGATACAGATATAGAATTACCTGTTCTTTTGCATTGAAAAAAGTCCTTTGTGATTCAGTTTTCTTTGAAATTATGTGGAATATCGGATCTTATTCTTTTATACAGGTTTCAAATCCCTATTATTTTTTTATGAATTCATAAAATAAACATTCTTAGGTTATTTCCTTTGTTCGACATGCTAGTATTAATTCAACATTACATATTGTCATGTATCTAACATAGCAAACATAGGAAACTTTTTTTAGTTAAGTTAGAATAAGTCAAGACTCAAACAAGGGGGGGGGGGTGAAGACTTCAATAGGATGTGTCTTCTATCATAGGTTTTTTTTTATATTTGCCTTTCTATATTTTAATTGCTTTTGAGACTTAAAAAACAATAATTTGATATGAATTCTTTCCTTAGCATACAAAGCAGCCTGTGCGCTGATAAATGACTGTTACCATCCAGCTTCAGAGGCTGCAAGTTTGCCCTCAGCAGTTACGACATCCTTAATAAAAATATATTATTAACGTATTATTAAAACGAAGCTACTGTATAAAAAGGATCTATCTGTCCATCTTGTAGAAGTATTTTATTTCTATTAGGTACATAGACTTTATTTTGTAAGTTTATTTAGGTATTTAATGAATAGTCCTCTGCTGTTTGATTACATTCATAATTTTTTTATTTGAGGTAGCACACACTATTAAGGACATTCCCATTTGATTTCTAAACGTTTTTTTTGCATAATTTTTTTCTCGTCAATAGATTTTATTCAACACAACTTTGCCGTATTAATATGAAAATTAGTCATTGCTGTGCTTCTTAGGAAACTTTTATAAATAAAATGTATTCGAAATCTTTTTAGTACTAACAAAAAAGACATAAAATGAACAAACCTGAATTTATTTTGCACTGACTCCAAGCTGTAGAAATGAGACAATCGCATCCATTGACATTCTTTGATGACTTTAAAAGCTGCATTGTAGATTCGTCTGTCTCGCTGCTTGTGTGGAAAATTTTGTAGTAAATTCACAGCCTGTATATTGTATTTTCAATATTGTTATAGTATCAATACCTTGTGAGCAAGTACATATTAACGTTTTTAAAAGCGAAGCTTTTCTATAATTAGGGTCGGTCCGTCTGTCCGTCTTTCCATATGTCCGACCGTCACGGATAGCTTTTTTCGTTAATTTAGACATGTTAGAATTGTCCTATCGATTTCAATTTTTGCATGGTGATTCCTGTCGTAGTTCGGTACCATTTAGAAACCGTAGCAACTCTATAATCATCACCAAAATGTCCGTACGTCCATTTTAAAAATGTTGATTTTTTTACTTTTTTAAATAGCTTTTTCCGTTAATTTAGGCATGTTAGAATTGTCCTATCAATTTCAAATTTTGCATGGTGATTCCTGTAATAGTTAGGTACGAGTTAGAAAGCGTAGCAACTCTATAACCATTACCAGAATGTCCGTACGTCCATTTTAAACATGTTGATTTTATTTACATTTTTAACAACAAAGTTGTATGTGACCTAATTATCCGATTGGTCTGATTTTTGGTATACTGATTCCTGGGACAACAAAGTACAATATTATACCTAAGCGAAGCAACTCTATAATTAAGTCCTAAAAATGTAAGTATGTCCATAAGCATTATCCTGTATCAAGCAGTTTTTCAACAAATTTACTTATGATTTTGCTTTGACTCTTATACATTCGCATTCTGATTATTCAGTTCTGACATTATACAAGTGTTAATGTCCGTTTGTCCTACCATTTCAGAGCTTCGCTTTTATGGATGTTGTCATCCTTGTTTATAATCAATTATATGGCAAGAAAATTCATGGATACGTTTTCCTATAGGTATATTTACATAAGATCTCTATTTCATTAAGCACCCTAATTTGTTTTAACTATCTAAAACATTACAAGTTTTGTTATATAATGCCAATAAGGTAAAAAATATTGATATTGCGTATCCCTGCAATTTGTTTCATGTGTTGTAAAGATTTGTTGAAAACAGATTCTGCTCGTCAATACTTCTTCAATTTCTGTAAACCGAGGCCTAGAAAATAATGAATTTTAATTTTGTAGTTAAGCTACTCAATACAGCTGACTTTGTTATGTGCATATCTTAAGGTCTTAAGTTACTCTGTCGTATTGCGAATAAAGCAACTGTTAGTACAATTGCAAAATTTTCAGGGATTTTAAGGGATAAGACTTTTAAAAAAGAATTTTTACGACTTTTGTTAGTTGGTTGACTGTCTATTATTAATAGGGATCTTAAGGGATAAGATAAATTGTTACATACCCCAATAACGACAAACAAAATATAATTATTTGAAAAACTTAAAATACTACTAGTTTCAAACCAACCAATAAAATTCAATAAAAGTACCCAAAGTATTTGATCCAACGAATGTGATTATAAAACTTTTAGTACAAATAATATGTATCCCTCTCCTCTGTGAGGTATTTGCTTAAAGAGTACATATAAACAATGTTACTTTTTTTTATACCTGAGCAAATTGAAGTCATATCTTTTTATGGATTTTTAATTTAATAGGTACACTATGAAGATTTTTTATAATTTTACTTTATTTATTTAAAAAGTGAAAGATACCTAAAATCTCATCCTTAATCATAAGACCTATAAATTTGAAAAACGTATGTAAATTGTTTCATTTTAAATGACCACGGAGCTAGTTACATTAATGTTTTTTTCAAAATGTCACGAAGAAAAAAAACTTGCCTATTAATTTATACAAATGATTGTTTACTAGGCATTTTCAAAGCTTCAACTACTGCTGTCAATTAACTGAAAAGCTTTTGTAAAACTTGCTTTAAACTCTGATATAAATCCTGCATTCTTGATTCTGAAATTTGGAAAAATATGTGCTTTAAAAGAAAAGCAGCTTGTTTTCTTTACTTTAACGAGAAAAAAAATATTTAGGTATAGAAATTAATTATGTAAAAATGTAAATAGACTAAATAATACCACAAACTTAAAACTTTTATTGTTAAAATAATGTAATTTAAAATTTTACAAAATTAAAGTTTGCAATTTCTGTTAAATTTGAATCCTGGTGTGCAACAGAATGCCGCGGAACATGATACAACAGAGTTACCGCATTTACATTTATTTAAATCTCCACATTTAAACAAAATTTAATTGTTAACCACTAAATTCGACGCAAAGTTTATTTTTTTCTGATTATATGAATTCTAATACAAAGCTTTGATTCATAAAAAAAGCTTTGATGATAAAATTTAATAAATATTTAAAAATGACTCAATTTTATTATCATTTCAGGGTTACCGCATAATATTTTTTTATATTTGAAATAACGATTAGGAGATAAAAAAAAATTGAGGTATTTATTTTTAGTTTTTATAAACCATAATTTTTATAAACTAAGATCAAGTAATCAAAAAAAGAAAAGGATTTCAAAGTATTTTTTTCTTAGTTCTATTTGGTGAATTGGTATGAATAACTTTTTTGTGAAATGTCACAAAAATTCTAAAATTATAAAACTAGTGACATGTCACAAATAATTTTTTAAATTGTAAAAACTAGTGACATATCACAAATAATTTTTTAAATTGTAAAAACTAGTGACATGTCACAAATAATTTTTTAAATTGTAAAAACTAGTGACATGTCACAAATAATCTTTTAAATTGTAAAAACTAGTGACATGTCACAAATAATTTTTTAAATTGTAAAAACTAGTGACATGTCACAAATAATATTTTTGGAGGGAATCATTTCTTTGTGAATTGGTATGGATAATTTTTTGTGAAATGTCACAAAAATTCTAAAATTATAAAACTAGTGACATGTCACAAAACATTTTTTTTTGGAGTGAATCATTTTTTTGTGAAATGTCCCAAAAAATTTTAAAATTGTAAAAACTATTGACATGTCACAAAAAATATTTTTGGAGAGTACAATTTTTTTGTGAAATGTCACAAAAAAATTCTAAAACTGTAAAAACTAGTGACATGTCACAAATAATATTTTTGGAGGGATTAATTTCTTTGTGAAATGTCACAAAAAATCTTAAAATTGTAAAAACTAGTGACATGTCACAAATAATATTGTCACAATTATTGTGACATGTGACCAACATTTTACTGGGCGATCGCGATGCCACAAAAACAAAAAATGCCTAAAATTGAACAGAGAATAATAGTTTCAGGTTAGATTTTCAAAAATCCAAAGTTCATTTTTCTATGGAGAGTCCTTTTAAGCATAGATTTTTGGTAATAACCGTTCCCAGAAACGTTTGACCCGTTACAGCACCTGATCCAAAATTCGTATAAAAATGCGGGAACTCTGTTGAAGCAATTGTGTAGAAAATCCACAGAACTTTATTATGAAACCTCACTTACAATGTAAACAAAGCTAAAAGAAAAGCCAACAAAAAATGGGTCCAAAAAAGTTTAATTATTTATATTCTTTTGTTGTATATTCTTCTTTCTTATTGCATTGCCCAGAATTTTTTATTGTGTAAAAGAGTTAGTTAGTTTTGGAAGATAAAAAGTTATTCTGTGTTTGTTTACTTGCATTTGAAAAAAATATATAGATATGAAATTTAATGAACTAAATCACATTTTGAAAAAATATATATAAACTGAAATAAATAATTAAATGAAAACAATTAAATCTGTCTAAGATCTATTTTAGTTTTAAGTAAAAATACAAAAATTAATTTTTTTATGAAATAAATGAAAATTTGAAGTTTTGATTAAAACAATCTCAAAAACCACCGGTAAATTTTGCTTAAAAATGATTTTTTAATCCTCTAAAGTCGGTACTATAACATTTATTGTTGATTTAGGCATTTAGGATTTATCGATTTCAAACATTACATGATGATTCCTGGTACAAATAAGTACAGCTTTGAATGCGTGGCTTAACTAGCTCTGTAACCATTACCCCAGAACAAAAACCAGTGTTGTGGATCCGGATCCGTAAGGATCCGCTTTTTTTTTTGAGTCCAAGGATCCGGATCCTGGGGTATAAATTTATGGAAAAATCTACCTAAATTTATATAAAATAGTCACTTACAAATTTACAAATTTTACAAAAGAGGACATCATCTCAGACATTCTCGTGATGAGAGCCATTCAGGTTTAGGTTCAGACTTGAAAATTAAAAGTATTTTTGACTTCAAGATTAATGAATAAATATTTTTTGATTTTATTTTTATTGTCAAGGATCCGTATCCGCACTGACCAAATTTGGAGGATCCGGATCCGCATACAATCAATGCGGATCCGCAACACTGACAAAAACATAAGGATATTTTATCACACAAAGTTTTTTCTTGATGTATTTATTCTTTTAAAATAATTTTGCAGTGATGAATCCTAAGACGATTAAACACAAATTAACAAGTAAGGCATGATGTAC
The DNA here is from genome assembly GCF_053477335.1 of Acartia tonsa. Classification (NCBI taxonomy): domain Eukaryota; kingdom Metazoa; phylum Arthropoda; class Copepoda; order Calanoida; family Acartiidae; genus Acartia; species Acartia tonsa. Next base: position 30,178,420 of record NC_137269.1, on the reverse strand, counting down.
AGTACATTTTTCTTTATAATGATCAATTTTACCATATTTCAGATGATTTATAATGTGACAAAATGAATATGTCTGCAATAATTACAATTTTATTTAATTTAACATTTTAAACGACGGAAGATGTTGATTTTAATTGAAATGACTTATTAATGAAAGATTGACATAATTTTTCAGTAATTTTATCCAGGATAGACAATACACGCGTCGCTGTAAAACTGGATTGCCTAGAATGGACAAGTCGAAGGTTTGTATTTTTTTCTGAGCTGGATCTTTAAATCATTTTAGTGGTGAGCCAGATCGGGGTGGGCCGAATTTCAGCCAATCACAGCGCGGCATTTCATAAAATGCTGTGCTCTCATTGGTGGAAAGTTGGCTCACCCCGATCTGGCCCACCACTAAAATGATTTAACCTTACCCCTGTGTATCCTGACGCTATAGGAAGAAAATTCTAATAAAGAGATATTTTTACCCCCCTCTTTCTCAGGAACATATAGGTATATTCAAAATCATCAAAAAGACCACTTTAAAGGTGTCCATTTGTATCTTTTTTATTATTATTTGAATTACGGAATTTTATACTATATTCTTGTAACTTGTTCTAATAATCCTTCATCTGAAATGGTATCTATTACAAACACATATTATAAATTTCTGGGTGTAACTCAAAAACCGCCGGGTAAAAGTAATTTTTTTATGCTGCACCTTTTTCAGGTTTTGCGGCAGCGTAGTGTGGATGAAGAGGCGGAAAAGGCCAAAAGAAAGAAAATTTTATTTACACAACTCAATAAAATTATTAAGGTAAACAAGTCTTTAGTACTGCCATGTCTTTCTATCTATAAATCTGTCTGTTGTCCATCATTCTGTTTGTTTAACGCAATAAGAGTGCAATTACCAGAACGATTAGGGTTCTCCTAAAATATTTGTCCTCTAAAGGTTTTAGGCTATTTACAAATTCCACTTCAATAATTTTTTAAGAAGCATGAAGTGATAGGTATATATTTCATTTTTGTTTTTATTGATTGTTGACCCTGAAAACGGATTATATTAACTGAATAATTTGCTTGATTAACAGAAAGACGAGGAGACTTTAACCCAAGAAGAGATTGAATTTCTGGAAGAGCATGATGAGGCAGTTCAAAATATTAGGTCAGTAATCCTCTTACATCAAGGTCAACAATGTTTATATGAAGAGAAATAATATTAAAATTATTGTAAGAAAATGCAATTTTAGTGGAAAATCATTAAAAAAGGTTAATGTACCTTTATTAATGTACATATCAAATGTATCTTTTACAATGAAGCTTATTTCTCCTTATAGAAATCGCAGTCTAAAATCTTTAAATATTAAATTTAAGGTGACTGATCAAACACTCCCTAGTCCCGTCTCTAGAAACCTCTAGCCGCTATACCAGTTTACAATATTATAAAGTTTTTTTTCAGGGCTCGTCAAGATAAAGGCTTGGAGAAGAAGGATAGAATGAAGGTAAAAAATTCTTTTATTAGATTGACTACTCTAAAACACCAATATGTCCGTTCGTACATCTATTACCTATGCAATGTAGGTAATTTAATTGATTGTGTAATTTTTTACCATTGAAAAGTTGTACAGTATCATTCAAATTTTGTGGCTGATTTCATGCTAAAAGATACATACAATCCCCATCTTTTTAAACTTATTCATTTTAAAAATAAAATGATTCGGGGTTTAGTGCTCTAAAGGTATTTAGGGGTAAAACCTCATGATAACTAATCCTGGTTTATTATAGGAATGGGAAGAAGACATCCATGATCTGAAGAAGAAATGCAGCCGCCTGGCAGACGCAATATCCCGATCCAGACGCCTGGTTGTCTACACAGGGGCTGGAATATCTACAAGTGCCAATATTCCGGACTACAGAGGTCCCAATGGTGTCTGGACTCTGCTTGATCAGGTTTGTGCAATTTTTTGGTGTTTTCCCTAAAAGTGTATAGAAGCACTTAAAACCCCGATCCTTATGTTATTACGAATGAGTATTTCTCGTGAAACGCTCTGTTAAAGCATAACTACCTTTATCTTGAATTGGTTATGTTATCTGTTATTGGTTTTCATCTACTTAACGGGATATGGAGAACAAATGATTTGTTGTAATTCAATAATGATAACATAAAAGACAGTTTAGCTTAATTAGAATGACAAACTTAGGTTTTTTTCCACATAATGGATAGTTGATTTCAATTAAGTACCTACTCAATTTTAAAAAGAGTCATCGCAATTTGATGGCTAGGTCAAGCATCTTATCAGAGATGAGCCAATGGACGATAAATTAATACTTATACCTCCCCGAATGATTATAAACAAAATTACCACTTTTGTAAATTAAATAAGGTGGGGTGGGGGAAGTTTTGACACATTTGCGTAAACCTGGCACCTAGGCTTTATCTTTGGACTGAGAGAATAGGTTATTAATGATAAAATCATTCTTATATGATGAATTTCACGAAGTTTTAAGATTTTTTGGATAGGCCTCCAGGTTCCGGAGCTCCAGGTCTCCAGGTGGTCTCTGTACAGGTAAAAATGAAAAAAAAACTTATAAAACAAAATATGCGTCTTTTTTCTTCAAATATGTGAATAATATTAAAAAAGATGCATATTTTGTTTTATAAGTTTACCTGTAACTTTAATTTTTTTTTTCATTTTTACCTGTACAGAGACCACCTGGAGGCCTGAAGCTCCGGAACCTGGAGGCCTATCCAAAAAATCTTAAAACTTCGTGAAATTCATCATATAAGAATGATTTTATCATTAATAACCTATCCTCTCAGTCCAAAGATAAAGCCTAGGTGCCAGGTTTACGCAAATGTGTCAAAACTCCCCCCCCCCCCCCCCTAGTTAAATAGATTATATTGGAACCAACTAATTTGAATTCAATACCTAGGAGTACACAAAGTTTTTACGTTGTAAACTTTTGATACCGGTGTAGATTACATTGATAGTCCAATGTCGCTTTCCTCTCTGTAATTAGGTACATAGTAAAAATAAGATCGAATCTCCTTTCTTTGAACTAATATATGTGTATATGCAGGGTAAAGAGGTGGCAGCGTGTGACCTCGGGTTAGCCCAGCCCACCCTGGCCCACATGGCTCTCTTCATGCTCCACCACCAGGGGAAAATTTCACACATTGTCTCCCAGAACTGTGATGGATTACATTTAAGGTAATGGGTCGTTTTAAAATCAAAGCTGTTCTTAAATATGTTACAACTTTACTATGTTAGGATGTTTTATTTTATATTTGCTGCTTAGCTACTCTACAACTTAATCACAAATTGCTATTTGGATATTTAGATTTTGCACTTCTGGCTATTTAAAACAAAGTTAATCATGAGATTTTGATGATAGAAAAATATTTTGAATTCTATGATAGATGTCTGTGTGTGTAGCCATAGTTTCCTAGTGATTGGACCTAGGTAATCATGGAATTCAAGGTTGCTTTAATTCGTGGAAATGAAATTAAATGGTATTTACTCGGCTCTAAATTAGTTTGTACATTTCTTGTGAAGATTTATATCAGCTATGCAAATTACTTTCTCTGGCATATGTTTGTTTCATATTTCAGTGCTATGCTACTTATAAATGTTGTCATCCTTGTTTATTTTTCAGGAGTGGTATACCAAGAAACAAGTTGTCCGAAGTTCATGGAAATATGTTTATTGAGGTATATTTCAGGGATAGGATAACACAATAAGATAAGTTATTCCTACCATCATCACTTTTTTAGTTTTACAATAGGTATATTGAAAAAATAATTTTCTTCTATTTACCTTTCCCTCTAACTGTACATTCCTTTTGTTTTGAATTTAAAAATGTATGATGATTCTATCACCTTTAAAGTTTGGATATCAGATTAATTGTCTGTATTTATTAACTTCATTATACTTGATAATAACATGTTTTTTTTCTTTACAATGTGTTTTTTTTTGTAAATAGCAATTTTGTTTTTTCTTGTAGCGAATCTACTCTATGTCTGTTCGTATGTATGTTATAATATTATTAGGCGAATCTTTTAGTTGTTATTAAAGATAAATGTTTGAATTTTCTTTTAATGGTTCCAATGATTTATTATTATTATCATCTACTATATAACTCACTATGCTCGTATGTTTGTCTCTTATTTTATGGTTTAAATTAGATTTCCTAGGATTCAATTTACTCTGCTTTTATTTGAGATAATTATGGCTAATCTTTATAAATGACACTCGCAAAGCTAATTCTAGCATTTAAAGTAGCAAGTTGTGTGTTTGTGTGTGAGTCCTGAAATCTCATAAACTGCTGGACCGATAATTATCCACTGAAGGTTTTAGGCTATTTGGCGGTTGGTTACATCACCTAAAAATGACCCTCCTCCCCCATTTTTTTTATATATATATCTATTTAAAAATGCTAAACTTATTAGGTATACATTCATAGAAAAAAAATTCCATAAAGTAAAAATATGTTTTAGGTTTGTAAAGCATGCAAGCCTGTACGTCCGTATGTACGACTTTTTGATGTTACGGAGCGTACAAATAGATTCAGACACAGTACCATGAGAAGATGCTATATTTGCGGGTTTGTTATTATTTTAGTGCTTCTACTCCATCAATGATGTATGTTTGTACGTCCGCCTTTCTGTCCGAGTACTTTTGTAACGAGGACTGTAAATTCTTTGTAAATTCCATGAATTGAAAAAAATATTTTCAAAATCTTAAATTCAGTACTTAGGTACCTAGTATTTTATTGAAAATAACAAATTTGGACAATTTTTAAAAATCTTAGATCTTGTTTTATTTACCTATATAATATACGTAGTAGATTATCTATTTGTCCTTGTTTTTACTAAAAAATATAAAACATTTATTTTACATTGAAATCGGAAAATGCCCGAAACAATTTGTATAATGTCTGAATATTAATAAACATGTAAAATTAGTATTTTGTTCTGAGTTAACCTTAAACATTTTCCCTAATTTCTGTTGTTTAGATCTGGATTAATGGACACCATCGTTCACTTTGGAGAGAGGGGTAGTATATCCTGGCCAATCAACTGGAATGGGGCTAGCAGGGCCGCTGACAAGGCTGATATGATTCTTTGCTTGGGTTCTAGTCTGAAGGTAATATATTTTTGATAAAAGGCTGGTCCTCATTGTAATTTTTTACGTTCTTGTTATTGTTTTTAGATACCTATCAAACTGTTCTAACAAAGAAGAATATTTAGTTCCTCAATTCAATGGAAAATTCAGAAAAATAGCCTAAAACCATCTTGGCTATTTTGTTGGTTTTTCTGAAAGTACAACCCGTTCGAACCAGTCACATTTGAGTCTCTTAGCTTCAGCCTTAAAATCTCACTATTTTACATTGTTTATATTTGAAACTAATTTTTATAATAAATGATATACAATAAGAAATACATTTTGCAGAGGTTAAATATACACCGTTGTTTTAGAGGAACGAATTTAGAATTAATTTATAAGACTTTGAATTGAAACTCAAACATGACAACTAAATGTAGTTTCCTATAACATTACATTATTACACTTAAGTTAACACAATAATATTACTTTATTATGGTCGTATACCTATACATGAGAATATTAAATACAACCACTAATTCTAGAGCATGGTTGTTTTGTCTCCGAGAATATAAGATGTAATGATTTGTAGTATCGCAGCTACAGTATACCTAATTATTCCATTTATTTGTGTAGGTATTGCGAAGATATCCATGGCTGTGGTGTATGGATCGGCCGGTCAAACATCGACCTCCATTGTATATTGTCAATCTTCAGGAAAATACTTAAATACATTAATTAACAATAAACATTAGGTATTGTTTCTGTCGTTTGAAGATCTTTAGTTAGATAAAAAGACGAAAAGAACTTGTTTTCTACTTGGATTTTTTTTTGCACAGTATATCCAAGTTAGATATGATTATTTATATCAACAAAAAAAATTTTTACTCATTTTATCCACAAAAAGCCCTGTCTTACTTATTTTTTGTGATTTTATATATCTTCCTTTTCCCATTTTTAGATATTTGATAGTCCCTCCCCTTCCACTAGGGAGAGATGAGGGACATTGGGCTGTTTATTATGCTTGTCCCTAAAGTGTTTAGAAGGGTAATTAAGGCGAGTGTCAAATATTTCTACTACTAATTTTTACATACATATAGGATTATTTTGTGAATCATTATTGAGGATGTACATCATTTTATCGGCCTTTGTCTTATCACTTAAGATCAATTCCTTACAACCTTGTGAATGAAGATTTTGAGTATTAAAAATGTAGTGGACCCCAAAAGATTCAGCTGCCACCCTAAAGCTAAACGGACGTTGTGACTTTGTCATGTCTGAAGTTTTAAAGTAAGTATCAGATTTTTAGCAACAAATTATTACCAGTGGACCGACCAAAAACAAGCACCTAACCTACTTAATATTTGATTAAATTAATTTATTATCATAATACCTAACATTTATACATCCTTAAATTTAAAGTAGCAGTAACTTTTTTTTGTCTAAAGCTAAAGATCTCGGAAATTGCTGGTCAAAAAGGGTTGTACTTTTCAATAAAGCTTTATAAATGTTTTATGGTGGTTTTAGGCTATTCTCATGACCTTTTCCCGGCCCTTCTCTTTTCTCTTGAAATAAACAAATTGGACTTTGAAGTATCTTTTCCGATAATAAATAAGATTTTAAGAATTATCCCCCATAATCCTGAATTGCTGAATTGTGTAGGAATCTTGGTATGAGAATTCCAGAGTACACCCCCTACAATGATCCCCTGCTCTCCTATGCCACTCATCTTAATGAAAAAGAGGAACATACAACAACAAGAAGGTAACATTTGAACAAGTACAATTATGTCCAATTTTAGCAAAACGTTAAAGACAATTTAGATTTAGAGGAAAGAAGTGGGGACGGTTGATGACTACATAGTGCCTGGACCTTTATAGTAGGTCCCAAGTGACAAACATTCCAACTATTGTAGACTACTACTTCGATTGTTCTACCTTTATATGGAAGTTCAACTAGTTATGCTAATGAGTTGCGCCTGATTTGGACCAAGGCATTTCCCCTCCTTTTACTTTAAATATCGCAAACTGATAAACCAGTAGTAGGTACAACTTTTAACGTCTTATGAGATTTGAACACATTGCATCCCAAACGACTAATGTATGCGCTGCTTATTATGCTACAATCACGTAAATTGATATGAATCGATTGTAAAACTCATTTAATTATATAGTCCAAAACCTAGGAAGCTAAAAAGCCAAATACGGTATTTTCTGGTAAAGGGGGGGGGGGGGGGGATTAATGCAACCATCTCGTAATCAATGTATAAATGGCACTTAGAATTCGAATTTCGATCTGAAATTTTGCATGAGTAATCCTTGGTAGGTCTATTTTCCCGAAATCGAACAAAAAGTTGAAAAAGTAACAGCTAACGGCTCAGCCGTTTAGCCGTTTTTTGGCTATTTTTAGGGCAAATCTGTCAAAAATTACGTAGAAATCAACATTTTAAAACATATTTTTGCTTTAAATCATGTAAAATGATACAAAAAATATTTTTTTAGATTTCTAGTACCAGCAACTACCTACTAGAATCGTTTAAAAACTTTTTGGATCGGAAAAGAGCATTATGTGGAGAGAGGTTTCGTGATTTATTTCCATAGAAAAAAGCCAAAAAATTACTAAGCGGCTGAGCTGCCAGCCGTTAGCCGTTACTTTTCCAACTTTTTGTTCGATTTAGGGAAAATATACCTACCAAGGATTACTCATGCAAAATTTTATATCGAAATTCGAATTCTAAGTGCCATTTATACATTGATTACGAGATGGTTGCATTAAAAAACCCCCCCTTATTATTATAACTTGTTTTTTTCCTCAGAACTTTGATAGAATCTAAGCCAGTTGGAGTAAAGCATATTAGCATGGAGGCAAGGATTAGTGACAACGGAGTAATCAAAGAGGTAAGCATCGATATATGCAGGATGTTAGTAGTTCGATTCCAGGTCCAGGTTCTGCAAGGTGGCATTAAGATTTTCAAGGAAAAATAGCCTAAAACCTTCAGGAGATCTATGTGAAGTTTCCTAAAATGGAGAGCCCAAATATGTCTGTAGTTAAGAGAGATTTGATAGACAAATAAAAAGCCTTTTAGTTTAGATTCTTTTTGCATTCAAATTTAGGTTAGGGAAGCTTATAAATGTCTTGGGGTAGACTTCAGCTATTTTCCTGACCTCATATCCATCCCCCGCCCTCCCCTGGAGGCTAACGACGCAGCAACCATTAATGTAACCCCCTTTAAAAAATTCTGATTTTAATTAAGGTTCGAGTAGAGGATAAATTTACATGGTTGGGCAAGCAGTTTGAATCTCGTAGTAGATCTAGTAGCACGTCAGAAAGTAGTGCCAGCACAAGGTAATGTAATTAGTGAAGCTACCCTACAAATCAAAATGTCCTTATATTCGTCTATCCGATAGAAACGATAATAAGGAATCGTGATTTTTTCGGTTGCCATTAAATTTTGATGCTGTAACATTAAACATTCCATTGACTATATAATTTACTTTTACGTCGATAACTCTATAAGAGAAATGTGATTTTCTCGGCTGCTATTTAAGATAGAATGATGATTTATTTTTTGTAAAGATATTCCATATAAAAGAGAATCCATTATACAACTTACTTTGTGAGTCGATCATGCTATAAAAGTAACAAAAGACAAAAAATATTCATATAAAGTTTTTAAGATTTTCAAATATTTTTCCTTCTCTCCCTAATGGGTTTCTATAAATATATTTTGAATAGTCCGTCAGCTCATAACTCTACAGAAGGATAATATTGTTTCTTTTGACGACAGTTAACAATTGAATGTAATGTTTAGGGGAAGTTGTAAAGACGGCGAGGAAAGCAGTAGTAACAGTAATAAAGGCAGCAGTGGCAGGACATCCAGAGATAGCAAGACATCCAGAGATAGCAAGAGCTCCAGCAATCAGTCCAGCAATTCATCCAGCTCCTCTACTTCCAGGTACATTTTATGATAATGAAGCTCCCACGTGAAATTGTACATACGTGAATCGTCCGTCCTTGGTATGTTAATACTATTTTTCAGAAACTCAGATTGTTGACTTTTTTGGCGCTATTACACAAATTACCTACCTACCCTCTTGAGAATGTATAACCCAAGCCTACTTCCACCTTTTTAAAAATAAATAGGAGATAGAGGGGGGGGGGGTTATTACTTTAGGTCATGTTAAGCTAGGTTACTGAGTAGTCCCGCAGGGTTAGACCCCCCTGCAGGTGTCATTCATGGAAAGAAAACTACCTCTCACCCCCCCCCTTATTTTCAATTTTTAAAAAATATAATGTGAAGGTAGGTATCAGTGCTCAACCAGACACTAATGGAAAAGCACAACTTTTTGAAAAGCTTTAAATATTTTAATTTCTTTTAAAACCTTACCAAAAACAAATATGTTGTATAAGTATTTTGTTTTTAGAAATTCAAGCTCCTCCCGGTCCAGTGATTCAGATGCTGAAATGGAATCTGGTTCCAACTCACCAACTCCTAAAAATTGCACTGAAGACAATGTTGCCAATACTCTGTTGGCTGAAAATTCGACGGAAAAGAATAATGTTAACCACACTAACCCAAATATAACATCTGGTAACCCAAGTACCAACACACCAGTTACAAAAAATGACTCAAGTGCCAATCCAAAAGAACAAACTTCAAATAACCATAATATTTGCTCTAATTCAACAGAACTCAATAATGTCAACTCCCCAACCCATACAAATATTAACAACCACTCATCCAAAGACCATAATAATTCACATCTGCCTAAATTTACTGACAATGCCAAAGAGAATTCAGTTACTGAAGAGCAGACTTCAGCTGAATCTTTAAATTGTAAAGCTTCTGTTATAGTTAATGGGACTCAAGCTATAGTTAATGGTTATGCAAATGGGGTGAATGTTCATAAGGATTATTATAAATCTTGTAATGGATTTGATAAATATTGTTCTGATTTAATCAATGATAAAAAATATCATGGAAAGGTTAATGACAAATCTGGAAAACCTTTAGTCAATAATGACATTAAAAATAATGATCTCTTTGTATCTTCAGTATTGAAAAACAGTGAACTCTTTGCATCCCAAACTGTAAATCAGGAAGGCCTTGTTTCTATAGTTCACATTAATGGTGAATCTACGAATGGAGTTGAAACAGACGAGAAAGTTAACAATATTAACTCAGTGATAAGACCCACTCTAAATGGTTATAACTTATCTTCATTGCATAATGCCGAGCTTAATCTTAGCCATAATCCAACAACAAACGGCACTGTGATCACCCATTCAAAGCATGCTACTCTTATTAACACTACAAGTCCTTCATCTTACACAAGTTTACTTGAAATATGCCAACCCCTGAAGCCGCCAAAAGTCATTCAGGATCTTGCCTCCAGTCAAAATGATGAAGTTATGGAGTTAGAACATTCACAGGATGATCTAGAGAAAAATGAAAGTGATGATGATATACTTATTTGTACTGTAAACGAAGCAGCTGACACTCAACCCACTGTTGTACCTGCACCTACTAAAGTATTTGAATCAAATTCTACTTTAGTTCAAAATGGCTTAAATTCTTTGGAAAATAAAAGCTTACACAAACCAGCAACCGAATCAAACCCTGCTCTGGCTGTTACCAATGGCCTGACTGATTCTAATTCAGTAAAAATGACGCCAGGAATTCTTGATAATCCTGCTAAGAATATAATTGGAAGTGTGAACTTTACTGAGATTACCATAAAGACTGATGCATATACTAATGGCTGTGATAATAATCTACTTTATTCTCAAGGTAGGTTTTATTTCCTATTATTTTGTGTACTCAAATTTTTAATTTTACATGTACACATATGAGTTACATCGATTTGATGTTTATAGGTAATATTAATCTTATATGAAAACCATTACCTTTTAAGACTAGCATTTTACTGGTTTCTACTTATCATTTTAAATCATGACAGTTTTAATTATGCTGTAGATACATTAGAACTGCCCACTAACAGAACTCTAAGCACGCGTCCTAACCACTTAACCACTCATGTCCTTTAGCAATAGCTATGTACATGAAAAGATTCAATAAAGAGAGGGGTAGGTTTCTGGTAGAATCCGTAAAGTTGTGTGTTTTAAGGCTTAAAAATAGTAGTAGAACGATAATATTCACTAAATATGTGTATTTCTTATTGAAAAGAACTATAGACAAAAAATTTTTCCTAAAAGTTAACATAAATTTTTATCGTTCTATTAGGTACTTCTTTTTAACTTATAGCACATAACCTTTACGGATTTTACCCGAAACCTACTCCTCTCTTTTTAACCTTTAATAGAATTTTCAAATATTATGAAAAATATCTTAAACCAATGTTAGTTTTATTTTTAAAAGTAGGCAGGTACTGATATTCGAAATAAAATGCAATACTATTTTTATCATATGTATTTGTACGATTTCTTTTGAATTTCACATAAGCTTGGGGAATATAAAGCATTTGAAAGTGATTTCATATTTTAAGTGACAATAATTCCATTAACTTCAACAAATACATGGCATTGTAATAATTTCACTTATTTGACTGATTATATTTGTTTGTAGGATCCAAAAATGAACCTGGATTTCATTCTCCCCCATATTCCGACCACACCTACGCCTCTCCACCTCACAAGCTAAGAAAAGAAGACACAGGTTCCCCCACCCCCATCAAGATAAACTCCCCATTAAAACTCAAAGAAAGCTCTCCTGAAAAACCTTACAGCAATAATAATCTTACTTCTCCAATGAAAATTTCAAATGACAGACTTAAATTTTCTTCTCAAGTTGAATTTAAAACAGTTATTGAAGTTAAGAATGAAGATTGTAAAAAGGAGGATTTAAATTGTATTCCAAAGAAGACTGACGATCACATCAATGGTTTTGTAGATAAACCTAAGGATGACATCAAAATTGAGACTTTGAAAGTTGAGGTGAAAGAAGAGGGTTATGAAGTTATTACTATAGAAAGTGATGACGGTAAGAGTTTTTATTTTAGTAGCGTTGCTACTCTATAACTATGGATGTGTTTGTTTCTGTATTTTGTTTAACTATGACTTTTAAGTTCACTGACAGTTATAAAATATTGAAAAGATTCTAGAAACCTTATTGCTTGAAAACTTTCCCCCTTTCACTAAAAAGGGAAAAGTAGGTTGTGGGTAAAATCCGTAAAGGTGTGTGTTTTAAGGCTTAAAAACAGTAGTAGAACGATAATGTTTACAAAAAATGTGTACCTATTCCTTATTGAAAAGAACTACCTATAGACAAAAAAAAATTTTTAAGTCAACGATACCTGAAAATTGTTAATAAAACCTGAAAAATTCACCAAAAGCTTTGCTAATGTCAAGCTGACAAAAATTAATTTTTAACATATACCTAATACATAGAATTACCATGGACAATCAAATAATGTTTTTAAAAATGGATATCTTTGAAATAATTGGCATTATTTGTAATTTTTAAAACTCTTTCCAAAAAATTTTTTATAATTGTCAATTTTGTTATTATTTTCAGTTTGACATTGGCGAAGCATTCGATGATTTTTTCGTTTTTTTTTTAACTTAAATTTTTTTTGTTGTTGTCTACCTATAGTTCTTTTCAATAAGGAATACACATATTTAGTGAATATTACTGTTCTACTACTGTTTTTAAGCCTTAAAACACACACCTTTACGAATTTTACCCGCAACCTACTTTTCCCTTATTTGTTTTCAGCTGTCCTATATTTTATTAAAAGGTGCTACTTACCAATGACTATAATTCATATTTGTTAATATTTTAGAGCCTGAAATAATAGCAATTGAAATAAAAGAATCAACCAAAATTAAAGAAAATATAACATCTTCAGAAGAAAAATCCGCTGACAGTTGTAAAGAATCTTTCATTGAAAAACCCGCAAAAAATGATGTAGCATCTGAAAACCCAGCTAAAAACAGCACAGAGTTGGAAAAACCCGCCAAGACTAGCACAGATTCTGAAATATCTGCGAAAAATAACAAAGACTCTGTCTCTGACTCTAAATCAGCTGATGAACAAGAATCAACGCGACCAAGGTCGAGCAGATATGGACTGCGAGAAAATAGAGGACTCAAATATCATGGGTTTAGAGAAGACTTGCTTTTTAAAGAACAAATGTTAAAGGTTTGTTTATAGTTTTAAACTGCAATTGATGGGAAGGTGATAAATTACTAACTTGTCCTTAACTTCGTCATGACTCAAGTTGTTAAAAGGTTTCCTACTGCTGCTATGTGAGACCCTTTTATGTTTATAGTAATATTTGGAAGAATGTCTTGACCCCTCAACAATAACATGCGCAACTCAATGCAATGCTTAGTTAATGGGTATAGGTAGGCAATCATAATCCCCGTTTTTTTTTCAGGGGGTTAGCGAGGGATTAAATCTTTTTTGTTTGAAGATGGCGAAAACTTTATGAAAGAAAAAAATTCTTTAAATAATTTTAGTTGGTAAATGTTACATTTTTTTCTAGGCTCTTAAAGAAGAGAGTGAGAAGGATAAGAAACAAAATGGAAAAAGTCCAAAGGGCGGAAAGGTAAATATAGTTTGTTTTATGCAAGGATGACAACATCCATAAATAAGTACACATCATGGATAATAATCAACAAGAAGGTTTAAAGAGCATTTGATAAAATCAATAGGTAATATAAATATATTGAAGGGGGAAAAAATCACTAAAGTTTTCATCTCGTATTTTTATATTTTGTAGTGTGACTGTTAGACCGACGGACCAAGTAAATTACATACTCATGCTGATGCTGATTGGTATGGGAATCTTTATAAAAATCAGCCCCCTATCTTAAATAGCAGCTGAGAAATAACATTAGGTATTCTCTTAGCGTTTCGGACTGAGTGGGTGACGGACGGAGGGGCAGACAAAGATAATCATAGAGAAGCCTTGCTACTAGAAATGAAAAGAAAGATCGGATCATGGAAATAAAACGAAGTTGGGGGCTTTGTTGTATTTTCACAGTAGCTTTTCTCCTATTTATAGCCCCAGGGGGTGTGCTCTAGCCCTGCGGGGCATATTTTCTAACCCTGTGGGGCAAATCATTAACATTTACTTAACCTAAAATAACCTTTCAAAAAATACTGTGAAAATACGATGAAACCCGCAACTTCGTTTTCTTTTAATGATCCGAAAGATCTATTTTACCTAAATAAAATCTAATTTTATATTAATTAATTTTGATTAAAAATAAACATTTTTAGGTGAATTCTGTTGATCTTGAAACGATCTTTGGAAAGAAAGAGAAAGCTGTCCCAGGAAAGATTCGAGATCTGGAGTACAGGACTATAAAGTGGCCTAGGGATGCACTCTACTTCAGTTATGAACCCAATTGTCTATATTTAGGTTAGTCAAGTTTTGTTAAAAGGGAAAGGATTACGACTTTTTCAATTATTTATTGGCTACCTAGGTATTCCCAGGGAAAAGGGAATGTGATTCTGACAAACTATTATAAAGGAAAATTTCCTCACAACCCCCTTCCCCTTTTCCTCCCCCTTCTTACCTACTCCTCTTCAATTACATGTAAAAACAAAATATACTTCCACCTTACTTTAAGAGTTTTCGTGATTTTTTGTAGAATTGATTGTTAGAATAGCTACCCCTGGGTATTCCTTTCTCTCAAAATTTACCAGCTTCTAATTGCCTAATTCACACATGACAATTTATTTCTTTTAGGTTTATTTTCCTGTTCTTATACCCTTGTCTTATCTATTAACGTTTTACACATGGCGTCTAAATGGTGCTTTTCCTCAAAGTGCCTTGCGAGCACAGATACCCCAACCTATTTTTTAAATAAACAAAAAATAAGGGGGTGGCTGTGAGAAATTTATTTTATTTTGCATAACCCCTGCGGATTACTATACCTGTGGTACCCTAACCCTGCGGAGCTACTCAGTATCCACTATAACCTAATAAACCTAAAGTAAATCTACCCCAATTATTTTCTTTTTTAGTAGCGAAGCTACTCTATAATTCACTTTGTCCGTCAGTCAGTCAGTCCGTCAGTCAGTCAGTCCGTAACGCTATGGGGGAAATGAGATTTACTCAGCTCCTATAAAAGATAGAATGCTGAAATATTTTGCAACATTCCTATTAATAAGGAGCACAATTAACTCTAAAACATCAATGGCGGTCAGACCGCTTTTAAGCAGGTTTTAGCCTATTTTTGTATTTTTCACATTTTTCTCCATATCTTTGGTGTTTATGGTCCGATTTCCAAAATTTTTTTCAGTTATAGATAGGTATCAAAATTAAATTTCCTGTCTTTTCAAGGAAACATCAATGGCGGTCAGACTGCCTTTTTGCAGGTTTTAGGCTATTTTTATTTTTTCTCATTTTTCCTGATATCTTTGGTGTTTATGGTCCGATTTCCAAAACATTTTCAGTTATTGATATTAAAATTAAATTTCCTGTCGTTTAAAGAAAACAACCATGACAGTCAGACTGCCTTTTTGTAGGTTTTTGGCTATTTTTTATTTTTTCCTTATTTTTCCATTTCTCTTATGTATATAGTCCGATTTTCCAAATTTTTAAAGTTAAGGATATAAAAATTAAATTTCCTGTCGTTTTAAGAAAACAACCGTATTCCCATCCATGAAATTTTGGGCTTCGCTACTTATTGATGTTGTCATCCTTGTTTTTTAAATAAAGCAGTGTGGGGTTCTGTGCGCAATCAGACACTTTGATGAAAATCGCCAATTTATTCTATAGTTCAATGCAAAGCTAGAACTCAATCAACAGCCGCCAAATAGGTATTAGACAAACGAACAATTTTTGATAAATTTCTACTTAAGATGATGGTAACGGATATGTGTGTGACTGCTGTGATCCAAAAACTCGGAGACGTGGCGGAGGATCGTCGGAAGATAACTCAGAGGCGGAAATAAATGAAATACCTGAGGTTAGTATGTTTTTGATATATCATAGCACAGCTACTCAAAAGCTTGATAAACTTTCTTTAATGCATTTGCATGAAATCTAGGTACTAACTTTTCGAAAACTTGTTGATTTAATAGTTTAATTGGGCTTTCTAATTATTATTGCATAAAGCTTCCTAGACTGTTTAAGAAACCTACCCCATTGGATCACTTGTTTATGCATAATGTTTGCAGGATGATGGAAGTGCGACAGAGGAGGGGGAGACAAGTTATCAGGAGGAGGTCAAAGTCCACGCGCCTGGATGGTTCGGGAAGGGCAGAAGAAAGCGCGGCAAAACAAAGTAAATTTCGCTGCAAAGAAAAAGAAAATTAGAATGAAATTAGATACGAGAGCATGCATATAGGTATAACTTATATCAACAAGATCACTCAGCATTAGTAAGCAAATTAAAAGTTTCAAATTGGCGTGAAACAAAATGAAAATAAAAACGCGGCATTAATCTCAACATCTAATGAGCTGGAATCAAAAATGTTGAAAATTGATTATAATATGATTTTAATACAAAAGATGCAATTTAGCATAATATTTTTGGACAAATAGCTCAATTTATGGATCAAAATTAATATTTGTATACCTAATTAAAAAGATGCTTTAAATTAATGTTTATTTCTGTAAAGCTCAATTACCATGATGATATTGCATTTAGTCATTTTATATTTTTATGAGCTCTGAAAAAGGAATAGTCTTTTTATATGTCTCTTAATAATCCTCATAATTAAAGAAAAAAAATATTTTAATTATAAAATGCATATTTGGAGGTTAAAGAGATTTGCAACTTAGAGCCATCAAATAAACGGGAACTTACAAGGGTTCGTAATCAGTGTAAGTTTAAAATAAAACAAAACATTTGACAAAATTTGTAAAAACCGATTTCTTTGCTCTTTATGCAAAACTCTTAAACTCTCTTGTAAAAATTCCCGCATGAAAAAGGTTTTAAATACAATTTTATATTTGTTAAATATCAAGTTTTTATGATTTTACTAATAGTCTCTAAACAGACCTTAAAAATTTCAGAAACATAAGTGCCAAATACTATTGTTCATAACAAAAATAATGTTTACATTCTCTTATTAAACTAGAGTAAAACTATTTTGTTGTCATATTGACAAATTTTTCCAAAGGTAGAAAAACTTTTACTATAACCATACTATTATTGCAAGTTGTGTGTGTTTGTCTGACAAGATCTCAGAAACCTCATGGTCGTTAGGTGTACATTAAAGCCCGAAGAAAACACTAAAAAAAAATTTTTTTTTTGTTTTATATTTTGACACGAAAAAATATGAGGGCAATAATGCCCCATACACCTCTAGTAATAAACTACAATTAATTTCAAATATAAAAAAATAAACATGAAGATATTACTTTCTTTCATTAAGTACTACCTAAGAAAACTTATCCAGGAGAAAAGGAGATCCAGTAAAACTCGTTTTTTTTTGTATATTTAGAAAGCTAAAATTCACATTTAGCTTCATATAAATAGGAATTAGAAAAATCAGAACAATTACCACAGAAAATTTGTCTAAAACTAAATATTTTTACTTTTATAAGGTTTTAATGTTAATAAATGGGTATAAGTATTTTACAAATAGAAACAATTTGCAATAGGTATTCTAATAGACAAAATTGTTTTGCCAAATATTCCAAATGAGCTTACTTATATAACGCTATAAATCATACAGGTATTGTTAGCTTCAAGGATGTTTCTAGGTGTACAAAACATCGGATTTTTAAGAGAAGTATTAATCATGTCTCCCCTCTTTTCAATTACTTACCTACGCTTAGTAATTTAACGAGTTTTAATATTTTGGATCTACTGCAGTTCATGGTAAAATATTGCTGGTAACGAATGCTTCCTGTTTCCTGGCAATGTTAGAAGATTCCTGGATCTAGCATAACAAGAAATAATGCTGGAGCTACCAATGTTTAACTTTCCTGGTTGCCAGCAATTTATGCATATTCCTGGTCACTGCCATTTTTGAAATATTCCTGTTAAAAAGCAATATTTCCCTTTTAATTCACATTTCCCTTTTATTACACTTACCCCACAATTAGAGGTTGATAAGATTCACAAAACTAAAAAGTGGCTATTTTGGCATGTTTGTCTGATGTGGGGGGGGGGAGGTAGTGGTGTTTCTCTGTAGTAATTGAGGGAGTTAGGAAAAGGTATAAATATTGCTCCGCTCTGCAACAATTCACAGTAAATTAAAAACCTTAAACTGATCAAATGTAAATAATGAATTAGAGAAAGGGGAGGGGGGGGGGACTGAGACAAATATCATAAAAATTCCTTATTTCTGATTTTATCAACAGTTATTAATACAACGTTTATGAAGGTGTAAAAAGTAACAATATAAAAGTAGCCAGAAAAAACTTTAAGGTTAATAGGTCCTGGGAAGGTTTTAATTATTTGGTTTATTTGAGGGTATCATCCACAATCCTCCTAAGATAGACTGCCACTAGAAAAAAATATTATAATTTTTTGGTTCATCGGTTAGCAAGATATCTCTGTGTACAAAGACAGTCAAACACACACAAAAATGTGATACTTATAAATAAGTATGAAACTCATTATGTAATTGTAACTTACTTTTCCTAAATATTTTACTTTAAATTAAAATCCTTCGCTACTTTATATTGTAGATTGTAGCCGTTGCGTCCCTAGCATCATGAGGCTCCGTTTTTAGATTGATAGAACCTTGAGAAGCTTCTCTAAAATGAAGAACTCAATCGAATCAGTGGTTAGTGAGATCTTAATTGAGAAACAAACAAATATTACTATATTGTCAACCTTGCTTGCTTGAGTTTACAAAGCATCAAAAGGAAGGAAGATAATTAGAATTTAAAACACCCGCCAAAAGAATCAGAGATTCAGTTCATAAATTTTAAATTTAAAAATGGGTAACCAATTAGCTTTTTTGTCAAGAGGTTACTTTATCTTAACTCGAATACCCACCAATTAGAACCCCGCATTTTATAAGACGAATAAAGATGCTATTCAAATTTTGGCGCAAAAGTGTTAAACTTCCCCCTAAAGTTTATACAGCCTTAAATGAGGAGGGGATGGCGTTAATTGAATTTAAAAACTCCCGCTCTACAGCTGTCTGTACAGTTTTGAGTGGGATGGGTTGTAAGGTATAGTTACGAAATTTGGCGCCAATTTAATCATATGCGTGTAAAGGTTTATTGATTTACATTTGAAAGTCTAAAAAAGAGAGGGAATAGAATAATTTGAAATAAAAATCTCCCGCCATAATCTTACTTACATAGTTTCATGGTCTGTACGTCACAGTTACGCCACTCTTTTTGTTGATTTATGCTAGAATTGTTGGCGTTATCCTCTTGGAATTTTTTTTCAATTTGATCCTCCCCCCCCCCCCCCCAAAAAAAAAAAAACAATGAAACCTGGCCGCGGCACTTTTTTATAATTAGGTTAGTTTAGGTTATAAGGGCCAGTATTAAGTTTTGGCATTCTATAGGCGTTCAAGTTCGTTGGTTTTACTGTTTGATTTCAGAGCCTCACTTAGAAATAAATTGATTTATTAATATGATTAAAATTACGAATTTATCTCCCCCACTTTTTAATATATTATAAAAATAAAAAGGAGCGCCTAAATTTTGGCGCGAAAGTGGATATTAAGATAGAAACAGTTAAATATATAGGTAAAGATCCAACTCTCCTATATCCTTTCCCCACCTCTATTAATAAAATAATTGAAGCAACTGTCCCTTATTAATCATTGCTGTTTACCCCCTAAGAAAATGTGATAAGGGGTATTAAGTAAAAACTCCTGTAAGCCAGTAATCTTCTCTCATTGCTGGTAACCTGGAAAAATTGCAGATTGCCAGCTAACAGGAACCTAGGATTTAGGGGAATTTGCGTGCTGCTAGATCCAGGAATCTTGTAATATTGCCAGGAACCAGGAAGCATTCGTTACCAGCAATATATTACCATGAACTGCAGTAGATCCAATATTTTTTTATTTAAGTACCAATTCAATACAAAACCTTAATAAAATACTCAGTAATTACTTAATACTATAAAGTAAGTCAACAAACAATAATTGGATAAAATGATTTAATTGTATTACTTTAAAATCTGCCCAACGGCCAAGCGACTCGCCTCACAAATTACATTTAAACTGTCTTTACAACAGGTACTTAACTTCATTAACATCTAAGACCCAATAAATCACAGTTTTTTCGCGAGTGTGTCCAACTGTTTGGACTTTGGCAGAAGGTAAGTTAATTGAAAAAACCTTGTAATTTAGTTTTAATTCAAATAATAATAATTTTTGTAAATTTCTATGATTGTATTAGAAAAGTTCTCTACATTATGTGTTCATACTTTATTTAAATTTATTTTATAAATAAACTTAAATTTAAAAAATGTAAATTGTTCAATCTTTCATAATTTATAAATAATATCAAAATTTGAATTTTCATACCTATTTTTTAAAATCATGTAATAAAAAAAATATCATTTTATTCTTGAAGAGTGGAATGATTTTTGTAAATAAATTTTAAAACAAAATTTATGACATGTCTTGTATTATAATGTTAACTTATTTGCTTTTTACTAACTTATTTATAGTTGCTAATTTCTTTGATAAAATAGTTTCATGATTATCAGTAATATAGTAAATTGGAGGAAGATTAATTTTTCTTCTCTGAACTTATCACTGACTTAATGTAATATTGGGGGATTTTACCAAAGGGGTAGTTGCACGAAGTGCAGTTAAACTTGAATTTAGTGAACTGCATATTTTTTTCTGTTCAATAGTTTAAACTACATCTATAGGACATATATTTGAAAGAATTTCTAAATTCTACCAGGTAGTTTTAAAAATATCATGACTTGAAAAACCTATTTTTGGGATATATGCAACATAAATGGCTCTCCTGTTACCACAAAAACAGAATGAAGACTATTTTGTTGGTGCCTAGTTGATTGCTATTTATTGTAATACAAAACTATATACATATGTTAGATAATATTCTTGTAACTTTTGCTAGAAATCAGTTTTCTGAAATGCAGTTCATGCAACTATCCCTTTTCTAACTTTATAAAACTACAATTTATTTTAAAGAGTTAATTTTAATATGAGGGTTTAATAGGATTACTTTGATTTTAACAGTATTACCACGATTTAGTTAAAATTAAGGGCAGTTCCATAACGAGACTCAAAAATCAGAATAGATTACCCACGTTTTCACCCCAGGAAATTCTTGTGATTTATGCTATATAAACTTTAGGAAATGGTAACCTTAATATTCCATTTTAAAATCTTTTCTTTCTTCATAAATAAACCTAACTAAACTTCAATAGCTTATTATATAGATGAAACTATTTTGAAATTAGTTGAACCTGTTAAATTGTCCCCATGGAACTACCAATTACTAAAACAGTTTGAATTAATGTCATATTATTGTTTGATTCATTCAGATTATTTATATGAAATTAAAAATGGAGGAACCAGACTTGGAAAGGGAAAGTTTGAAGGTAAGTGAGATTGGATTGGATATGGTCACAAGACAATGGAAAGTAATTATTCTCCACAGAAATTAACTTAGAAAAGTCTTTCGTAGAGCAATAAAGTAGTTTTAAATTTGCGATTGATGCACAGGCGTCCAGAAGAACGGTTGGATTGGTGTTTATCCCCCTAAAAATCTCTCATTTTACCCCCTTCAAAATTAACAAAAAATCATTAGATTACCCCTCTCCAAAAGAAAAGCTTGGACCTCATTGGCTGCCGATCCCTGATAAAAAAGTACCTAAATAAATACGGCTATATTTAGGGATTTAAAAATTATGGATTTTTTCTGCTGGAAACGTTAGTACATTTGGTTTGTGAGTTAATGCCCAAAGAACCATTAAATCCGTGATAGTTGTATTACTTTATGTATTTGTAACCAATATATTTGAAGGAGAAGAAACTGGGCTACTCAATCCATTCCTGTTCCAGCTATTCAAACGGGTTCATTCCACAGCACATCCAGGATGACAGACCCAAAGAACAAAGCTCCAGATGGTCATCAGGTATGCAGGGATAAGATGGTCATTAGGTATGCAGGGATAAGGAGTCATCAGGTATACAAGGATAGGATGATCTTCAGGTATGCAGGGACAAGGTGGTCATCAGGTATGCAGGGATGAGATGTCATTAGGTATGCAGGGATAAGGTGGTCATCAGTTATGCAAAGATAAGGTGGCCATCATCATCATCATCATCAGACGCATCTCTCTTTTTGACTGTGAAGGCCAGAGAATACGGACACCTTGTTCCTCCATGAATTCCTGCTGTCTTTGGCAAGTTTCTCAGCTTCTCCCCATGTTAATTCCAAATTAAAGAGATCCTTTTCAGTGCTCCGCCTCCAGGTCATTTTTGGTTGTCCCCGATTACGTTTACCAGTGGTGGGGTTCCATTTTAAGCACTTTTTTGGAACCTATTTTGCTCCATTCTGAGCACATGTCCTAGCCACCTTAGTCTTTTATATTTCACTTCTGCTTCAATACTATTGCACTTGGTCTTAGCATACAGCTCAAGGTTTGATATTTTGTTTGGCCAGAATATTTTGCAAATTCTTCTTAGGCAGCTATTGTGAAATGCATTAAGTTGATTTGTTTCAGTTTTCACAGTTCTCCAGCATTCCGCTCCATAGAGAAGAACTGATTTCACATTACTGTTGTAAAGTCTGATTTTTGTTTTCAGAGCAAGTTTCTTTGAATTACAAACGTTGTGTAGACTGTAGAAAGCAACCCTAGCCTTATCAATCCTGGTTTTAATATCAGCTTTTGAGCCATTTTCACTGCTGATAACACTCCCCAGATAGGTGAATTTGTTGCTTTGTTTCAATTGTTCACCATTTATTGTTATAGTTTGATCAGGGTTTGTAGGTATATTCATAATTTCAGTCTTCTTGACATTAACAAAGAGCCCGACTTGTCCCACATATTTGACTAGTCTATCTGTCTTAGCTTGTAGATGTTTAATTGTTTCTGAAATCAGTGCCAGGTCATCAGCAAAGTCTAGATCTTCTAGGTGTCCTAGTATGCCCAGCTGGAGACCACGTTTTTTGTCCTCTGTGGTTTTCTTCATCACCCAGTCAATGACCAATATAAATAGAATAGGTGATAAAATGCATCCCTGTCTAACTCCAGTGCTTATTTTAAAGAAATCAGATGTCTTATTGTTTCCAACTGAAACACAGGCTTGGAAGTTGTCATAAATTTTAGTTATCATAATTATCATCTTTTCTGGTATACCATAACTTCTTAGTATTTTCCAGAGTGTTTGTCTGTGTATGGAGTCAAAGGCCTTAGAGAAATCAACAAAATTTACGTGAAGTGGCTTGTTAAATTCAACACATTGTTCAATAACTGTCCTAAGGGTGAAAATTTGGTCAACACAGCCCCTTCCAGCATGGAATCCAGCTTGTCCTTCTCTCAGTTTATTGTCAATTTTCTCATCAATTCTGTTTAAAATAACTTTACATAGGACCTTGCTTGGGATAGAAAGCAGCATAATTCCTCTCCAATTATCACAATTGTTCAAATCTCCCTTCTTAGGTAGTTTTATGATTATACCTTTAGACCAGTCCGTTGGTATCTTTTCTTGCCTCCAAATTTTATCAAAAAGATCAGTTAGAGTCCTAGCAGAAAGATCTATGTCTGCCTTAAGCATTTCGGCAGTTATCAAGTCAGGTCCTGGTGCTTTGTCATTCTTTAGGCTATGTATAGCAGCTTTAACTTTTTGAATAGTTGGTGGTCTTATATCTATGTCTATTTCATGTCCTGGTTCTGGTTCAGCAGTAATTTCTGGTTCAGGTCTGTTCAACACTTCTTCAAAATGTGATTTCCACCTTTCAGCAATTTCTTTTTCTGTAGTGAGTAATTTACCATCTTTAGCCTTGATAGTTTCACCACTCTTTTTGCTATATTTGCCACTTAATTGCTTGGTTATGTTGTATACTGTTTTCATGTTACCAAAGTCAGCTGCTCTCTGGGCCTTTTCAGCCAGATTGTCAATGTAATCTCTCTTGTCTTTCCTTGTGCACTTTTTGACTTCTTTGTTTTTAGCAGTATATTCAGCTTTTAAATTGCTCATGTCAGCCAAATGTTGAGCATTATGGATTTTGTTTTTGAGCTTCTTTCTCTCTTCTATTTTGATCCATGTTTCTTCAGAGATCTAGTCCTTTTTCTCTGATTTCTTGTGTCCTAGGATTTCCTTAGCTGCAGTAGATTGAAAGTTTTCTTTAATTGAAGTCCATGTGATCTCAGTCTCGTCATTTAGGTCCTCTAAGACTTGAAATCTATTTCTGAGTTTTAAGACAAATTCATTCTTTATCACAGGGTCCTTAATCTTGAAGAATCATATTGTCTACCAATCTCACTCTTTTTATCATGGCCAGTACGCTTCAGCTTTAATTTAATCTTACTGATAACTAGTTCATGGTCACTAAATATGTCGGCTCCTCTATAGCTCCTACAGTCTTGCATTGACTTGACCCATTTTCTATTGATCATAATGTGGTCAATCATGTTTCTTGTTTGTCCATCAGGTGTTGTCCAGGTATATTTGTTAATGTTTTTGTGTTGGAATAATGTACCTCCTACAACCATATCATTATTTAAACAGAATTCAAGTAAAAGTTCTCCATTTTCATTTCTTGTACCTATGCCAAAGTGTCCCATTGCATTCTCCACTCCAGTCCTGTCAGTTCCTACTTTAGCATTCATATCTTCAAGAACTAGGCACATGTCATGTTTGGGTACTGAGTTTCTGATTGATTGCAGTTGATCCTAAAACTCTTGTTTTACTTCTTCATCTTTGTCATTTGTTGGGGCATAGCATTGGATAATGGTCAACTTGCAGTGCCTTGATTGGAATCTAGCCTTAATTATTCTGTCTGATATAGGTTTCCAGTCTATTAGTGAATTGACATGTAGTTTTTGAATAATTATAGCAACACCATACATATGTTGGCTTTCATGACCAGAATAAAGTATTAGGTGGCCATCTTTGGTTGTAGTTTGTCCTTGTCCTGTCCATCTACATTCTGCAATCCCAAGTATTCCAATATTGTAACTTGTCATTTCTTTAACTACTTGGGCTGTTTTAGTTGACTCATACATTGTTCTAACATTCCAGGTTCCTATCTTACAGCTTTGCTTAGAACTTATTGGTCCTGTCATCAAGTTGATAGCTTCCTTTCGGATTTCACCATCATCTTTCATATTCTCAGTAAACTGAGCATCAGTTCCAACGGTTCTTGTTTCATGCACACCTCTGGCTGTGTGAAAGCCATTAGTGTTTGAGGTTCTGTGGGTGTTTTCTTGAACTTTTTGGTTTTATAGGTAGGATAGTTAGTCTTACGCAAACCTTCCATATCCCTGGAAGGATGGGTGACTGGTAAGGGGAGGGACGTCAATATCCCCCAGTACTTTAAGAAGTACCTCCTGCCCAAGGTGGCCATCATGTATGCAGTAATAAGGTGGTCATAAGGTATGCAGGGATAAGGTGGTCATCAGGTATGCAAGAATATAGTGTTCATCAGGTATGCAGAGATAAGGTGGTCATCAGGTATACAGGGATATGATGGTCATCAGGTATGCAGTATTAAGGTGGTCATAAGGTATGCAGAGATAAGGTGGTAATCAGGTATCATGCAAGGATAGGGTGGTCATCAGGTATGCAGGGATAAGATGGTCATTAGGTATGCAGGGATAAGGTGGTCATCAGGTATGCAGGGATAAGGTGGTCATCAGGTATGCAGAAACGGATATAGAATATGTGAATATTGGTACAGTTTCTGCCATAATCTGAAAAAAATATTTCTCCAAACTGGCTATATCACCCTACGCCCCACTTATGACTTTACCCCATCCCCTTCCCTGATTATCGAGGACTATATTAACAACATTTATTGACGACAAATATTCGTTGACTCAATATCCCAGGTATGCAAGGATAAGATGGTTCTAGGGAATTAATTCTTAATTAATAGCTTTCAAGTATGGCTTCGAAACCGATTCTCAGTTATTAAAAAGTCATTTATAGCATCGCATTACAGAAAATTTTCTACGAATATCAAAACAAAAATAGTAGGCCCCCCAGGCTAACAAAATTGGTTTTAATCAATTTTTTATTTAAATATCCATGAAAACCTGTCTTTTATACGTTGATTTCTAGGTAGTAATATTCCACCGCAATGGATTCTGCTGAAGTTGGAACGTCCGGCCATTGTAACTGCGATCACATTTGGAAAATTTGAGAAGCCTCATGTTTGTAACCCTAAAAGGAGAGGACATTATACGAACTTTCAGCTGAGCTTTTTTTTAATAAGAATACTTGGACAATGTGTTTCCCTATATTGTTAGTTATTTAAGATCTGGAAAGCGGCAGAACTGCTGTTTTTGTTCTATTTAGAGGTTTTGCGGCTAAACCTAAAATCTCCAAAATTAAAGTCGATTTTTAAAGTGTTATTGCTACACTACTCACATAATTATCCTTGTTTATTTAAAGTATAATTGCCTTTTTTGATGTAATAGATTGAAAATATTTGTTGGTATGGACGAGAATAGTTTTATGGAGGTGTTGGATACAAATCTTAAAAATGATTCAACTGAGGAAAATTTTCATGTCAAGCATACACTTAATAAGGTAGGCTAGCAAGCTAGTAGCACTACAGAGTGGAATAGGATAGAATCTAGACCCAAACCGCTATAAATTGTGACTTGAAGCCAATAAATTCATGGCAACTGGTTAAATTTTCATTTTTTATAACTTGAATTTCTTTGATTTTTTGTGGGTAATTTTTTTTCGGTGGGTGGGCACTGGGCATGGTCGTTTTTTCGTTGGGGGGGGGGGGGAGGGTTGCAGCTATATTTCATGAAGAGTAGAGCCCAATCGGTTCATCAGTTACCAGATAGACTGACAGACATTGTTCCACTTCTTATTAAGATAGTAAGGGGAATGCCTTTGCCTACACAACTACAAAAATTTCTTCTTGTACTCTACTAGAATGTTTAAACCCTCGTCCCTCATTATGAAATAACTAGATACCTTCTCATAATTTTAATAAAAATAAAGATCTTCAAGAAACCTTAAAAGACAAATTTAACTGACATCCCATATTTTTTTTATAAAAATTACCTACCTACCTACCTAAAATTAATTTAAAATTTATAAATTTTTAGGCTTTTCTTCCATCAACCTTAATAAAAATCCAACCAATTCAGTCGTGGGGTAATAATTTCAATTACTCCATCTGGTATATAGAGCTTAAAGGTAAGTTAGATCTTTTTAGGTGTGAATTAATTTCTGCATATGTATCATATTAACATTAGGTATTTATAAGAACCTCATTTTGTTTCAACTTAAAACTGCCCCTTTTTTCTTTTTGTTTCAAACTAGCAGATGCGTCTCTAGCATCTAGGGAATCTGTATTCAAAGAAGAGGAGACAGAAAAATAGCCTAAAACCATGGGCGTGAAGAAGGGGGGTGTCAACAACATACTTAAATTGAAATTTTGGAGGCATGTGTTCCTCTTTTTTCTCCCCTTAATGATTGCACCCTTCTCCCCCCCCCCCTCACCCCGGGTGAATCACTGTGCATGCCACTGCGACTTAAACCATCCTAATGTCTGTTTTGGGCTAAGGCATTCTCCCTACTCTAACTATTTATGTCGCGTACCTAACATAGCAGCAGTAGGAACCACTTTTCACGTTTTTGGTTATGAAGTGGTGATGGGTCGATATTCGAACCTATTACCTTCCCGTCAGCGGCCGGGTTAATTGACTGTTACTTAAACTGCCTTCCTATACTTGTATTTCATCTGTATACATAAGAACTCTTCAAGAAAAACAAAATCTATAGAATTTAAATTTTTCAGGTGATGATAACCATAGAATAGTGTCACATAGCATTCAATTAATGAACGAAGATAGAGAGAGAGAAACTATTCGGTTGTGCCTTAAACATTTCAGGAAAGTTTGATTATACAAATTTTGCGCGATTACGACCTTTTGCGATCGCATCCTGACCAATGCAGGTGAATTTTATAACAAAAAAAAAGTATCATGTCTCAAACAGGAGGGATTGGACATTGACAAAGGGTTTTTTTTTAATGCAACCATCTCGTAATCAATGATTAAATGGCACTTATAATTCGAATTTCGATCTGAAATTTCGCATAAATAATCCTTGGTAGGTCTATTTTCCCTAAATCGAACAAAAAGTTGGAAAAGTAACGGCTAACGGCTGGCGGCTCAGCCGTTTTGCTATTTTTTTTTGCAAATTAAGAGCAAATTAGTCACGAAACCTATCTCCAGATAATACTTTTTATCGCTCAAAAACCTAATCAAACGGTTCTAGCCAGTAGCTGTTGGTATTAGAAATTTAAAAAATGTTTTTTGCTATCATTTAACATGAAATTCGAATTCTAAGTGCCATTTAATCACTGATTACGAGATGGTTGCATTAAAAACTCCCCCCTTATGCTAAAGTTTTATTGAGACATCTTATTTGTTGGCTTAAAAACTTTGTGCTTCTTTATATAATCTTGATTGGTTGGCTCGAACTAGCATTAAACTTTCCAGCTAATAATTTGAATCTAAATGTTTATCATCATTGGGGATGATCATCGTTATATCGGCCATTGTCTTTTCAAACTTTTTATATATGAAGGGAGCATAACTATTTGGAGGCTTTCGAATCTTTAGAAAAACGGACTCGGGTTCAGTTAGAGGATACAATTCTTACACAGTTACATACAACTCTAGTCAAGGTAGGAGACGGACAAATAAATAATGAGACTGACAGACCTAAGGACAGACATATTAATAATTAGACTGACAGACCTTAGGACAGACAGATTACTAATGAGATTGACAGACCTTAGGACAGACAGATTAATAATGAGACTGACAGACCTAAGGACAGACATATTAATAATGAGACTGACAGACCTTAGGACAGACATATTAATAATTAGACTGACATACCTAAGGACAGACAGATTAATAATTAGACTGACAGACCTTAGGACAGACATATTAATAATCAGACTGACAGACCTAAGGACAGACATATTAATAACTAGACTGACAGACCTTAGGACAGACAGATTAATAAAGCAGGCAACAGATTGAGAGCTATTTCTATGTGTCTCTACTACAGCAGCAACACCATCAGCAGCAGCAGCAGAGCCAAGAACCAACGCACACAATCTCCCACCCTTCAAGAGAGATCATCAACATCAAAACCGGTTTTTCACTAAATCCGACAATGAGGCACATTCCTCAGCTAAACAGAGTTTTTAATTTGGTTGACAAAGAATAGGACAACACCAGCATGTCTTATTCGGCTCCTACTAATCAGAGCTGGCATTGAACAAAACCCAGGTCCTACTTGGTTCTGCTCACTATGCAACAAACAACTTTCACCAGTTTCTGTCGAATGTTCCATCTGCTTAAAATGGCTCCATGTCAAATGCTCTGGCCTTAAATCATCAAATGAACGGAGAAAATACAAGACCTGGACTGGACCATGCTGCACAGGATTCACCCATACCAAATCCTCACCCCCTCCCCCTAAACTTTCACCCCCAAAATCTTCACCCCCAAAATTTTCACCCCCTAAAAAATCTCAAAAACCCCCAAGTAGGCGGAATCCCCCCCGCCCCCCTTCTTCCCCCCCCCCAACCCCCGCCCCAACACTCAAGGATACAACACTCAAGTATTGCAATGGAATATAAATGGCATCCAGAATAAACTCGATGAACTTCTTCACCATATGGAGAATAACAAGATCCTCATCGCTGCAATACAAGAAACGAAGCTTACACGTCTTTCAAAAGAGAGGAAAACACCCAACTACACATTTGTTAGACAAGATCGTGGTAGAGACAAGGGAGGAGGGCTAGCTTTCTTAATTCATAAAGAAGTTAGTTTTGACCTTGAGAAAACACCTGCGAGACTTGCCCAAGACCAATACTTGGAATCTATGACCATCTCCATACCAAGCAAGGACTCACCACTCTACATTAGAAATGTGTACATTCCTCCACAAAGCAGCTGCGCAAGTGGCTACGCCCCCCCTCTCAACGACCTTTTCACAGGCCTTGGTGACTCCTACTATATTCTTGGAGATTTGAATGCCCACAACATTCTTTGGCATTCTGACGCCACAAACGACACTAGAGGGGAAGAACTGGCTGACGCTGTATCCAATCAAGACGCTGCAATCATAAATCTTGATATGCCCACCAGAGTCACCAGTACAGCATCAACTGCTCCTGATGTAAGCATAGCTTCTTCTAATCTTATTCCTGTTACAAATTGGAAAGTCGAGAACAAGATGAGCTCCGACCACCAGCCCATCACTATAAGTCTGACAGCTGAACTTACTAAATCTAACTCCAAACATCAAACCTTCATAAATTTCTCCAAAGCTGACTGGCCTAAATTCACCTCCTTCACTGAAAGCATTTTCTCTAAAGCAAGACCAGTCAGAGACGTCCACAAAGCTGAAAAATTTTTCCGCAAAACTCTCCAAAAAGCTTCCAAAAAATACATTCCTGCAGGCAGAATCCCTCAGACATTTAACGCCCTACCTACAGAAGCTGCAAGACTTATAAACCAGCGTGATGAAATCAAGCAAGCTAATCCAGCTGACAACAGATTGTCTGATTTAAACAAACAAATCAACAAGACAATAAACGAACACCGTAAAAAGAAATGGATTGAACACCTTTCCACTTGTCAGCCCGGTTCCAAGAAACTCTGGACGACCATCAAGAGTCTTGGCAACCAGCCTCAACAACCCAGCAACCAAGGTATTAGCTTCAACGATAAAACCTATTCCCACGCTAAGAAGATTGCTGACCAATTTAACAGGCAATATACACCAGAATCCAAGAAGAAAACTAACCAAGCTCTGCGACGAACTTTAAGATCCCTGAAAAAGAAATCTAAACATCAACAGATTATCTTCACTCCAGAGCAGACGTTAGCAGCAATCAAGAAGGCCAAGAATTCTAAAGCTCTTGGCCCGGATGATCTTTCACCTGTCACCTTAAAACATCTTGGACCGAATGCCATCAATTTTCTTACCGAGATTTTTAACAAATGCATGAAAGACTCAATCATCCCAAGCATCTGGAAAACGGCCAAGATCATTCCTCTACTGAAAACTGGCAAACAATCCAACCTCGGACCGAGCTACAGACCAGTATCGCTTCTGTCTCCAGCCATCAAGATTCTTGAAGCTCTGCTCCTCCCATATGTCACGGAGGCCGTCCAACTTGCCGACCACCAACATGGTTTCAGGAAAGGAAGATCCACATGTACTGCTCTATATTCCATCATAGACCACGTACATAAAGGATTAAACAGGAAGAAACCTGCACATAGAACCGTGTCAGTTGCCATAGACCTGTCCAGGGCATTTGACACAGTTTACCACCAGCTCCTTCTTGATGATATAAACCAGCTCCATCTCAACGACTACATCAAGAGGTTCTTATGTGCATATCTCAGAGGCAGGCAGACCTATGTTGTGTTTAGAAACTCTAGATACAAGTATAGGAAGGTAAAACAGGGTGTCCCGCAAGGTGGCGTCCTGTCTCCAGTCTTGTTTAATCTTTACATGGCCTCCATGCCGCAACCTCCAGGGGACATAAAACTTGTCTCCTAGGCAGATGACAGCAACATACTTAATTCTGGCCTGGTAATTGAACCAATTGTCAAAGAGCTCAACTCTTATCTTAATGTCCTGGACACCTGGTTCAAGAGCCGCAACTTGTTTATCTCTCCATCCAAGTCCTCAGCCACAGTTTTTACAACCTTCTCCAATGAAGTGAGTATGGAACTAGGAGTTGAAATTGCTGGAGAGAAAGTTCCAACAGTGAAGAAACCAAAAATCCTTGGGATCACTTTCGATGGCCTCCTCTCCTTCAGAGAACACACCAAGAACCTTAAATCCAACATACAGTCATGTAACAACATCCTCAAAGCCCTGACTGGTACATCTTGGGGGAAGGAGAAGAAAGTCATTGTCAACACATACAAGGCAACAGGACAATCCCTGCTTAACTACTGTTGCCCAATCTGGACACCTGCCCTTAGTAAAACCTCCTGGGAAGACCTCCAGACAGCCCAGAACACTGCTCTCAGAGTAGCCACAGGCTGTCACATGATGTCAGACACTGACCACCTTCACTCAGAAACTAAGGTAATGCAGGTGCGCCAACATTGTGAAATGTTGAGCAAACAGTTTCTACTTGCAACGCAGAAATCTGGACACCCGAACAAGGTGGACCTGAATTCTCCCCCACCACCTAGGCAGATGAAACAAACCTTGAAGTCAAAATTTGGCAAGGAAGTCAAGAATATTTCTAGACCTAACCTGCCAGAGGCTGACTACAAGTCCAGGCTGAAAGTCATTCACACTAAATCCGTGAAGGACCTAATCAGCAGCACCACCAACAAGGTTTAAATGCCCGCCCACCAGAGATCAGTAAAACTGAACACGACCTCCCCAGAGCCACCAGATCAACCCTGGCACAACTGAGATCTGGATACAGTACTTATCTTAATAGTTACAAGGCCCGCATAGATAAGACTGGTTCCACAGTGGATAAATGCCCCAACTGTGACAGTTCCCACACAACATCACATTTATTCAACTGTCAACAAAACCCAACCAGCCTCACAGCCAAGGATTTGTGGAAAAACCCGGTGAAAACTGCCAGATTTCTGAATCTGGCAACAGATGTTGATGATCACGGATAGAAGGGTCAGGGGTAAAAGAAGAAGAATGTGTCTCACAAGACATATATATACCTATTTTATTATATTAATTCTCTCAAGAGTAGTGCCCAACTGTTCAGCGATTACCGAGATCTTAAGCTTCAGTCAGTCGGACGGACAGACCTTGTCCTACTTTGTATTATATATTTATGTCTGTCTGTCTATCTAACTATCTATCTGACTATTTAGGATGGTGACTATGATGGTGTAGAGCGGATAGTTTGTAAGTGTATATCAGATGGAATAATGGACGGGTACGTGAGTCACCAGCAGCCTAAACCTGTTTGGGAACCATTAATTTTTCCAGAAGAACAGGAAATTATCCATTAGAATAAACTTAATAAATAATAAATTTTGAAGCATAGCTGTTGGGATAAAAGCAGAAGACATTAAAAAGAGGCGCCCTTGATTTCTATTTAAAAAAATAAAACTTGCCTGCTTTACTCTAAAATTTGACAAAAGTGTCATTCCATTCGTTTGTCTCTCAGAAGATGCACTTTCGGTCATAACTCATCTATAATTTACAGCATATTTATATAGTGAGGAAAAAAGTTGTATGCCTGCCCTGTCCGCGCTCATTTACTCAGTCCACTCCACACATATGAAGCAGGATTAAAGTTTGACTATTGTTCCTACACAACAATGGACATGGTTGTTTTAAAATGGATAAACCTCATGAACAGGATGTGACCCCAACTACAGGTTTAACCCCAACAAGTTCTTCCATTCCTCTAACTTCAGATGACTCTGATGGATTTCTAGGCATTGGTCTTTGCTCATCTAAAAATATAGACAGTACTAGTAGAGCACCTCTGGATTGATTCATATTTGAATATAGAAACATGAATATAGATCGGAAATAAATTTAACCGAAAAGGCATTACTGTAATTTTACTAATATGTAACTTAGACAAATACTTAAACAGAGCATACATCTTGACCTTACAAGTTCGGTTTAAACATTAATTTAATTTTTACATACCTAGTCATTAGGGTGGGTCGATTTTGGAATTTCACATTAGTAGACATTGGCAAGGGTTGCTGGGCCAAAATAAAACCCTGAGAAACTTGAAAGAGGATTTTTAATCCAAAAACAACGGGCGCGCGGGGGATATAAAATGTGCCAGCCCCTTATAAAACCAAAAATTGAAATTCCTTCAAACACAGGCATGTTGCATATCAAAATGACCGCATTGAAAATGAAATGCTGATTACTGATATGAAAACCGTTTTGAAAAATATTGATGCAGTCTGAAATGATTTTCAAATAACCTACCAAAATAAACAATATTGACTAAATCGGCTGTTTTTAGGTACTTAATGTGATCTTATTCGAACTAGGATCAATATTTTTCAAAACGATTTTCAGATTCGTAATCAGCATTTCAATGCTGTCATTTTGATATGCAACATGCCTGTGTTTGAAGGAATTTCAATTTTTGGTTTTATAAGGGGGTGGGCACTTTTTATACCCCCCGCGCGCCGGCAGCCATAGGAGCCAAGTCACTTTTGAAACTTGAATGGGGCTTATTATACATATATATGACTTCCACAACTTATGATAACAGTAAAATCTAAAAAAAGGGGGAAATGGGCCCACCCTACTAGTCATAAACCAGACCTGAGGTCTTATAAGAGAAATATTATATTGATAGATATCTTACATTTACTTTAAGATTAAGTAGAACAAAGACAAATGTTTGTTAACACAGAATCGAATACGGGTAACGATCAGACATCAGGACTACAAGCCATTGCAGGGTAATTTTTTTTTACTTTTCTATAATCCATTTGTTTGTACCTAGCTGATTGCCTACTCTATTTTTCATTAGTGTTTTTACTAAAGCGAAAACACACACGCAATAAAGCTTGCAGCAGATTTAAATATAATTCTTATATCAAAGTTACAGGATCTTTTTCTGTCTGTCTAACCGCTGGACCTATATGGTTTACCTAAGGTTTCTTGTTATTTTCGGTGAGGGTATCACAACCCTCCCAAGATAAATGGCCCCTAGAAAAAAAACCACCCAAATATTTTTTACTTTTTAAAACTAAAATTTAACTGAAATGCTCCTAGAGGCAGATATTGCAGGTATCATTGTAAGATAAATTTAGATCTGGTGTAGAGGATTCACTGTGTATACCTCCGGCCAGAGGAGGTCATCAGCTTGTCATGGACTCTTCAGGTAAATACAAATTCGTTTGTTTTATGTTCCTTTGCTTTTTGTTAAGTCAAACTTTCTACTAAATCTGTTTTAGTATACCTTGTTTGATTTATATTTATATTTAAGTTTACTTTTTAAATAATTAAGAATCATTTGAAAATGTATGAACCTTCTTCTTTTTAAAATAATCCTGTATTTAGGCGGAGGCATTATCTATCTATTTGGAGGCTGGGATGGGAGACAAGACCTCGCAGATTTTTGGGTTTATGACATTCCTACCAATAAGGTTTTCATACAAATATGTTTTTTTATTGCAATACAAAGGAAACTAATTAAATTATGTAGACAATGTTGATTTATGTCGACTTTTAACATTTTAAAACTTGTTTTTCCAGTACGGCTTCGAAAACGATTAATAACCGCTGGATTAAAACCAGTTCTAAATCATAAAATAATACATAATACCAAATTAAAAAACATAAAATTAATACCAGTTTTATTAGCCAAGACATTTGGCCCCTTTGGTCTAACAAAACTGGTTTTAATCTTTCATTTCTTCATTTTAATATCCGCGGAAAGCTATCCATTACGATGCGATAAGTATTCTCTTTTAAAATCTGAAAATGATAAGTGCATGATTTAAAAATAAGATTTAAATTGTTCATTCGTAAGGCATTGTAAACATGAAAACAAAATAGACAGACAACCCATTTCTATAATAATAATTCATATTTGAATGAAACGTACCACCCCTAGTGGACCCTGATATCAGGCAATACAGAGAAAGATGGAGGTCCTCCTGCCAGATCTTGCCATAAGATGCTCCTCAATCCAGGAATACGAAATTTAAAAAAAATATTCTTGTGTTTGCGCCTCTAGAGGCCTCTCATTCGGCACACAAACATTCTACTTCATTAAAATACTGCCCCCTTAGCATCTAGGGTTCTGTATTCTAGGGGCTAGAAAGATAGATTAATAACATTCTAAGGGACAAATCTGAGATTAAAATAACCAAATAACATTAAAGAACCTCTATGTAAAGCTTACCTACTTAAAATAAAGAACCCAATCGAATCAGTAGTTATTGAGATCTTAAACTTCAGAGAAAAACCCTTACTACTTTATATATTAGGATATGGAATATTTGTTTAAGTTTATGTTTGCATACATTTATCCCACAAGGTTAAGAAATTTATTCTATTCCATTGCTATTTGTTGTCAAAATTTGTACCTATTAAAACTCTTTATGAAGATAAATTTAAGTATACAACTATACAGGATATAAACAGCTGTTTGTGCTAGGAAGATATGTTGACCGTTCTAAGCGAGACCAGGAAATTTTCCGTATTTTAATGTTTTACAAAATTTAATACATCATACCTACCTATTGAAAATGCGTAGAAAAAATAAATGTTAAAATTTTTAGTACCTTTTTTACCAAGGAGGTAAACTTTTTAAAGAGCTTAACAATTCCTTTTAATATTACCAGTAACAAGAGACCAGGATTCTTACAAACAACTCTAAGTAATAATTTCCCAACAACCCACTTCCCTTTAGTTACAGTTCAATATAAGTTTCACACTCAAAAATATCAAAATTTTCAGCAATGTAAAATAAAGTTAATTTGCTGAACAAATTAAAGATTTTTTAACTTCCTAAAATGTCATTTTAAGATTCCCATAACTTTTTTGTTAATGAAGATTAGGGCTTCAAATTTGAGATATTTGTGATACTTGTGGCAGTATTTCAGCAGTTAGATTGGTGTATTTTCTGCAGGCTTCATGTAAATACGTGATAATTTCGAGCAGGCTGATTCAATAAAGAGCGATTTCTACCTGTATGATATTTCCACATCCAAGTGGACACTCATCAGCGATGATACCTCGGAGATTGGGGGACCAAGTCTTGTTTTCGACCACCAGGAATCATACTTAATTAAAATCAAAGATAATTATATAGGGAGGGATGGGACATTGGCTGTTTATTACACTAGTACCCAAAGTTTTCTGAGAACATTTTCATATTATTTGTTTTCTCACAATTTTGGAGACTTTTATAAAATTTTATTGGTTGGTCCATTAAGTTGAGTGTCCAAACGTTTCAACCACTAATTGTAACCTACAAATTCCAGAAGAGGTAATTTTGTTCATTGGTGATGTACATCAATTTATCGGCCATTGCTTTGGGCACCCCCAAAAGTTTTTATTTTCAAATTTTACCCCCCCCCCCCCTTCCTCTCCCTGTACAACCTGTGGATTCTGGAGGGTTGTATCAGCCTTGCTGCCGGTCGGTGGTCAGCAAGCAGTTCCAGGTATAATGACGTCACCAGGCAGATCTCCCCATTTTTAGTGGACATTTTGACATTTTTCAAATTCATTTTTTTTTTAGTTTAAAAATCTTTTTTAATTTTTAAATGAATTACATAAGTGATGGTTGACATCTTGATATTACTGTACATTTAACCAGGGTTGATGAACGTTTTCTTTCTGTTGGGTTCTAAAATAGGGAACATGATACTTGTGGCGAAGCCAGCACACCCCCCCCCCTAAAAAAAAAATTGAAAAGCTTTGGTTGACATTGTAGGATTCTTAAAAATGAAAATCTATAACAAAATAACTTAGCTTTATTTAAGTATTGATCTATTTAGATGTGTTTAGACGCTGAACAGCAGAATATTTATGTTTTTGGTGGTCAATCTGTTCAGGAAAATTATCATTTTAAAAAATGTTTCAAGTTTATTATTTTGTTGTTGAAAATAGAAACCACTCGCATAAAAATTTTTATCTGCTGACTAAAACATGGATAAGAAATGATAAAAAAAATTTCAGGGTTTAAATTCCAGCAGCAATACTGGAAGATCTGAAAAAGTATTTTCAGGAAATAATTCTAACAAATATTTTTTGAACTTTGTTTAATGTAGATGTCACGTGAAGATAAAAATTTTATAATAGTGTGAGGAGGCAGGGTTGTGGCTTTTCTCCTGAACCAGTTGGGTCATTTTAAACATGTACTTTTGAGCCATAGATTTAGAATTACCTCCCCTCTACACCTTCTTATCAAGAATTTTTTAAAATTTAAATCTTGTGATTAAAGTGATTCTTATCCCCCCTTTTTTTAACAAAGAATTATTTTGCATATTAGGTCTTTTTGTTTACAATATTCCAAATAATACTTGGACTTGCCTCTGGGAGGATGGACAGGTCATTTCAAAAGGTAACTTCATTATTTTAAAAAACACAGACACTTTATAATCTTCCACAAGATTTCTCTGAATGTT
Source organism: Acartia tonsa (assembly GCF_053477335.1). Classification (NCBI taxonomy): domain Eukaryota; kingdom Metazoa; phylum Arthropoda; class Copepoda; order Calanoida; family Acartiidae; genus Acartia; species Acartia tonsa. Next base: position 30,140,100 of record NC_137269.1, on the reverse strand, counting down.
GTTTGTTTAGAAAACGATTAATTTAAATACATAAACGAAAATGTTAGGAGGATTTTTTTCCTGTTTGTGTGTGTCTTTCAAGTTGCATCCAACAAATACGCGCGCACACGAACTCACACACAACAGTAAGGATTTTGAATGATCTTTTATTTTAGGGCCCCAGATGAAATCCCGCTCTAGTCATGCCATGGTTTTTAGCTCAGGTTTTCAATCAAAAATTTTGTTTGTTCAAAAAGTTCTTTTACATTTTTGTTACTAGGTGAATAAGAAACTTAATTTTTTCAAAGAAATTTTCAAAATTGACTTTGGGTCATAATACCTAAATAATTTGATTTAAAATAAGGTTGATATATGGTGAACATATTATTGAACTTACGCGGCATTGCACCCATTTAACAAAAAAGTTTTTTAAGTTACCTGAGATTTTTATCTAGGCTCGGCAACTGCGCGTCAGCTGCGCATAAGCATTAAATTTTAACCCGCTTGTGTGCAAAAAAATCCGAAAAGATGATTTGTCTATGTTGTATGATCATGTTTAGATATCCAGCTGAATTTTAAAGTTAAAATATGACAATTTTATTGAGGTTTACACGCGGCTGACGCGCAGCTTCCGAGCCCTTGTTTTTATTGTTAGTTTAGGAGTGGTTATTGGGTGAGGCCTCTTTCAGGTAATATCCAATGAGATATTTAGATAATTTAATTTTTCAATCTGCACTTTTTGACACATTCAATTATGCCGATTTACCACATATATATGATTTATTCCTTAATAATATTATTACTGAACTTATTACTACCCTTCCTTTGGTTGAATATTGTCCATCCCAGTTGACCGTAACCTTTACATCATTGGAGGACAGAGAGGGGAGTACCTCAATGACTTCTTTGCCATCAATGTCGACACTCTGACTGTCAACTTTTTATCTGACAGGGTCAGTGATGGCTTGCTTCAATATGTTTCGTTGGTACCGCTGCTACTCTAGAAAAATGTTCTGTTGTCCTTGTAGGTCACCTAAAGATAGCTGTAACTTGCTTTATTATTGATGCATTTTATATTTTTGGTTCAACACTTCAAGAGATTTAATTGCCAAAACTTATATTTCTATTTCCAAAACTTTTTATTTTTTTTTGTTTAAAATGATATAATACTGTCTTTCAATTAGAATTTATTTAGGCTTATTATAAACCTGAAATACTCACATGATTTTAATCAATTATAGTCGCGATTTTTGTTGTTTTACCACAATTATTCACTCCAAAATACCAATTCTTTTTATTGAAACCCTGTTAGAAGAATAGTTCTAAAAAACAAACATAATTCAAATCTCGAATATATGCTACCTTTAATAAATATCTAAGCAAGCCACGTGTACTTTACAGATAAATCAGAGTGTGGCAACTGCGCACGCGCTTGGATACACTCAGAGAGCAACCATAGGTTACAGTCAATCAATCAATCAAACAGTTAAATATCTACTATATTTTGTTTTGGTTTATGGACCTCATTTATTGGTCAATTCATTCATTCAGTAGGAGGGAATGGATGTGGTAAATGGGTGGGAGCCAGCTTAGAGTATCACTTTTTGACTGTAAATGAAAATCTGGTGCAACATCTTAACAAGGGCTGTGATTTAGCCAGTTAATTCCATTTGAAATTGCAAAAAATTAAATATTTTGTTGGCGTAGAGTTGGCGTAAAACTATTCTTTTATATAGCTAAAAGGGAAGTGGGTAAGAAGGGGGGGGGGAGAAATAAGGGAAGAGGGTTGTGGAAAAATTATATGTCGATTAAAATCGACTGTAATATAAAAGATACAAAGAACGGAGAAATTTTTGTGATGATGGGAGTTAATAACAAGGACAAAAGTTCTACAGAAACGGTGCAGGTACAAAAATAAAATTCATGTTATTTATGGATTTGTTATATATATTTTTTTGTAGCCTATCTACCTACCTACTCTTTTTACTTTATTTTGAGATTTATATAGGATTCAAACCGCTTTTTTTCTGAAATTGACAAATTCTGTTAAAATTTTTATTCAATAAATCTGTTAATAAATAACTTACATTTTGTCTTCTCGGTATTTTTAAAAAAGATAATATTTATTTTTGTGCTCTAATATTTTTGGTCAAACCCTAAATCTTAGATTTGATCTTTAGTTTTCCCTTAGGTAGGTATATAAAATAAAAATATTTTAGGTTTCCAATAGTTTTTGGATCTATAGCATAAAATGTCGCCAATGGTCCTGTTTCTACAGGTAAACTTTATTAAAATTATTTCTTTTTAATTTTTTCCAAAACCTTTTCAATAAAAAAATCCCTATACTTCCTCTAGGGATTTAAAGGGATAAAACAATGACTAATAAATTGATGTACGTACATCCCGAACAATATTACACAAAATTACCCCTTCTGTAGATTACAATTACTGGTTAAAACGTTTGTATACTGAACTTAATGAACCAACCAAACAAAAACCAATGAAAGTACCCAAAGTTGTTAAGCCAACAAAGACAACGTTTTTTTAAAAACTTTGGTGACTAGTGTGATTAACAGCCCAACTTTCCCTTAACTATATATATAAAAGACTAGTATTTTCAGGGACTTTCATTCAGCAAATTAATTCAATAACATTCTTAGATTAGCTGCGCTACTTAAAATGTTTTTATTTCGCCTAGGAATGAAAGAACAAGTTCAGCGTACTGGAACCTTCGTCAGAGTATTGAGCCTCGTCCCAGGTAAACAAATGTTTATAAGAAAGAAAATGGAAAAAAACTCATCTGAATTATTCATTTATGTAGATTTGCGTTTTGCCCCTTTGTTACCCCGTTCCTAAGGCCAATCGCACTAATAAAACTGGAATTAATCTTACTAAATTTTACTATCCGCGGAGAGTTGTCTGTAATACGATGCAATAGATAATTTATTATTATTTACAGATATGCTCACCAGCTTGTATTTGACGAGGAGCGAGGGACCCACTACATGTTCGGGGGCAACCCGGGGGGCAGCGAGGCTAAAGTCGGCAAATTAAGGAAGGATTAGTATTCTATTTGTTGATATGTTTTGTCATGTAGAGGAATGATGTACATTTGTATATTTTAGGTGTGTCCATTGTGAGCTCTTTATCATTCTATATGGAGGGCGTTAGTTTTTTCCCCCTATTCCTTGCGGGACCTATATCTGCGATACCCTAAAAGTACGGGTTACCCAATTTAACCTAACCTTACTCGACTTAAAGTAAAATACAAACAAACAAACGAAACCTTCCCCTTCCTTCATTCCAAATAAAGGGGGGGGGGGGGGTCATTGCTTACTGGTGTAGTTTGGGTGAAAACGTCAAAATGAATAATGTGATCCCCTGTTAGACTTGGAGATTTCTGGAGGATAACTCTGGACAGGCCGATGGTTCAGGATCTTGCCAGATTTACAAAGGAATTTATTTCATTGCTTTGGTTAATATTAATCGTACCTTCTGTGGCTAAGTCAAATGCCCTACATAACAGCTAGTTATGGGGGTATGCCATGATTTATAAAAAGGCTCAACTCATTTTCCTGCACTTTAAACAAGACTTTTGACGAAAGGCCGTTCAAAAAAAGGGTTTGTATGCAAATTGAAAGCTACCGTGTAAAGAATAACCATATCGGTTAAACGGTCACTTGGTTAGGACAGACTAAAAGACACACACACACGCATAGACATCCGGTTACTTTTATATAAGGATTATCTTCCCCTGTATGTACGTATGAATGCCCTCATTATACGAAAATGTTAGTTATCCGTCGTATTATCCTAGATAAAAGATAAGCTCATACAGGTTGGGTTTATTTAAGCTGCACGTTCGCACATTGTCATTATAGCCGCCATAATAATGAATACACAATTCAAGTGATAGGAAATATTCAATAAAGCACAGAAATTCATAGGCCTACGTAAAAAGTTAAATTAATTACCTGATTACGTTTTATTTACGTCTTATTCCATTTTTAATTCCGTAATAGCCCAAGTTGCATATAATAATACAAAGTACAAGCAATTTTGTTTACTTCACATGGAAAAATAATAAAATTCAGCTGAATAAATAATGATATCAGCAATAAATATACTTTATGTTGAAAAACAATTTAATTCAATTCTACTTAACAAAAGATAAAGGATAATTAGATAGATTTTTTTATAACTAGCGACTTCGTCCTATAGGCCTCAGGGGGCACTTTATAGAGTTAGGAGATGTCGTCTCCCTATTTCAGTTGTAATTTAGAAATATATAGTTAAAAAATTGTAGGGGTTATTTATTTTTTTCTATGTGTAGATTATCTCGGGAGGATAGTACTTACCTCACCTCAATAGTTTAAACCTTTACGTGAACTACATACAATGAAGCTTTTCTGTATAAAAAGTACTCTTGGTACGAGCAGTTTATGATATCTTTCGGTACAGACACACACACCGACAGACAAACATCCTGTTACTTTAATATATTAATGTTTTGTTAATTTATCTATCACTTAAGCTTAAACTTTAACCGGATCGGTATGGATGATAATAAATTTGACAATACAAGTTATTGTCTGTGGCTACTCTTAAACACACAATATATTTTTAATATTTCTAATTATTGTGCATCTATGTATATTCTATTTTTATTAGTGTACCTACTTCCCCATGTAATTCAAAGGAATGTCTCGCCTTTTTAAAATTCCTTTCTGAAATGAAGGCATATTATACCTATACTTTTTACCTTTTCCACTAATTCAGGAAGTTTTAATATAAAAAAGTATTTTCTCAGCAACCTAAATTGGGGACAATTTTTTCCCTGTCCTAGTCCCTGTCATGGTCCTAGTTAAGTTTTTTTATAAAATCCAAGCAATGAAAATGAAATGATTAAAAGGTTTTAATAAGAAGTGCAAGGTTTAAAGAACTTTGTGGAAACCCAAGGAAAATACTTTTTGCTTTTAAATTACTCCATCCCCGCCTTTATTTTCATGAAATCAGTGGCCTACTTGTGAAATATAACGATTCTATTCTATGTATCTTCTATGATATGGTTCTCCTTTGGCCGGGGAAGGTTAATATCTATTTGTGGGGAGTGTGTACCACCCTTATAAAGAGAAATTGCACCCAGAAAAATATCAAATTAAAAATGGTACAGGGGTCGACATCCCCCCTCCTCCCCTCCTATCTCAAGTGCCCCTAGAGGCCTCTAATAGCATAGCTGCAAGTAAAAAAAGTATTTTAATTACTTATAGAGAGGCTTTGCTGTATCTGCAGCAATTTTTAACTCCCTGTGTGGATATGAGTAATGAGGAGGAGAGAAACAACTTCCAACAACTTCCAGCCAAGGTAAACTTACAAACAGACAAAGTTAGTTACAGGGTAACCTGGATAACTTCTAGAGAACAGGATACACAATTAGGTATATCTCTGAACCAAATTTTGCTACTGAAGTGCATGATTACGCGGCCAAACGTTCTACAGACAACCAACCCTTTGATTGCACGACTTTTTTATGAGAACTCCTACCGTGCATGGTGATGAGTTTTGCCTGTTTTGGGCCAAGGAATTCCCTCTACTTGGGCCAAGATAGGTTACGTTTTACGTCACTTTCGCGGCTAAGTTAAAGGGCATTTTTTTGTAAATGTATAGGGGATTAAAAAGATTTGACCGGTTTAAGCCATACTGAAAAATCATGTATAGCATCGAATTACAGACAACTTTCTACAAGTATTTAAAAATGAATACCATTCTTATTAGCTTTTGCATTCGGCCCCACAGAATAAACAAAACTGGTGTTAATCTATAGTTTTTCATTTTAGTATCCACGGAAAGCTGTCTATAATGAGTTGCGATAAATAACTTTTCTAGTTATAACAGTTTAAACATTCACTAAGTACCATGTTTTAAATCATCCTTGTTAATAATATTTATTATCTAATTCAGGTCTTTGAACAATCAGAGGATTTGGACGTTTTTAATATTCGAACCAAGGGATGGATACTTAAACTTTTAATCTCATAATTATTTTCTTACAGAATAATCGGGTTATCATTTTTTAATCATAATATTCTTACATATTTTATTACAGACATTTGTTCTAATAGATTAAAATCATGTTACTAAAATTCTTTGGTTTTCTTCTGTAGTATTTTAAGTATCGCACTTTTAGCTGTTTACCGCTTTACTTGATTTCTTCCCCGACGAGATGACTCAACCGACTGCAAATCTTGTGGATATGATACCATTAAGGATTGAACTCATAATAATAACATTGATAATATTAAAGGATTGGTCTTATTTATAACATTTCCTTATTTGTATAAAAAGGAGGGGTGATAATTGGGATATAGTCTCTTTCGTGGCAACGCATCTTAAGGGGCGATTCTTCGTATTTTTCACAGTAGCTTTTCTCCTATTTCTAGCCTCTGCGGGGGGGCTCTAACCCTGTGGGGCAATCACCTAACCCAATATAATCTGACCTAACCTAAAATAACCTATAAAAAGCCATTTTAAAAATACGACGAATCGCCCTTATGGGTCCGAGGAGAGTAGATATAAGGGACATGTATTTCAACCCTCTACACCCCCCCCCCCCCTCCTGAGTAGGATCTACACCCTCTTAAAACAGTCATGGGAGTGTCAAGTTAAAAATTCTAGGGGGGGGGGGGGGGTGTGTGTATTTCCGAGCTTCGCTCATCAATTTACCAGACGTCTTCAGGCGAAAGACCCTTTTAAAACTTTTGTTGATTATGTATTGGAATGCAAAGAGAGGGGTAGGTTTCTGGTAGAATCCGTAAAGGTGTGTGTTTTAAGGCTTAAAAATAGTAGTAGAACGATAATATTCACTAAATATGTTTATTTATTATTGAAAAGAACTAAAGAAAATTTTTTTTTAGTTGACATAAATTTTTATCGTTCTACTACTGTTTTTAACTTATAACACATAAGCTTTACGGATTTTACCAGAAACCTACCCAAGGGAGTGTATCTACCAACCCCCCGCCCTTGACAACAAAATAAAATCCTTCTTGTTTTATGTAAACTCCGTGCACGCCACTGATTGTAGTGAAATATTGTATTAACTAACCAATATTAATTAATTTATATACATTTATTGGCAATACTAGCATTAATTAAATTTTTTAATGAGTTCATTGTACAGAGACAGAGAGACGAAGGGAGAGGTAGCAAGTTTAAGACCCGACAATTTTTCTTGATTTTTTAATTTAAAAAAAAATTATCATATAATTCTTATTAATACCTCTTACAGAGACGTTTGTTACTTAAATATTTGTTAACCATTAATTATATATATATTTTTTAATTAAAGACATGTTTTATTCAAAATTGAAAATACCTCTCTAATGAAACTGTAATCAATAGCAAACAAGCTTTAATATGCAAATTATCTTAAATTATGCTTAAAAATATAAACAACAACAAAAACATAATATACAAATATAGATATTCAAATTTATATTTTTAAATTATTTATTTTTTATGTTATTCGCTGATTGTTAAACCAACTAAACCAAATAAGAAAGCCTTTTTTAAATCACATTGATAATATGAAATACTTTTTATTGATTAAATCTTTTAAAATTTATTCAAAGACAATATATATTCAGGCGCTTATAGACAAAACTTAATTAGGTATCAAGTCTGAATATACCTTAAATATAACCCTTACATAATAAAATATTAATCTTATTCATAAAGAATTTAACGTACAGTAATTGATAATTAAAAGACATTTTTGTAAATTGCCATTTTTTAGCTTTAAGTTTATCACCTAGTTTTCAAAATAATTCATATAAATTTTTTGAAGACTTCGGCGATTAAAAAAAATATTGGGCCGAATTCTAGAGCCCTAGATGCAATGGGTGCAGCCACTAAAGTCTGATGACGCCTGGCCTTCGTTGCTAGTTTTATCTCTGGTCATTAAAAGAATTTTAATGTACTTAATGCTAAACTTAAAGCTTATAAACAAAATTTACATCACAAACCTATATTTAATCAAAATCAATAGTATCAAATTAGTATTCTTATCTGTAAGAAAATATTTAAATTATGATTTATCAAATTATCAAAAAATAAAATAGAATAAACAATAAATATTTTTTTATAAATCATTTGCTACTTTATTTCTGTAAGAGAGCTACTCTTTAACTTCCTTTGTTCTTGTGTGTCTTTATTATTTATGAACAATATACTTAACCTCCTCCCCCTCCCCCCCGCCTAAATAATGGAATAGTAGATTTCGCATATTAAGTAAAATTGTGAGCTAGCTTCAAGTCAAATGCGCTTTTAAGTCTAACTGTTCTTAATGATGACCAAACGCATATATATAAACAGTTTGACCTAATAAGTGCATTTGACTGGAATCTTTCTCACAACTTACAGAACAATTCCCTTCCTACAGAAATGTATAATTTACATCACAGCTTCGATTTCATTTTGTTTCCTTTAAAAAAAAAAACCGGTTTGAACCTTATTATCGTCTGGGTGGGATGGAACAATGAACTGTAAATTACACTGGTACCCAATTTTGGATACTGTTATTGATTTTGGGATTTCTTGATTTCAAACTCTTAGTGTCCACACTTTTCAACCAACAATTATAATCTATAGAATTTGTTTATCATTATCTGGGATGACTATAGATTAGTTATTATCCATTGTCGTATCCCTTAAGATTCCTCACGCATTAAAGTACTTTGATCAATATCTTTTGTGAAGCGGGGTTTGTGCTTAAACCGAAACTTCAGAAGTGGAATGTGTTACTTCACAGCTATGGACTTATTCTTACTTGTTATGTTTTTAAAAGCGAAGCTTTTCTATAATTAGGGTCGGCCCGTCCGTCCGTCCGAGATAGATAGCTTTTATTCGTTAATTTAGGCATGTTAGAATTGTCCTATCGATTTCAAAGTTTGCATGGTGATTTCTGTAGTACGATTTAGAAAGCGTAGCAACTCTATAATCATTACAAGAATGTCAGTACGTCCATTTTAAACATGTTGATTTTTTTACTTTTTTAACAACAAATTTTTTTTGATCTAATCATCCGATTGATCTGATTTTTGATATGTTGATTCCTGGGACAACAAAGTATAATGTTATAAGCGAAGCAACTCTATAGCCAAGGCCTAAAAATGTAGGTATGTCCATAAACATTATCCTGTATCAAGCAGTTTTTCAAGAAATTTACTCACAATTTTGCTTTGACTCTTATATACATTTGTATTCTGATTATTCAGTTCTGACACTATACAAGTGTTAATGTCCGTTTGTCCTACCGTTTCAGTGCTTCGCTTTTATGGATGTTGTCATCCTTGTTATAATTGATCTTGAGAGAGAGAGAGATAAAGTTTTCTTTATCTTTGAGCAAGAATAATTGCTTTCAATAGTTGCAGAGCTTATTTCAAGTAGTAGTTTGAAAATATGAGATAACAATAGATTTATTACTCCAGATGATCTACAGATACCATAATCCGTCTAACTTCAAAATTATTTGTATCAGATTTTTGTCTCATAACGGTCGAATGCCATGATATTAGTAACAATACGATTCCCGCAAATCTTTATCCTAAGAAATTCAACAATTTTAACTAACTTTTTATATGGATGAAATGAAGCACTACCTATATGTTAGTAGCAAAATATGTACATTTATTTTACCCATTGTGTGGTCGGATTGTTCCTACAATAAATGGAAGGAGTTCTAGTGAAGGTAGGAGATTCTCGCATATCCTGATACAATGTTTCTCCCAGCTGGCTAATATAATTGTACCCTATACATCCCCTCCTCTTACCATGGAAGAACTTATTGACCAATATCTGAGCAACCTTTATTAACAATAGAAATTCCCTTGTCATAATATTCACGTATTTTATATCCATTATTTCACAAGATTACAATACAGAGTGACTGGCATGGACTAATTTCATCGAGTAGCTTCACAAACAAAAATATTTACAGATATTGCATCTCAAGTACATTTAATTTTTGTTAATTCTATTATATAATTTATGAACGAATTTTGTCTGAAGGTTGATCACTTCTTTACATATTGAGTTATTCATTTTATGGAAGCTTCAAGGAGGTCCCAGGACGGTTTTTGGCTATTAAATTTTTAGATTAAAGTCTTAGGATAAGTTTATACTGTTTTTTACTTTCTCTTTTAGATCTCCTAGATGCAAATGACGCAACCACTATAAATTTGTAAAAAGGTCACTATTCGGGTTGTCAAAATTATATATTAAAAACCATTTCTATTATGATAGAGGTTATATCTTTGTCTGTATATCTTAGGATCTCCTAAACAAATAACCAGAAAGGGTTATCCGTTTTAAGGAAGCTTGACGTAGGTGTTAGGAATGTTTAAGTCTATTTACCAGCGATCTCAAGGTATAAGACAATGGAAATTAAATTGATACTGTGGATTTAAATTATTGGAGGAAATTTTTTAGACAACTAATTTGAAACCACCCCATAAGAATTCAATAAACGCACCTAAAGTTTAATTCATTTATGATGTTTTTTACCTTAATCCTTTCTAGTTAAGAGAAACAAAAATAACTTTTTTGAACCACCGATGTAAACATGGGTTACTTTTTGCAGCTGAACAAATAACTCAGCAGCTGTGTGCTTATTTTGCAGCTGGGTTGTTGACCAGTTTTCAATGCAGCTGCACTTATACTTTCATATCCAGGTGGACATAATAAATTTAAATCAGCTGTATTGATAATGATACCACCTGGATTTTATTTTATTTCAGTAATATTTTTTAAAATACATTTTCCAACATCTTATGCTTTTAATGTTAACCCTTACAGATCGAGGGGGGGGGGGAAGGGTCATATTGACCCCCCCCCCTCTAGTTTTTTCAATGTCATTTTTTTTGTAGGTAAGATAGAGAGTTGTGACTTCATTACTTTTCATTTTACTTGGAATTGAGATCATACGTGTTTCAATATCAAAAGATGAAATTTTTGTGAGATAAAACAAAACAATATATAATTTTAATTATAATCATTATTTGTCTAAAGTATTCTTAAATTTAAAGTTCAATGACTTCAATGAGGATAATTCATTTTGTAAATTTAAAAGTTGCTACTTGCTCAAATATTATATTTTTAGTATTAACAAGCCACATTATTTTTTAAATAGATTGAAAATAAGGAAGGTTGTAGGTTGTTTTTTTGTTTTTTTCTCTATTCTGAACCACATCAGGGAGTCCTAACCCAAAATAAACTAACTAGGTATGACAATAAGTTGCGCCTGTTTACGGGCCAAGTCATTTCCAAGTGTCACGCGCCAGACTTAGCTGCAATAGGTATCATAAAAAAGGACCAAAAACAAAGGTTGTTGAGTAAAAGGTTGAAGGAAGCGAAAAATGACTTTGACTCACTTATAGTCGGAAATTCATTATCAAACAGGGGACATGCACAAACCTCTAGCTAGAATAGAAGCCAAGATAATAAGGGAGGGCGTCTCATAGGCTCTGGGAGAATTATTACTATCTTAGTGTGCCAGAAGTCAAAAGTCCAATATTATGATAATAAATATAAATCCCATAAAGTAGTAATTTGCTTGCTTATGGATGTGTGTATGTCCACAATGATCTCGTAAACGGCTGGAATAATCGTTACATAATACTTAGGGAATTTTAGTAATGGTCGAAGGTTTTTTCTTGTTTGTAAAAGTAGGACCATAGATTTTGGACTACTACGTTATAATTTATACATAATGCATAATGAATGTAGAATACGTGGATATTGTCTCAATACGTTCCTGATGGGTTAGGGGAGTGGATGGGGGGATTAGAGAGTATTGTTATATTAGCCAGCTGGGAGTAACATTTTATGGGGGTATGCGAAAATCTTTCACAATATCCACGTTTTCTCTATCAATTATCCTTTTCTTCCTTCAATACTGGGATCAAATATAAGGTATATAAAGTCAACTTATTCATTTTATTATCACTTATACACCTGATTAAATATAAAAAGATTTTGGGGTGCTATCATTCTCACAAAATGTATCACAATAACAAATCACTAGAACCGCAAATTAAAACCTTTCCTATTTATTTCACTCTTATCAATAAACACTCCCTCTGATTCATTTACGACTAGCTGGTACGCCCCCTAGAGGTCTCTAGAGGCAATTTTAGTTTTAGAAATAAAAAAAATTCTTTTTTTTTCAGAGTGTTCTCATGAGAGTCACTCTAAAGAGTTATAAACCTGAATATATCAGAAGAAACCCTATTGGTCCAGCGGTAAGAGATCCTATGCTACACACAGGTAGATAGACAGACAAACATTCCGTTACTTTTATATAAGGATTTTTACAATGCAATTTGTTGTTTTAATTCTAAATTTTTAAAAAATATTCTTTCTCTTCTTCGTTTACCTCAAAAATGATAAATAATATGTATTTTTGTTAAGTTGTTTTTTATAAGCCAAATTTATTTTTGATAAGCTGTAATAAATTGAGAAAGATAAGAAGTAGGTAGAAAATAATTAAACGTCTAATTTGGTCAAAGTATGAAAAATGAATTTCAGTTGAATTGCGACATTTCACAAGTTAACAAGTGATCATTTTCAAATCATAGAAAGTTCTTTCAATTTCAATTTTATTTGGTTTAGAATTAACATTTTAAAAGGCTTTTTGTCTTTCACAAATTAGAGTAAATTTAAAGTAATATTTAGAGATTGTCATAAAGTACTTTTACAAATATTTGAAAATAATGTGACAATATTATTAACATAAGATATCACAACGGTTTACTGAAATAAGAGTTTCTAGACGGTTGATTGACTAATTGATACATCTATGAGAAAGGGAATTCCACTTTTTTCATTTTTACTCAGTCAGGTGAAAAAAAAAAATTTCCTAGGCTTTCAAAAATTGTTTTTCATTATTTCTTTGATCTAAATTCACATATTTTCTAATTTGCCTCACATCTGTTGACATAATTTAGAAAGTAGAAAATGGGTTGTTTTGATGGGACAAAACTGTTGGTAGGCCTGCTGTCAGCCTGTCTAGCTGTTAACCTGGCCAGAGCTGACTGTATCTGGTATGATGAGTGTGGCTGTAATACTGACCTTGATCCAGGTTGGTGCTACACACAGCTTTATCCTAACCGCCGCGCTGGACCAATTTTATGCTTCTATAAATTCTTATTTAAATGGGAAGGTTTTCTTCCTTTTGTTTTGGCTGCAATACAGCTCAACACTTTAAATTATAAGTGTAAATTTTTTTTGTGTTTTAAATTTACGTTTCTTAGAAATACAAAAAAATCATGGTGATGGGTTTGCTTTCCCCCCACCCCCATTACTATATTTCTCTTTAAAGTATCCATATGACCCTCGACGGGTGCAGTTGCTTGTTTAATATCACCAGATGTCTGTACAATTGTCCATATCTGTCTATTCCGTCGAAGAAAAAAAGATCTTATCAACCCTTTAACCCTTTTTTTTTTGATAATATTATAAAATTTGCTCCTCCTTCAAATTAATTTAACCTATTTGTATTTATTTTAGTATCCTGCAAATATCATTTGAACTGTTTGAACCGAGGTCCAGCTATGAGTGCTACTGAAGAACATCTGGACCTAATTGCGAATACCTGTCCACATTTAGTAGAGGTAAATCAAAATGTATTACTTATACAGAGACACAGTTCAAATATCAAAGCATAACTTTACTTTGATAGTGCTTAAATAGACAATTTTTAAAAATGTGTTGAATACATCATAAGAGGATTTAATATACGCTCTAATAACATGTCTTTTGACTATTTTTGATTTTTTGTTCTGAATAAGTTGACAAAAAGTTTGGGGGTTTCAAGCCTTAATTTATAGCCTTAGTAATTATCTGATTTAAAGATTGCAATTTCCTTTTTTTCTGCTGTAATCCTTACTTGAAAGTAATAGAATGCGTGTTTGATTGTCTGTTTTCCAAAAGATCTTGCCAACTGCTTGACTAATGGAGATCTCTTTTACAGTGAGCCTGTATAAAGGTTTCAGAAAGCTTTGTATAAATTCTAAGGAAGGGTACCTCCACCCTCCATATAGAAATTACACCCAGAAAAAAATTAACAATCTTCCAAAATTTTTCTTTTTTAAAATACTAAAAAACAAAATGTAAGAGATCACTATTTACATTTTACAATGCCAAGAAAACTACTTGATAATCATAATTTTAGATTGCAAGGGAAGGAGGAGTTTGTTGCAGTGTAAAACAATTGCAAGCACTAGTCACAAATTTTGCTACTCCAGCAATGATCTTCAAGGAGACCTGTCCTACCTGTTACTTCAATTTTGTCAAAAACTTTTGTGACATGACATGTATGCCCAACCAATCAGACTTCCTCAGAGTTGATGAGACTGTTATTGGGCCAGGCATTGGTGACCATGAGGGTGAAACAGTTGAAATGATCCGGAGATTGACATATTTTGTTGATGAGCAGTTTAATCAGGAGACATATGACAGTTGTAAAAATGTCCAGTTCCCAGCATTATCAGACACAATTATGGGTCTGCTTTGTGGACCATGGGGCAGCAAGTACTGTACCCCTAAACGATGGTGGACCTATTTGGGAACAGAAGCTAATGGATATTCACCATTTGACATTTTGTATGATTATGGTAATAGTAATACAACATCAGTGGATGGCTTTACCTATCACAGTAATTTGGTAGACAGCTGCAAAGAGCCCCCAAGTTTTGCTGACAAGCCTGACTACAATACTGGTTGTAGATGTGTTGACTGTGAGGATGCTTGCTCATCACTTGATGATCCTCAGTATGAACATTATGACACAGAGTCTTGGATGTGGCACATTGAAAAGGATGATATAATTCTTTACTCAGTTTCCATGGGTGTTTCTGTTTTTCTTGTGTGTGCTGGTTTTTTCATGAGAAATATTGGCGATGGCTTGCTCAATATTATTACAAAAATATTTACAATTTGGGGGAGAATAACAGCAACATATCCTAAAACTGTTATTCTGGTATCAGTTTTAATAGCTGGAGGCTTGTCATGTGGAATGTATAAGCTTACTGTCACTACAGACCCAATTGAACTCTGGGCCTCGCCAGAGTCAAGATCTAGAGTTGAAAAAGACTTCTTTGACACAGAGTTTAGACCATTCTATAGGGCAGCACAAGTTATCATCAAATCCAAAGTCAATCCAAAAGAAGGTATTGATTGGTTTGATTATACTGACATGTTTGATGAAACAAGAACATTTGGACCAGTATTTAATAAAAAATTTCTACTGGAAGTTTTAGATCTTCAGAGAGGCATTGAAAATGTAAGCTTTGAATATGAGAATAGAAAAATGACCCTTGAAGATGTGTGTAACAGACCACTAGGAGAAGATGGATGCAATATACAAAATATCTGGGCATATTGGCAAAATGATGAAACACAACTTGATCGTGTTGAAAGTGTCACTGGAGGTACTAATTATACTTATCTTGACCACTTTTTGGAGTGTAGTAGAAACCCATCTCTTATGGCACCAACAGAAGATAAAACTTGTATGGCTCCTTGGGGTGGGCCTGTTAGTGCTTATTACATCCTTGGTGGTTTTATTCCTAATGGAAATACAGGGTTTCCAGAAGATCCTGAATATTTCAAGTCAACTGCAATAGTTATGTCAATAATTGTTGATAACTATGACCCTAAAAGTACTGATCCAAAGGATGTGGAAGGATTGAAGAAAGCTATGCTTTGGGAAGAGGCTTACATTAACTTTTTAAAAGACTATGAGGCTAATAAAATGCCTAATAGCTACATGGAGATTGCTTTTTATTCTGAAAGAAGTGTCCAAGATGAGCTTAGCAGAGAAACTTATGGTGATTTAGCTACAATTGCTATATCTTATATTCTGATGTTCTTGTACATTACTATTGCTCTTGGTCAGCACAGTGATTTCTCTCCCAATGGTCTGATGATTGAGAGCAAATTTACTCTTGGACTTTTTGGGGTCATGATTGTTCTTCTGTCTGTATTTGCTTCAATAGGCATATTTGCCCTCATAGATGTACCAGCAACACTCATCATCTTTGAAATCATTCCATTCCTTGTACTGGCTGTTGGAGTTGATAACATTTTCATCCTAGTTCAAACTTATCAAAGAGATGTTAAGAAAGACTATGAATCCCATGCAGACCACGTGGGAAGAATTGTTGGAGAAGTAGCACCATCTATGCTACTATCATCAGCTGCAGAATCAACATGTTTCTTTCTTGGTGCTTTGTCAGATATGCCAGCAGTCAGGGCATTTGCCTTATATGCTGGAATGGCCTTGATGATAGATTTTCTCATGCAAATAACTTGTTTTGTAGCTGTAATATCTTTGGATATGAGAAGACAAGAATCTGCAAAGTATGATTTGTTTTGCTGTGTTCAAGGAAAGAAAATGCAGAAAAAATCACTTGAAAGTGTTTCTTACAAGTTTTTCAAAGAACTCTATGCACCTGCTTTGATGAACACAATTGTTCGAGTTGTTGTTCTTGTTGCTTTTCTAGCTCTATTTGGTTTTGCTCTGAGTGAAGCACCACAAGTTGAGGTTGGACTTGACCAAGAGGTATCAATGCCAAGAGATTCATTCATTCTTAAATACTTTTTATACATGAAAGATTTTCTCTCAGTTGGTCCGCCTGTTTATTTTGTTTTGAATAATACAAACAGTGCAATTGATTTATCAAATTCAAGTATACAAGGCAAACTTTGTATGTCACACCAGCTGTGCCAATCAGATTCAGTTGGTGCTCTTGTCAGCCAATGGTCAAAAAGGCCCAAGGATACCTTTATTGCCACATCTGCCATGAACTGGGTTGACACCTACCGAGATTGGGTTGCCAATGATGAATGTTGTAGAACATACAAAGACCAACTTGAAAATGGTGTTAAAATACCATGTCCTACTGAAGAAGATAAGGATAAATGTGAAGGGTGTGGTATTAAACAAGATTTTACATCAGCTGAATTTGCCCAAACAATAAAATGGTTTTTAGAAGCAAACCCTAGAGACACTTGTACAAATGGAGGCCATGCTGCTTTTGCAGATGGTGTTCAATTAAAGGAAAAGGCTTTGAACACTCAATTACAAAGATGGATGCCTCCAGTTAATCAAACCAGATATGAAATTATTAATTCAAACATGATGGCCTTCCATACCATATTGAAGACAAGTAAAGACTATTACACAGCATTGAAAAGGGCTAGAGAACTAACTGATAAGATGACTGAAGTGATGAATGAAGGGCTACCAGTAGAAAATCATGTCAATGTTTTCCCCTACTCAGTATTTTATGTGTTTTATGAGCAATATCTTACAATGTGGGCTGATGCCATGAGATCAATATTCATTTCTCTTCTCTCAATTTTTGTTGTTACCCTTGTTCTCATGGGATTTGATGTTATCTCCTCTCTCATCATAATCTTCACAATTATCCTGATCCTTACAAATATCATGGCAGTAATGAAGTGGTGGAGTATAACCCTGAATGCTGTGTCCTTGGTCAATCTAGTAATGGCTGTTGGTATCAGTGTAGAGTTCTGCAGTCACATTACCAGGTTAGCTTCAACTATTCTCTCATTTACTATGTAGTAAGTTTTCTGTTTTAGTTGTATTAAGATCTTTTAACTATTAGATTAGAAGGCCTATAATATTGAAAAAAATACTGCTTCTTAGGGTATTCATATATATTGCAAAATAATACAAAAAATAACAAAAAAAGGAGAACTTTTAATTGTAACATATATATGCATTAGCAAAATTTTGGGGTATAGTCCTTTCCACAACATCCCTCCATAAGGAGCGATTCTTCGTATTTTTCACAGTAGCTTTTCTCCATTTCTAGCCCCTGCGGGGGGCTCTGACCCTGCGTGGCCAATTACCTAACCCTGTGGGGCAATCACCTAACACAATATAACCTAACCTAACCTAAAATAACCTATAAAAAGCCATTTTAAAAATACGAAGAATCGCTCCTTATGGAGGGATGTCGTGGAAAGGACTATACCCCAAAATTTTTTTGAAATCTATTAAAATATTTAGAGCTTTTGCAATGGAGCCTGGGACAAGCAGAGTATTGAGAGCCAAGTCAGCCTTGATAAAGATGGGAAGCTCAGTATTGTCTGGAATTACACTCACCAAATTTTCTGGTATAGTTGTGCTGGCCTTTGCCAAGTCTCAGATTTTTACTGTTTTCTACTTCAGGTATAGAATAGAATAGGATTAGAATCTATAATCATTTCAATTCATTATTATATGATTACTATTTAAGAACCCATCTCCAAAAATAAATCTATTTTAATCTCTATATATATATTTTAATATACTAAGTAATAAATATGTACACATCTAGACAACTACCTCTCTAGCTTCTAAATTTAATATCTATACGTTTATCTAAATCATCTATCTATACAATAAACTATACCTACAATCATAAATCAACCCATTTATCCATCAATTTCATCCATTATCTTACTTACATGTATAACTTTATATCTTTACTAGCGGCTACGCCTCTAGAAGACTCTAGGGGCACTGATTAGAGGGGGAAAAGTCGACCTCATCCTATTTTTAATTTGAGTTTTAAAGAGTTAAAAAAATATTTTTTGGGGGGAGGGGGGTGAAGACAACCTCCCCAAAAATAGTTCAAAACCTTCCCAGGACCTATAAGAAGCTTTACTGTAATGGAGAACAATATCGGTTCAGCGGTTACCGAGATCCTTCGGGACAGACAAAAAACGCTTACTACTTTATATAATAGGATTAAAGGGTAAGGGGTGTTTACACCACCCAAACCTCCACCCCCCCCCCCCTCCCATCCTCTAACAAAAGCGTTTTGAGAGCTATTGTAACTTCAAAAATGAAGATTATCTCACCCAAATAAAAAGCTTGGACGTCCTAGACTTTACATATATCTATCTTTTTAGAATGTATCTGGCTATAGTATTAGTTGGAGCTGCCCATGGACTCATATTCCTACCTGTCATTCTCTCATTCGTTGGTCCAAAGGAGAGACTTGTCCAGACCAGCGAGGCTCACATAGCAAAGGAGGAGGAAATCAGAAAACAGAATCAAGAAAAAATTGAAAGAATATAAAGAACATTTAGTTTAAACACATGCAAGGATGTTTTAAATGGGGGTTTCTGTTTGACCCCCCAATTCGCGCATGACTCTGTCCTTTGTTAGTTGAATATAGGATCTTGATATGTTTTAAAGTATTAGGTAAAGAGCAATTTTTTGAAGAGACTGACTCTAATTATTTAGGTTGTAGGAAACTATGATATTTTTTATTATGTAATTTTCGTTTATTTTAGTTTTAGAGCAAAAACATAAGAAAATCATAATGATTCAGTTTGGTTTTAACTATTTTAATTAAAAAAGAAATAGGCTTAGTGTAGGTCTACTTATTAATTATCTTTTAATACAAAGTAGCTTGATGTCTGTCCGTCCGTCCCTTAAGATCGGATTCTACTCTTCAGGGTATACACCTATTGGTCCTGTGGTGGTTTTAAGCTATTTACATGGGGGGTGGGACACCCCCCCAAAAAGAAAAAATTCCCCCCCCCAAAAAAAAATTGCTGGTGCTGCACATAAATTATGGGCATCGCCAGAATTTTTTTTAAAATTTTTTCAAAAATTACCTTATGGGGCAAAGCCCCTAGAGGCTAGGAGCGAAGCCGCTAGTATAGTTATATAGTTATGCTCATATATTTGTGATATATAGTTGTGGTAAAGAATAATGTATATTAACTATGTCAATATGCACAATACATCATAATAAATTTATATCTTAATTAGTTTTATAATAAAGAAGTTTTTACCCTCGTCGTTGGGGAGGTGATTTGTTCGAATCTCGGCCCGACACCGCGTCATGACTTTAGATGTTGAAAATGGTTCCTGCTGCTGCTATGTCAAGTGCGCGACATAAATAGTTAGAGTAGGGAGAATGCCTTGGCCCATAAACATGCGCAACTCATTATCATGCACAGTTAAGACTTCTCAGACAAAGGTTGTGCAATCAAAGGGTTAATTGCCTGTTAGATGTTACTTATCCTCTAGATTCTATAGATGATCACTTCAAAATCAAAGGAGAATCCCGCCCTTACGAGGTAGTTGTCCGTATGTCAACATCGAATTTCTAAATCTTATCTTACATTTAAGTATGATTATATTGTCCTATTGTTTTTAAGCCGTGTGCTACCTTTACATTAATTTGAATTGGCTATAATTATTTTATGCCAGCTGTAAGAAGATGCATGCAACCCTAAGGTAGCTGCCCTTTGCGAGAAAGAAACCTTGAAAATTAAAAATATCTTTCTTCGACTTATCCATTTAATCTAAAATCCAATAAGTCCAGTACAGCTCAAATGGCTGGGGATGCTTCTTGTGACGATTAGGCTTAATTCAATAAACAATTTTTTAAAAAGTACTCAATTGGACAATGGACAGAAAATCATATTTTACTACTTGAACATATTTAAATTTACATATACATATATTCCTTCATTCCAGAAAATTTATGGAAATTCTAAACAACTTATATACACAAAATTATCCTGAATTCAGTTTTAAGTGCCACCCTTATAAAATGCAAACTTCTCAAATTCCCCAGACGGCCTACATAATATATATTATATATACCTATGAATTGGTGTAAAATTATAGGCTTAAAATACATGGTGTACCATCACACACGCATTATGCTTTATATTCGCAAAAAAAGATAATTGGAAGTTTATGATTAGAATAAATAATGGAGTCTATGCTTTTGTAATTATGTGCAATTCTAAAGATTTGATATGGTACTATGCGTGGAGGTGAGGGCACACCAAAATATATTCTCTGGTTAATGGAGGCCTTATTTCTTATTTGGTCTTGTACGTTCCTCTTTCCCAATATATATTTCTCTCTCTCCTTAACTCCTCTCTCTTTATCTTTTTTTTTCTCTCTCTCTCTCTCTCTCTCTCTCTCTCTCTCTCTCTCTCTCTCTCTCTCTCTCTCTCTCTCTCTCTCTCTCTCTCTCTCTCTCTCTCTCTCTTTCTTTCTCTCTCTTTCCCTCTCTCTTCTTATTATCTTTCTCTCTATGTGTGCTTTTCTACCATCTTTTTTATCTCTCTCTCTCTCTCTTCTATCAATGTCTCTAAGTCCGTCTGACTGTCAAAAAACAGGAGGATAGAAAAGAAAGATAGAAAGAGAAAGATTGACAGGCAGACAGACATGCATATAGAGAGAGGAATACAAAAAGAAAAGAGAAATAGATAGAGTCTAAAAGAAAGAAAGAGAATTTATGTGTGTGTGTTTAAAAGTGTAACAGAGAGAGAGAGAGAGAGAAATGGTAAAAGAGAGCGGTAACGCGTAATTTTGAGGATATTTTCAAGCAAAACTACTAGATTAAAATCTTAAAGCATCCAATAAATAAAAATTGCTGATTTATCCTCTTCTAAATTTATCCTCTTTTAAAATTAAACTATTTTGATAAACAATTAGTTTTTACAGAACTATAGAAAATTTTAGATTTTTGTTAGTTTGTATGAAAGAAAATTTCTGTTAGAGGATCTGGCTTTTACCAGTTAGTTGGGTTATACCAGTCTACAACCTTAGTAATAAATAATAGGTTATACTAGTCTACAACCTTAGTAATAAATAATAGTCTTAAATAGTTAGGTTATACTAGTCTAGAACCTAAGTAATAAAAAATATGCTTTGATAGTTAGGTTATACTAGTCTAGAACCTTAGTTATAAATACTATAATAGTTAGGTTATACTAGTCAAGAACCTTAGTTATAAATACTATAATAGTTAGGTTTTACTAGTCTAGAACCTTAGTTATAAATACTATAATAGTTAGGTTAAACTAGTCTACAACCTTAGTAATAAATAATAGGTTATACTAGTCTACAACCTTAGTAATAAATAATAGTCTTTTAAATAGTTAGGTTATACTAGTCTAGAACCTTAGTTTTAAATACTATGGATCTACTGCAGTTCACGGTAAAATAATGCTGGTAACGAATATTGCAAAAAATCTATGAATTTTAAAGGCTGCTAGCTGCCAAACGGCTTAATGTACAGATCATACCCGCACACCATTTTAAGCGGCATAAGAAGGCCTACAAATAATCTGGAATAGCCAAGATCCAATGATGCACAGGGAAAGCTTCACTGAAGAAAAAACGCGTAAAATAGGCCTTTTTCGCGCATTTCTCTGCACTGCGAGATAATTATGCATTTTTGATTTATGGCTATACCAGATTATTTGTAGGCCTTCTTACGTCGCTTAAAATAGTGTGCGGGCATTATCTGTACGTTCAGCCGTTTGGTATCTAGCAGCCTTTAAAATTCATAGATTTTTGGCAACATTCGTTACCAGCAATATTTTACCGTGAACTGCAGTAGATCCAATACTATAATAGTTAGGTTATACTAGTCTATAACCTTAGTTATAAATACTATAATAGTTAGGTTATACCAGTCTAGAACCTTAGTTTTAAATACTAAAATAGTTAGGTTATACTAATCTAGAACCTTAGTTATAAATACTATAATAGTTAAGTTATATTAGTCTAGAACCTTAATTATAAATACTATAATAGTTAAGTTATACTAGTCTAGAACCTTAGTTATAAATACTATGATAGTTAAGTTATACTAGTCTAGAACCTTTGTTATAAATACTATAATAGTTAGGTTATACCAGTCTAGAACCTTATATTAGTTATAAATACTATAATAGTTAAGTTATACTAGTCTAGAACCTTAGTTATAAATACTATAATAGTTAAGTTATACTAGACTAGAACCTTAGTTATAAATACTATAATAGTTAAGTTATACTAGTCTAGAACCTTAGTTATAAATACTATAATAGTTATGTTATACCAGTCTAGAACCTTAGTTATAAATACTATAATAGTTAAGTTAAACTAGTCTAGAACCTGTTAGTAATAAAATAATAGGCTTTAATAGTTAGGTTATACTAGTCTACAACATTAGTTATAATAGTTGGGTAATATATACTTTTAGAGTAGTTTATGTTAGTATAAAAACTTACCCCTAGTCTAAAATTACAAGCTTTGCTAAAGTCAAGAAGACATAAATTTTAGTTATAAAATTACACATGACAATTATTCAACTTATTCTCTTTCTTAAAACATAAAACTGAATAAGCCACAATATTAAATCCGTTTGGATGCTTTGAAATATTTTGTTTAAAGAGTGATTGCAATATTTAGGTCAGGTTTAGACTTACAGTCGATTTTAAAATTGTGAAAGTTAATATCTCTGAGGCTTACAGGCGGCTGCCGAGCCCTATTTATTTGTTAGATTCTCATATACTTTATAAGCTAAATGTATGTTTGGGTCCGAAGAAATTAAATTTTTCTTCACATTCATGTCTATTGGCAGATTTTAGCATTTAAGTAATATCCAATGATTTGATGAAATACATGCTACAAAATTTCTGTTCTTACTTTTTAGCATGTGTTGTAATGTTATTCTTATATAAATTTTGAATATGATTATTTTTGTTTTACCAAAAACTTAAATTAATTCTCAAATATAATAACCAATTTTGTGAAAACTGTTTTTTATTAAATTGGCAAATTAATTTCTCTACAAAATCGATAATTGTTAAACACGAATATTTTACTGAATAACCAGGGAGGGGGGGGGGGGGCAATAGACTGTAAATTATATTGGTACTCAAAGTTTTGATTACTAACATGTTCTCCCATTCGCTGAATTAAAACTTTTATACTTTTATAAATCATGATTTTGTGTTTCAACTAGCAGTGTTCAAACTTTTAAACCAATTACTCATGTACTTTATCTTTGGGGATGTACATCAATTTATCGCCCATTGTCTTATCCCTTAAGTTCCTTCTTTGTAACTCATGAAAAGTTAAAACTTCAATAACTACCTTTTTTGTTTGAAAGATAAAAATTTCAGAAATATATTTTTATAAGATATCACCCACGGGAGCCGTCGTCAAAATGGCGAATATGATACAGAATCACGCGCAGATGAACAGAATTATCAAGGAACAAAACTATAGGGAGATGGAGCTAAAAAATGTCCAGGTTAATACATTTTCAGAAGGATAGATAGGTAGATACATAGATAGAAAAGTAGATAGGTAGATATATGGTTAAATAGATGGATAAATTCATAGATAAATACAATGTGTTTTTTTTATGAGAACTTTTTTAAAAGCAATTTTACCCCACTTATAGTTATCAGAATTTAATGATTAACGGCTTATTTTCTTCGTTTTTTATAACCATTTATAGAACATCGAAAAAATATTTTAGCTTTTATCTAAAAAGTACAGTAAAATAAAAAAAATCAAGACTTGGGTGTCAACATCTAAAATTTTATAACAGCTTTCCTTTTCAAAAAGAAAGATAGAATAACAACAGCAAATTCGCATAACTAATCTTCTAAAAGAAAATATAATTTAAACTTTGATTTATAACATACAGAAATTTCAGGTAAAATATTAAAAGTCTTTGTTAATTTTGCTTTTATCAATTATATATGTTTTTATGTCAACAAGGACCTATACATCCATAACACATAAAGAGAGGACTATATAAACAATGACATATGAATTTACAATATTTTTGCCAAACATTATTAATTGGCAAATTACAGTTTTTTGGCATAATTTTGAATTTATCTTTTATTTATTTCGCACCTATTTTGATCCATATAAATCTTTACAGTTATGGATTTGCACTATTTTGAACTTGCACACAAAAATACGAATATTTATTTTTAACATCGTATTATAAACAGCTTTCCGCAGATATTAAAACGAAACTGGTATTAATTTTAAAATTTTTAGTTTAATATTCGTGTAAAATTGTGTCTGTAATACGATGCTATACAAGGTTTTTCAGTATGTCTAAGAACCAGTTCTAATCCATCGGATATTATTTGGTTTCGAGGCTGTACTGAAAAAAAATTTAATTATGCTGAAACTCATTTATTTCTTTTTCTTTTTTTGCTTTAATCTCATAACTATTTAACATTAAGATTGATATCTCCGATTTTCAAACTTAAAGAAATATAATATCTAGCATGTTTATAATTATATAGTAAATGCTCCTTAGATTTAACTTTGGAAACTTTGAGATTAGCCCGGGCCTTTACAACCACAGGGGCCAACCAAACAGAATATCTTTTATATGCGTATCTGTGGTCAACTGTCTATAAAACCATTATAGAAATAAACAATACTAACTTTTTAAAAGTAATGAAAATTCAATTATTCTTTTTAATTAAATTTCTATACAATTATGAAGTGTGTGTTTTTTAAGAGTGTAGCTACTCTATAACTGGGGTATATTCGTACATCCAATGACAATCAATAGAAGATATCTTTATTTGTTAGGGAAATTGCCAGTAATAATTTTTCTGTATTTTCATAGTAAATTTTAAAAGATTTTTAATTGTAGTTTTCAAAGATTATTTTCAGTGGCGTGCGAAGCACTTTGTCTAGGGGGGGGCATTTTGAAGATTTTGTAAAATTTTGCCCCCCCCTAAATCAAAGTGCCCCGGGGGGGCACTTTGCTTTAGGGGGGGGCATTTTGATTATATATACTAATCTTAATTAAGGGCGTTTTAAGGGGTGGGATTATTTGATTATGGGCCTCCTAGTCCTTATCCCTTCTTCCCCATCCCTTCCCCCATCCCTATTTCCCATTTATATCCCCCACCTCTTCCCCCCATCTCTTCCCCCCCCTATCCCTTCCCCCCCCATCTCTTCTCCCCCATCCCTTCTCCCCACCCTGCAATGACCGAAGGGAAGGGAGCTAGAAAGCATCTTCGTAAAAATAGTACAGAAGATAAATTAACCTTTCCCCCCCCCCGGGCCCCCCCCTCCACCACAAAACATTTTTAATGGGTGGAAGGGGATGTTATAAAATCTCAGCAGGAAGGATGAATAACCCCATTAAAAAAAATTGGGGGGGGGGAGGGGATAAAAACACTCATTTTGGAAATAATTTACCAAAAATTAACCTAATACCTATGAAAAAATGATTTTAAATATTTCTTTATTGTATGACAACAAGGATGACAACATTTTTAAGTAGCAAAGCACAAAAATCATTAATAAGAATACAGACAAGTAGATTTAAAGAGCATCTGTTGAAATAAATATATATTTTAGGTAGAAAAAGTCACAAATCCTTTTTCCTGTATGTTGTGTGATGACAGTCAAAGTAAATTACATACTGGATGCTCGAAACAGTGAAAAAAATTTTTTTTTAATATTATAATCCATAAAAACCAAAGATATAATGAACTATGTAAAAAAATTTTAAAAATTACTTGTCCTTTCATTGTGATAAAAAGCAGAAACCATTTAGAAGGGCGCGAAGCGCAAATTTTTTTCTTCAAATATGCAGGGAGGGAGGGGTTTTTGGGCTATTTAGTACACTAGTCCCCAATATTTCATAGCAGAAACCATTTGCAAGGGCGCGAAGCACAAATTTTTTTCTTCAAATATGCAGGGAGTGAGGGGTTTTGGGCTATTTATTACACTAGTCCCCAATATTTCATAGCAGAAACCATTTGGAAGGGCGCGAAGCGCAAATTTTTTTCTTCAAATATGCAGGGAGGGAGGGGTTTTTGGGCTATTTATTACACTAGTCCCCAATATTTCATAGCAGAAACCATTTGGAAAGGCGCGAAGCGCAAATTTTTTTCTTCAAATATGCAGGGAGGGAGGGGTTTTGGGGCTATTTATTACACTAGTCCCCAATATTTCATTGCAGAAACCATTTGGAAAGGCGCGAAGCGCTAATTTTTTTCTTCAAATATGCAGGGAAGGAGGGGTTTTGGGGCTATTTATTACACTAGTCCCCAATATTTCATTGCAGAAACCGTTTGGAAGGGCGCGAAGCGCAAATTTTTTTCTTCAAATATGCAGGGAGGGAGGGGTTTTTGGGCTATTTATTACACTAGTCCCCAATATTTCATAGCAGAAACCATTTGGAAGGGCGCGAAGCGCAAATTTTTTTCTTCAAATATGCAGGGAGGGAGGGGTTTTTGGGCTATTTATTACACTTGTCATATTGTCAATATTTCATATAAAAATTTCTTATTCGTTGGCTCAACAACTTTGGGACTTTAATGGAATTTTGATTGGTTGGTTAATTAAGTCGAGTTTCCATATATTTCATACAATAATTGTAATCTATATAAGGGGTAATTTTTTGTATCATCATTGGGGATGTACAAAATTTCTTTGGTAAAAAGTTTATATTATACAAAATAAAATACTTCCTATAACCTGGTTTGTTATGTTCAGTGAAAAAAGGTCTGTTTGGTAGGCGCGAAGCGCCAAAAAATTTTTTTTGGAGTATTTCTTGATCTTTTTTTTGGAAACTGGGATAGTTTTGCTTTTTGTAGGGTAGGGGGCAAAAAGGGGCATTTTTGTTGACCAGGGGGGGGGCAAAATGGGGCATTTTTTAACATTTAGGGGGGGGCAGGGGGGGCGGTTGCTAGGGGGGGGCAGAGGGGGGCGTTTTGGTCGCTAGGGGGGGGCGATTGCCCCAAATGCCCCCTTCGGTTCGCACGCCACTGATTATTTTAGCTTGTTATTGCTGTGACATTTATGGACATACTCCAGCTTGCTAGATTCAATAATTTAAAAGCTAAATTGTTAGTATTATTAAGTCTGTG
Organism: Acartia tonsa; assembly: GCF_053477335.1. Lineage (NCBI taxonomy): Eukaryota > Metazoa > Arthropoda > Copepoda > Calanoida > Acartiidae > Acartia > Acartia tonsa. The sequence goes on along the minus strand of NC_137269.1, from coordinate 30,112,371 downwards.
ACTTTGAAAGGTTTGTGAAGTTCGAAAATTAATTTGATTCTTTATTATCTTCAAGCGGCTATGTCTTTACTCTTAGGCCTCTGGTGACCTTTCATAAGGAAAAACATGTTAATTGATATCTATTTATACGTATATCCTGCCTATTTATGTTCATATTTCGTTTTTTAACAAAACACCAATCGCCTGCATCCATATAAGCCACGCCACTGATTGCGGCTTCAGATTCGGTTGCGTTAGGCAGGCACGCAAAAGCTATTTTTTTGTAGGTAGGGTTATTCAACTTTTGAGGTTGGGGGATGGGGGGGGGGGGTAAATTGACATGAGTAGAATAATTACCCCCTCATGTTAGGGGTGGTGGGGGGGGGGGGGGTTGTACTGTTAATCACATTTTGAATGGTAAATGCCAAATAATGCTAAGGGCTTTGAACCTTGGCGCAAACCACTCCAAAAAAGTTTGAGGGGCTTTGAATGGTTGAATGGGTATGTAATATCCCTGCTCCCTTGCGTCTGCCAATCCTTAAAAAAGGTCTAAATTAGGTTCTTTTTGTGAGTAAATGTGAGATGAATACAAATAAATACTAAATTAATGTAATTAAGATTCATTCAGAGATGCTTCTACATACACGTATCTATCCTTATACTAAAGTAACAGGATGTCTGTCTGTTTGTGTGTCTGTGTGTTTGTTTGTACCGAAGGATCTCGCTAACCGCTGAACCGATCGGGTTCTCCTTAACAGGGTAGATTCTTATAGGTCCCAGGAAGGTTTATAACTATTTTGGGGGAGGGCACCACCAACCACCCTCCCAAGAGAAATAATAATAAATCGAAATTTTTATTTTAAGTATAGAAACTCCTACGTAACATTGCGAGGTATCGTATAAAGAGACTCTTACGCAACATATCGTAGAAACTTTAACGCAACAAAAAACCAAACATTTAAAGTGCCACTAGAGGCTTCTAGGGGCGTAGCCGCTAGTATTTGTAATAACAAGGATGATACCATTAGTAGGAAGTGTATCAGTAACAAGAAAAAGAAAAAGTAAAAAAATTGGGAGGGTCATTTTTTTTACTAGGGGAGAGTTTTCTTTGGAGGGCGGTGGTCCCCTCACCCAAAATAGTAATAAAATTATCTGCACCTATGAGAAGCAACATTGTTAAGGAGAACCATATCGTTTGCTAGAATCTTTGGTACAGACAGAAATTCTGTTACTTTTATACATGGGTTTAAACAATAACCCCCCTCCACCTTTGACCATGGGGGCTAAGAGTCAACTATCTGTATAAGAATTTTATTGATAGAACGCAACACAAGGAAGGACGGACTGACAGACAGATGAACTGATCAATATCATATCTACTGAACTAACAATGAATTTACTAGCTTTTTATCTATATTTTTTTATTTATACCTATACTGCGCAACTTCTATGCGGCTCTCCTTTTTACAAATGGATTTATTATTTCTTAGATCTTACACCGGATTATCATGTACTTTAATAAAGTGAAACTTGTAGCTGGATAAAATAACGATCTTCCCATCTATCCATTTTACCCCATCCCCTCCCCTCCTACTGGATGAACGAACTGACCTATAAATGTTGACCATGGTAGCAACCTAAATTTATGAACATTATCTCTAGTCATAATATCCACGTATATCCTAAATCCATTCTTTTACAAAACTGAAGCTACTCTAAAACAATCCCATTTTAGTTGGTACGTCCATAATTATGAAATACAATGATTTGGCTTTCTTATTTATCCTAAAATATAAAGTTGTAAGGTTTTTGTGTCTCTAGCTTAAGATTTCAATAACTACTGAACCGATTGAGTTCTCAATTTTAGGGAAGCTTCACATAGGTCCTAGAAAGGGCTATATTTATTTTAAGACTTAAGTCTGTTGGTGACTTGGAGCTATTTTTTGTCACCTTCCCTATCCTTAAAATACAACGCTGACCCCTAGATAAAAGTGGCGCAGCCGCTAGTTCTACATAAAAAAAAACAGAAGAAATTGAAACCCTTAAAAGACCAGGAAAAAGCATAATTCTATACTTTCTTCATAAAGTAGATCCTTATCTATATTTTTTACCTAGCAAAACTTGGAGCCCCGCAGGGATGTTCCAGTGCTGAAAAGGTTGGCATCCAGCAAGGAGAAAATAAGCAACATGGTCACAGGTAACTTTAGGGACAATTAGTACTTTCAGACAAAGGTTATTCAGTAAACAGGGGTTAGTTGTATGTTTCTTAATCTTCTTGTGCTATATCTTGCAGATCTTTGGTAAAATTCCATTAATTCATATATGTATATACTTTCGGCTACGCCCCTAGAGGCCTCTAGGGGCACTTGAAGAGAGAGTCGAATTTGATAACCTAATTTCTTATTTTAGATTTTAAAAGAAAAAGTAAAAAAAATTTTTTTGAGGTGGGGGGGGAATTTTTCATTTTTTGGGGGGGGTTGGGGGTGTCCCACCCCCCAAGAAAATAGTTATAAACCTTCCCTGGACCTATGAGAAGCTACCCTTTTAAGGAGAACCCAATCCGTTCAGCCGTTAGCGAGATCCTTCGGTACAAATAAACACACAAACACACAGACACACATCCTGTTACTTTAGTATAAGGATACTTAGTCTGTGCACCAAGCATCTATATACTAGTATACATTCTGAGGGGCAGGGAAAGGCAGGAAATATACCCAAAACCACACAGTTCGCTAAAATGGAAAAATTAAACGGTTAATCTAAAACTTCAGACAAAAAACCGTTTTACTTTATATGATAGGATTAGTATCCTATTTACTGTAGTAACTGGGTGTTCTGTAAGATCTAGTAAACGGCTAGATTGATAGATCAAGATTTTTTTAGTTAAAAAAACTTGTAACTTGAGGGGGAGTAGGTCAAACCTGCCAAGAAATAGTGTCCCGATAAAAGGTATCTATCACAAACAAGAACATGGTTATATTATATTCAGGGCAGCCGAATGGACGGAAAGCAAGAAAAAGAAAGAAGAAAATTGAACCCCTTTGCCTGAAACCTTTAAGGTAAAAGTTTTTAAAATAATTAGATCAAAATTATTACTAAATTATTGCTTAATTTGACCTACATCACCTTAACAGAAATTATTTATCGTATTTTCTTCGTCGTCGTGAAAAAAATTTCAGAGGCAAAATATTGCCTTAAAAAGTTGTATTGCCCATGTAAAGGATCTTGAAATATTAACAGACTAAAAACCAAGGGACTATAAGAGATAAGACATTGGATAATAATAAGATTCCTATCCCACATACAAAATCACAAAATTACCTCTTTTGAAGATTAATTTAGTTGTTTGAAAAGTGTGGAAACTATTAGTATGGAACCAAACACTATGAAGAAATGTACACACAGTGTTTTAGTCAACGAATAATTAAATGTGGTTACAAAACTTTGGGCACAAGTGCCATTAACAGACCAATGTCCCCTTCCTCCCTGACATTACATTATCATTCTTTGGACAAAATAAATTTATATGAAGCTGGCTGCAAAGTCTCTTTCCTCTTCTCATGAAAAAGCGTGTCTTTGTCGTATATGTCCAATCCTCCCATAAGGTTAAGAATTATTATGCATTTGACATTTTTTGATATTATAAATAATTATTATTGAAGTAATAAAAAGTAATGATTAATACGAGGAATAACAGTAATGGAAATCTCCATACAAACAAAGCTTATAAATCATCAGTGGCGTGCGAATCGAAGGGGGCATTTTGGGTAATTGCCCCCTCCCCCACACACACACTAACATCCATTAAGACAGATGGGAGTCAGTCTCACTGCTACTCTGGGACTATTAACTCTACTTATAAAAGTAACAACAGACCTAAACTTAAGGAAAGCTTTGCTGAAAAAATTACATTTATAATTAATTTTTTTCTATTACCACTAGAAAAATAACATGAAATATTAATGAAAAAATGTTATATAATAAAGCAAGGTTAAAAATGCTTAATGCAGGAATAAGAGACCAGAGATGGGTTTTTGAAAGATATATAAATGCCGCGTTTTTTCGACATTTTTTAGACATTGGTTGATTGAACGAAGAGGATAGAATTTCAACAGAGTATACAACTTAAGAATTCAAAATTTTAAATTTATTAGTTTAACCATTTGTATAATGTCTAATACAGCTCTAAAAAGATGCATTAATTAATATGAAGCAAAAATGGATTGGAGATAATTTGTTTTTCTCCTATGAAGGCCGTACCAACAAAAGCGAAATAATTAAATAAATAGTTGTATTCTCTGTTTAGATTTCGCTAATCGAAAAAACGCGCTATTCGTTTTATGAAAACCCATTTCAGGAATTTGACAAACAATTATAGTATGTAAAATACCCCTACTTTAACCATTTTTGCCCACTTCCTCATGCTAACAAAAAATATCTAAATTTTCGGTAATTTCACCCAGCCAGAAACGTCGTAAGGAAAATCGTAAGGAGATATTTACTATATTATAGCAAAAATCGAATTTACGATTTTATAGGGATTAATTCGAATTTGTAGTAAAAATCGTGACTATCGTATGTATCTCGCATTTTATGTTTGTCAACACACACATACAAACAGACACACAACCAACATTTTCAAAATCATTGTGTGAGAAATATAGTTTATAAATTGGCCACTAGGTATTCACATTACTTTGTATAGACAATTATAATCTTTCTGTTTTCAAACAAAATAAATTAAAAACTGGTATAACATAATACCAAAATGTGTTAATGGTCTTTTATTGAAAAAAAATTTTTTTTAATCATTTTCATTTTAAACCACAGCAAGTGTACAAAAATTAGACAAATGGCAATTAAAATAAGATGAATTAGGTAAAAATTTCTAAGTTCCTCACAATTATAATTATAATGGAAACAGATTTAAAATCACCCTTATAATTTCAGAGGTAGCTCAGAGATACACCCTCTCTTTCTCTCTCTCTTTCAGTATGGAAAGTACAATTAGTTTATGTTATGAATATTATTGTTTTACGTAACCATTTCCTTACCCAAAACTACACGATGTTAAATAAATTTTTTAATGTACTTTTTATTTACAATTTTGGTACGATATCGCGCGCGATACTTACGATATCACTTACGAGTTCGTAGGTGTATCGCGCAGCTCTAAGTACCTTTTCGACCATTTATCGTAACATATCGTCGATGTGCATTGGACGACTATTTAGCAATATCGTAAGAACTCGTGCTCGATTGCTACACGATATCGTGCGCTACTTTCTGGCTGGGCAGTTGCTATTTCCTATTTCATTTATTGGTCAATCTTTCATCAAGTAGGGGGGAAGGAGGGGACAGGGTAAAGAGGATGGAGGTTGGAGATCATGGGGGTAGCCCGCAGTGTGTTTCACATAACAACGAAAATCTAGTGTAGGTTCTAAGTAATAATAAATTCATTGAATCAAAACTGATAGAATTAAATTATCATATAATATATAGTATAGCATAGAGTGACTGATCAACACAGTTTAATTAAACATGTTAATTCTATTTGATAAGTCCAATACACAGTGTTTCATGTTAAAAACAATCTTCAGTTGGTTATAAATAAAAAGACATGATGCTTTAATGAGCATAAGTTTTAAACTGTTTATTAAAAACAAAAGCTGATTTTTTTCCTCCAGTGGAGGTAAGGAATAAGTGGGGGGGGGGGGTTATTTTGCGATGAAGGAAGATCTCGATCATAACTATTCTCGGATGTCTTCAAACCTGTTCCCCTCGCCCTTATTTCTTATTAAAACTCAAATTAAAAAGTAGAAGGGCGATTGACTTATCCCCCTCCCACCTTAGGCTTCTAGGGGGCGTTCGTTGCCCCTAGTCTTTCTTAAAATAAAAGCTATGTCTTGCATTTTTTTTCAATTAGGTGTTTGATCACGAATTGCATATGGTAAAAATATTTTTCTTATTTAATTGTTATCCTAATAAGACAAAAGTTATGCTTGAAAATTGTTTTAATAGCTATTATTATATGTTGCATTTTTAGATAAACATGAGAATTGTGATCAAAATTGGCGTATCATTTGTACTCATTTGCGTCATTTTTATTTTCAGATTTCTATTACCCTTCATCTATTTTGCATAATAAAAAAGGGGGAAGGTGGTGAGGTATTTAAATTTTAGCATTTAACTATGACTAATGTTTCTTATTTAACACATAAAAAAGCAATATGTACTTTGTAGTAATGAATATTATGCATGATATATATAAAAAAAATTGCTATAATAGTAATAAGATTTTTTTGTCTGTAGTGAAGGATCTTGCTAACCGATATGGTTCATTTTTACAGTAAAGCCTCTTATAGGCTCTGAGAGGGTTTTAGGCTATATATTTTTTTTAAAAATAAGTCTGGGTATGGTTTTGGGCTACTTTTGTGCTCTCCGAATATAGAGCCCCTAGATTCTAGAGGCGCAACCGCTAGGAATGATATATAATGTTACTCCACCTATATAATGTTGTCCAGACATTTTAGCAGGACAACAAAAAAGATAGGTGAACTTTTAGTTTACCTTAAAAACTATGTCTTTATAGATAAATTTAAATCCTTTCCCCCTATGATTATATAACAGCAAGCATAAACAGATTTAACAATCAAAGTTTGAGGAAGAAAAATATATCAAAATCTATTGTTCTTTAACATTTAATAAAAATTAATTTGATCGACCTCCAAACAAATAAATAATTTATAGTTTTGCCCAATTTCTTTCTTCATTTTTATTAAAATCAGGTTTATACTGGTTCAAATGATTAATAAAACTTGGAATTTTTGGCAGAGTTTAAGGGATATGCTAATGCAAGATAAATTAATCATCATTATCCTAGAAATGATGTGTTGACATAAAAATTATAATGCTTCAGTCAAATTATTTAGAAATAGAAATTACTTTTATTGAATTTTTCTATAGAGATGTAAAATTCACTTTTTGTTGTGGAGAGGGGGAGGAGTTAGAGTATTTTTTTTCCGTAAGGGGGGTCCTACACCCCATGAAAATAGAAGATATTTCTAATATAGTTTTTTTTGTTAAAGTAAAATAAGTATTATAACTTCAATTTATAAGCATCTAATACTGAAAACGATTGGTTTGTAAGCTTTGGGGTCTTGAATATTACAAATAAACTTACTTATGTCAAAAATTACAAAGGTTAACTTATTTACTAAGTATATTTGCGATTACTTTTATTTAATGAAATCTTCCAATTTTTAACATTTACAAAACAGCCTACTTTATTGCATCAAGATCCATGACAGATCTATATAGGAAATAAACGTCTATAAATGAGCTCGAGTCTTCCAATGGTAAAGTGTTTAAAACTCATAGTACTCCAATAATCCTCATTAAACTCTCATTGACCAAAGCGATAAGACCTTTATCCTATTTGTTTATGGAATGAATTAAGTTTTTTACTTCATGTAGATATTTGAATTACATTGAAGTATTTAATCCTTATTTTATAAATAAAAAATATACGTTCATAATAGAGTAAATCTAAGAAAACTGTATTTTAAAAGAATTCAATTGTGGCGACACTTCCTTTGTGTTAAAATATTAAAACTAAAATCTTAATCATATTAACCCTTTGGTGATGGTAATGTGAAAAAAATATAATTGAAAAAATCTTTTTAAAATCATTTAAATTAATAAATATTTACTTCTTTCTTTTAGATAGTAATGGCGGGGGAGGAAAATTGATTTATTGAGAAATAGATAAATAGATATGTATTTATAGAAAACTAGCCAATAGCGATATAGTTATATTGAGCCAACTCTAGTGTAATATATAAACAAATATTAGGGCGGGATTCTCCTTCCATATCTATTGATCATTTAGAGAAGCCGGTCAATGGTAATTTGTTAGTATTATAGCCTTTAAATATATATTAATTTCTCTTTCATTTTACTATCCCTAAATTTTCGATAATAATTTGATTTTGAAACAATATATATTTATGATTAAATTTGTTGTAAGAAAGCACAAAATGTAGAAAAATACATAATTGATATATTTTTGATTATTTCCAATTTTGGTAATTTAAGCTGCCACTAATATTAGGCATTTCCGTTGATTTTCAGGTTCTTGTCACTTGTCTGAGAAGCAACAGTATTAATTCATGCCTTCCACGACTCGAACCCGAAACTACTTATAAATGATTGAAACTGTTTAGACGGACGGCTTACTGGTCGGACGTAAAAATATATCATAATCATAGATTAGTTGCGTTGCTAAATATGAAAGGGATTTTGGTGCTTTTCCGTAAGGTGTATAGTCGAAAAAAGAAAACCTCATTCCACATATTTTTAAAATTAACTTAAAATAGGAAGGGGTATTTTTAAGCCCTAACCCTATACCTGCGGTGCTGTAACCCGGCGGGACCACCCCGTATCCAACTTAATCTTATCTAATTAGACCTAAAGTTTAAAAACAAACTAAAAACTACCCAACAAACTTCAATATAATTAATAATAAGCAGAGTATGTTTTCTGTGATCGAGTAGGCACTTTAAGGTGAATCACCGAGATTTGTGTGTGTAAATAACCATATGTCTATTTCAAAAATAATGGATTAAGCCAGAATATTCATCTCCATCTATAATCTTATTGTCATACACAGACAGACAATAGACATATATATTTAGATGGTTCATCTGGCCACAAAATTCATTAAACTTAAAAAGGAAATTTTAGCAGACAAACTGCTTTATTATTGTTTGTTATACACAATTCTTTTTAATAATAGCCGAAAACCATCCCAAGGCTTAATCATGAAAATAAATTAGCCCAAAACCATCCTGAGACCTTTTGAAAACTTTCCTAAAAAGGAGAACTAAATCAGATTTGTTGTTGTTGAGATGTTAAGCTCCAGATAAAATACCTTACTACTTTACATAATAGGATATACTATGACTAAAGGACAGTTTAAATTTTAGAAAGTTATAAAAAGAGCATTTTTATTCATATAGGAAAAGCCAAACAGGCCGAAGGACAACGTGAATTATAGAGTAGATTGTCGTGGGTAATATCTTATTTAGCAGCCCAGTAAATCCAATATATCTGAATTTCTCAATTGTGTGATGCAAAAGGAACAGAGAGACGAGATAATAATTTATCCAAAGGAATCAACACAAGAAATATAAAAATTTAAAATTTTAGTATCGAGGATGTCCCGATGCGTCGAGCAGACAGACGAACATTAAACGCTTTGAACAGAAGAAAATGTGACAGGTAAATGTTCATTTTTTTTAGTAGCGAAGCTACTCCATACATAAATAATACTTATTTTGTCTGTATGTCTGTTCGTTCTTTTATCAGTAACGGCATTAATGTAATTGGTAGCGTGTTTGCTTGCTGTGGTGCGTTGGGGAGTTGTCTGGCTTAGATAGGACTTCCAGACAAAGGTCGTGTAATCAAAGAGTTTGATTCAAGGTGCATGGAGGGGGACATCATTCCCTGAGAGATATGTGGAGATCGGATTATTTTGGATGTTATTAAAGACAGACTCTTAAAAACACTTAAACAAAATACTCTTTGTCTATCAATTCATTATTGATATATGTTGTTGATTAATATCTAAATTATTTATAACGTTCCATTTAGACATTAATTTCCTATTAATTATCCTTTTGGAAAAAATCCCTATTTTCAAAGTGGAACCCAAGAAACACCCCTCTCCACTTTTGTCTTTTAAAAAAAGTAGTTTGAGGCTTTGCTGTATTAGTGACACACTGGTTGGTTTGTATAAAAAGGTCATCAGCCAAAAAATCACCCTTAAATAGTGCTTCAGTTATATTGCAAATTAATTACAGATATTTCTTGGTCATAGATATAGGGATGGGACAATGAATCGAAACTTCAGTTTCTTGGCTGTCTTGAACTTTGAGAACTATAACATATGCAACGTTTCCTATTTTGGCTAATTTAAAAGACTTAAGGCAACAGCGCACAGAATGCCGCTGAATTTGTTACACTCATAGCAGACCAATCTCAAAGGAAATAATCAACACAGATGCTTAAAGACTACAAATTCATATTGAGCAAAACTAATTTGTTTGTTTTAGACAATTATTCATTTTTAAAGAACGTGTCCTAACTTTTATGATTTTGTTTTAACCCATTTGTGACGAGTTCCCAAAGTTCGAAGTTTTGATTCACCAGGGTTCAACAAAATAGATTTTTTGACTAATTAATCAACAGAATTCAAAAAGTAAGATATCAAATTAAAATTGCGTTTTAATAACTTAAACCAACTTAATTTATAAAAATTAAATTACTTAAAAAATAAGAGGACTACAAAAAAAAAGATTACATATCTAAATTCTATGGATCATTTTACATCTACTACTTACTAAAAACACTGACAAGCTATTTTTAAAAAAATCACAAAAGTTAGGACACGTTCTTTATTCTTATTTAAACCACCATTTTTCAATTTCCGATTTTCTTTTTTTTATGTCAGTTGATATTAGGTATAGGGAAAATGAGAACTCTCATTTGATTAATTGCCCATTGTCCTATCTTTATATCCCTGTGCTAAGTAATATTTTAGGCCAGTGTGGGGGGGATGATTAGTCTATTTTTAAATTCTAGGATTCTATATAAATTTAGGCCTTCAATGGGTTTACCAGTTATCGTTTAATTCTTGATAAATATTTTATTCACAGTACTTAATTAATTATTCTTTTAATTTTAACAAGCTGAACAATAATACCTACTGCTGCTATATCTACAGCATGAATAAGAATAAAGGAAATGTCTTGACCATTGAACGGAATTTATAACCCTGCACAGGATGTGCAATTTCTACACTTCAAAAAAATCCTTTAAAAAGCAAATATATCTAATGTTCAATTACATATTACATATATATCTAATAAATTTATTTCAAAAAGTAAAAATATGTGACAGAAATTAATTATTCATTAGAATTTATATTTATTATATTTAAATAAATAAAAAATGGTTTTAAAGCAAACTAAACACACATAAAATATTGGATTTTTTTATCCAAATTTTTTGTTTGGTTCTTTCAGATCTCGCCTATTGATTGCACGACTATAAATTGTACTTCGCCCCTATCCTAAGGATATCTCCTACAAAAAAAATGGAGGGCGATTTTTTTGTTTTTTTTTGGGGGGGGTGGGTTGGGGGTGTCCCACCCCCCAAGAAAACAGCCTAAAACCACCACAGAAGCAGTAGGTATATATCCTGAAGAGTAGAATCCGATCGGTTCAGTGGTTACCGAGATCTTAAGCTTCAGACGGACTGACGGACGGACAGACATCATGCTACTTTGTATTATAGATACAGGTTATGTGCAGCTAAGGAATTCCTTACTATTATTAACATTATGTCTTTATGAAATATCATAGGTATATGCCGACTTCATAGCATAAATCTTATTCAATTGAGAAAAAAGGATAGGTCATCAGAGTAAAAATAAATTAAAGAGTACATAATTATTAAACCTAGAAAATTGAGAAAGTTTTTTTTTATTTTGCGTGTATCCATTCCTGGAAATATAGAAATGTATCTATTTCGTGTTTCTAAATAGTTTAGAAACAAATTGGTAATGGGTTTCACAAATAAAAGGAAAAGTAAAATTAATTTATCAGTGGATTCTTCCCTATCCTCTTGGGCGTGGGTACAATAAGATGATAAAAATGTTGATTTAATGTAATTTCATTTAAACTCTATTTATATGATAAACAAGCGGCTCCACCCCTAGCCTCTAGGGGCTACAGGAGAATTAAAGGATAATACATCACAGGATACCCCATAATATAAATTTTTTAGTGGTGGAAATGTCACACCCCTTAAAAAATAGCTTAAAACCACTGAAGGACCAGTATCTATAATTCCTGACAAGCACTACCATGATGTTAAAGAGATTACTGAGATTTTAAGCTACAGACAAGCATATATTTTATATTTAGAAAAAGCAGCCTAATACCTGCCTTAGACCTATTTAGAGCTTTCCTGAAAAGGAACTGGACAAAAAAACTTACCACTATATATTATTGGAAATATATGCTTTATTGTGTTACCTATCCTATAATATAAAGTAGTAAGCTTTTTTTGTCTGCAGGATCTTGCTAACTGCTCAACAGACTTGGGTCTTCTTTCTCTTAAAAATAATGAGTGGGTGTCCACCTCCCCCCCCCCCCCCCTTACCTCAAAAACCCCTAGAGTCCTTTAGGTGAATAGCTGCTGTGATATATAAAACAGCTAGTTCCAAAGTTTTTAGGGGAGCTTAATAATAACTATTAACAGGTATTTGGCTATTTTTTGGTGAACTAAATAAAGTTTAATAGTAAAAATAACTATTCTATTTTTCAGGCAATTGATGTTTTGCGTTTCCTGCACCATGCTTCTATTCTGGGCTATTGGCATTTCATCTATGGTTGTTTGGTATCTTTATAGGTAAACTTACAAACTGAAATTTTTTTTAGATAGATACTAATGTTATGTAGTTGATGGATATTCTTTTAATAGTTGAGTAATGAATAACATAATTTTAATATTGCAGCTACTTTATAAATAAAGAACTTAAATTACGGACGTCCATTGACCAATAGGTGATATATAATAACACTTCTATGATACATAACACTGGCGGATTCGCCCCTAGAGGCAAAATTTTGATTCAGATATACATCAAAATAATTTCTAGTGATGTTTTCCGTCCTCTGTAGTCTATCCGTCGGGAAGGTGATAGGTTCGAATCTCGGCCCGACACCGCGTCATAACTAAAGACGTTAAAAATGGTTCCTACTGCTACTATGTCAGATGCGCGACGTAAATAGTTAGAGTGGGGGGAATGCCTTGGCCCAAAACAGGCGCAACTCGCTACCATACACAGTTGGGACTTCTCAGACAAAGGTCGTGCATCTCAGAGAGTTGGTTGTCTGATGGGTGAATGGACGCTTTACACCGCAATCATAAGTATTGTATGTATGTTTCAAGGTGCGTGGAGAGAGGTCTAGTTACCTAGTACCCGAAGCGACACCTAGCCCCCAAGAGTCTTAACTCTTTTAGGTTGGAGATCTAACATGAAAAGGGAATATTATATTATGTAGTTGTATTGTAAAGGGCAAATAACATCCATATACTCCTAACAGTTGAAGTTAGTCTTCAGTTATAACATGAGAAAGGTCAGAGTTTCAAAACCCTTCACTTATTGAGAATCCAGGAATATTCCTTTACAAATTAAAGGATGAATTATTTCAATTTGGTAAAAGCTATATTAAAGAAATAGATATATATTATACACCAAATGGAAAAGTAGAAACAGAATAAATTGGTAATAAATTGTTTCTTGATTATTCTCATTGATAGATATAATTTAATGATAAAATAAATATATTAATTCTTTGGATGTTTTAAGCAGCAAAGATGATAAAGTCAATCTCTAAAAGAAAGAATACATTTCCTACGTTTTATGTCATTTTGTTGCTCTTTGCTTAGTTGTTTATCTAAATTATTAGGGAAACAGTTTGGACACTGCTAGTATATACAATCCAATCTAGATTTTTAAGCCAACAAATGTGACATCACATCAAGTTTATAAAACTTTGGGGTCCATTGTTTATAGTCCAATGTTCCCGTCCTTTCTGGAAAAGACGAATATTTCATGTGCCATAGCTCTGCACAGTTTTTATTTATGTATGCATACTGAAAGTTACTTGTAACTGTTTAAAAATTCACGAGAACAAGTACAAACAGGATCACAAATTATAAGGACAATTATAAATTTTAACTTTAGAGCCTAGTTAGTAGGGGTACTTTCAATTTTAATTTTATTTAGATTATAAATAATTTTTTTCTAGTGGCAATATTTCTTGGTAGAGTGGTGGAACCTTCCCATATTTATAAATATGAGAAGCTACACTGTAAAGGAGAACCATATCGGGAAAGTGGTTTCCGAGATACTTTCGGAAAAAAAACAGTCAATGGACAATTATGTCCTTAATTGACACATCTTAAATGAATTTTTTGAAGAAAAAGAACAAAATATTAATTTTTGGAAAGTATAAACATGTAATTTCATACAGTTCACCTTTTTTAAACCAGAAAAAAAACTCATCAGGGACGTCTAAGCTTTTTATTTTGAGGGTATGAAATGAAAGCCGGGTTTCAAAAGTTTTAGGGGGATAATCTAATGTATTCTTAAAATTTTGAGGTGGGTAAAATGAAGGGTTTTCAAAGTTAAAGGAAATTTAACACCCCTTTACTCAAAACCTTGAAAGTCTATGTTCTTTTATATAAAATATTGCAACAAAATCTAAAAACAGTACATTCCTTTAACTTAAATATGCAAATAGTTTTTATTCCACTGAATTTACCAATTCTAATACTACATTTTACATATTAAAATTATAAGCGTGCAGAAGATGTGTGTTGGGGAATGTCTAACTCCACACCAAACCTAAAACAAGATATCAGAAAAAACTGCTTTCATCTTTTTCACCCAATAAATGTTTTCAACCCTCCTGTTAAAACCGTTTGCACACCACTGCGTTCTTGGGACCTCAACTCATATCTATCTATCTAGGAAGGAACTGAGCTCCCTGGGACCTCTGATAATATTTGGTCCTACTGTAATATTCTCCTCTATATCTATCTATCTATCTATCTAGGAAGGAACTGAGACCCTTGGGACCTCTGATAATATTTGGTCCAACTATGATATTCTCCTCTATATCTATCTAACTATCTATCTAGGAAAGAACTAGGAGACCCCTGGGACCTCTAATAATATTTGGTCCCACTGTGATATTCTCCTCTATATCTATCTATCTATCTAGGAAGGAACTGAGACCCCTGGGACCTCTGATAATATTTGGTCCAACTATGATATTCTCCACTATATATATCTATCTATCTAGGAAGGAACTGAGACCACTGGGACCTCTGATAATATTTGGTCCAACTATGATATTCTCCTCTATATCTATCTATCTATCTAGGAAGGAACTGAGACCCCTGGGACCTCTGATAATATTTGGTCCAACTATGATATTCTCCTCTATATCTATCTATCTATCTAGGAAGGAACTGAGACCCCTGGGACCTCTGATAATATTTGGTCCAACTATGATATTCTCCTCTATATCTATCTATCTATCTAGGAAGGAACTGAGACCCCTGGGACCTCTAATAATATTTGGTCCCACTGTGATATTCTCCTCTATATCTATCTATCTATCTAGGAAGGAACTGAGACCCCTGGGACCTCTGATAATATTTGGTCGAACTATGATATTCTCCACTATATATATCTATCTATCTAGGAAGGAACTGAGACCACTGGGACCTCTGATAATATTTGGTCCAACTATGATATTCTCCTCTATATCTATCTATCTATCTAGGAAGGAACTGAGACCCCTGGGACCTCTGATAATATTTGGTCCAACTTTGATATTCTCCTCTATATCTATCTATCTATCTAGGAAGGAACTGAGACCCCTGGGACCTCTGATAATATTTGGTCCAACTATGATATTCTCCTCTATATCTATCTATCTATCTAGGAAGGAACTGAGACCCCTGGGACCTCTGATAATATTTGGTCCAATCTTCTCTATATCTATCTATCTATATAGGAAGGAACTGAGACCCCTGGGACCTCTGATAATATTTGGTCCCACTGTGATATTCTCCACTCTCTTCTTATTTTCTGCTTTTGTTGAAATAGCCATCAGGTTAGTATTAGTCTCAGGACAATAAAAACAAGGATGACAACATCCATAAAAGTGAAGCTCTGAAACGGTTGGACAGCGGACATTAACACTTGTATAGTGTCAGAACTGAATAATCAGAATATAAATGAATAAGAGTTAAAGCAAAATTGTGAGTAAATATGTTAAAAACTTCTTGATACAGGATAATGTTTATGGACATACTTACATTTTTAGAACTTGATTATAGAGTTGCTTTGCTTATAATATTGTACTTTGTTGTCCTAGGAATCAATATACAAAAAATCAGAACAATCGGATAATTAGATCACATAAAAATTAGTTGTTAAAAATGTAAAAAAACAACATGTTTAAAATGGACGTACGGGCATTCTGGTAATGATTATAGAGTTGCTACGCTTTCTAAATATGTTTATAAAAAAGCTATTTTTAAAAAAGTCATTTAAAAAAAATATACTTCTAAGGTATTACAAATCAACTCGACGTGTGATGGACAAAAGTTTGTTTAGCATCTCAAATCTTCATGAAATTAAACATTGGATCGAACCAGGTACATAATATATGTATAAGAATCAACAACAACAAAAACTTCAGATTGGTAGACATACAGACAGACTTAAGATACACAAACAGATACAGAGATAGCAATTAGATACATAAACAGATGGTTAGACAGTTAGCTACACAAAAACATTGACTATTAGATACACAGATTGTTAGATAGTTAGATACAAAAATATAGATTAGATATATAGATAGATACATAGTTAGATACACAGATAGATAAATAGTTAGATACACAGATGGATAGCCAGTTAGATACACATATAGATGCACTTATTGATACACAGATAGATAAAGATATAGATACCTAGATAGATTGACAGATAGAAAGACAGTTAGATACACAGATAGATAAAAAGTTAGATACGCAGATAGAAAGACTATAGATACACATTTAGAAAGACAGATATATAGACAGTTAGGTACACAGATAGATGGAGAGTTAGATAAACAGTTAGATACACAGATAGATAGACAGATAGATACACAGTTAGATTTACAGTTAGATAGACTGATAGATAAACAATTATATACACATGTAGTTAGACAGTAAGATACACAGATAGAAAGACAGATAGACACACAGATAGATATAAATTATATAGACAGTAAGATAGACAGTAAGTTAGAAAGATAGATAAACAGATAGATCCTATATAATTTTATTATAATCAGATTTGGTGAACTATGGATGGGGACAGTATAATATCGACGAAGAAGCAAAATTACTGGATGAAAACAAGCTCAGAAAAGAGAGACCACCTTTGGAGAAATATGTTTAAAACAGTTATTTTATGTTGCATTTGTCTATTTTCATTTTAAGTTTGTGAGTTTTTTTTATTCAAAATTAAAAATACTGACTGGATTTATATTTTTTATCAGAAATTGACAATTAATTACTGAATATGGCATTTTCGTTCATCAGGCTTGGTCAGTATACGAATTGACGTATGGCCACTAACAGGTTCCAAGAAACAAGGATGACCAAGAGGGGGGGGGGGGGGCAAAGTCTCAAGAAGAAAGAGTTATTCATTTTTTTTATGGGGCAGGACGAGGGGTGATAGGAACACCAGCCCCCCCTTCCTCAAAGAAACACATTGGGAGTGGTATGTCTAAAAATAAATCACCTGTTTCAGCTTCTTTATGGAATTATCTTTTCTTATTTTTGCTTAAAAGTCTGTAAATTTAAAAATTTGACAATAAAAGTATAATAATAAACCATTTACAATTAAAACAAGAAAATTCATCAAAAATAAAACACAGTTTGTTAATTTCATTTTTACAAACATGTTTTAGAATAAACTAAAGAGTGGCCCTACGCTCTTGAAATTTTAATCGCTGCATATAAAAAAAAGAATAATGTAGATAACTATATTGTAATTTTATAAGAATATTGAACTTATAGTGTCGGACTGATTATGACGTCAAAAAAATTAGCCAATGAGAGGCCATTATTGACCAATGGTAAAATTTATAGTGGCCTCTCATTGGCTAATTTTTTTTTACGTCATAATCAGTCCGACACTTTTACTAGGTTCAGAATATTGTAATTTAAATAAAATGAAAGAGATAAAGCGTATTTCTAGTATGGCTTTGAAACCTATTAACATCTGTTGGATTAGAACCGTTTCTCAGCCATTCTGAAAAATCATGTATAGCATCGTATTACAGATAATTTTCTTCGAATATTAAAACAAAAATCATAAAATTAATACAGGTATTGTCAGTCCAGGCCTTCGGCCCCTCGTGGCCAGCAAAACCTGCTTTAATCTTATAATTATTTAACTTAATATCCACGGAAAGTTGTCTATAATGCGATATAATAAATAACTATTCTTTATTGGTAAATCGCGATATGTTGTGAAAATCACCAAATTGGATTTTTGAAATGAAAAAACAATAATTTTTTTAATGATTAATAAAATTGGCTGTGACAGTTAAACTAAATGCCCGCGATATACCAATAAAGATATACCACAGTAGATTTGAAAATTTAAATATTTTTTTTTAAAGATGATTGGACTTATAGGCATAAACTTTATTGTTGATCCTTTGTATTTCTTTTAATTTCAATGCTAAAAATTTTTAAAAATATTTTTATTTGCTAAAATAATCAGTTTTAAAAGAACACAGTAATAGTGTCTGACTGATTATGACGTAACAAAAAAAAAATTAGCCAATGAAAGGCCGTTATTGACCAATGGTAAAATTTATAGTGGCCTCTCATTGGCTATTTTTTTTTGTTACGTCATAATCAGTCAGACACTATTACTGTGTTCGTTTTAAAATTGTATTTATTTTGTCAAATCTTTTCTATAGTCGTGAAATGGTATTAATCTAGTGCATTCGACAGTCTCTTTTGTCATATTTCTTCATAAATAATTTATAGCAAAGTTGGTGATTAATGAGTTCGTGGCGTAATAAGGAGGGAGGGTGGGGGATTAAGAATTTTACCCCTCCCCCCCTTGTCCATAAATAAAGAACAATAAAGCTAATAAGTCAAATTATCTTGCAAAATATTTTATTTTAGTTCTGTTTCAAATCTATTATGGTTCCAATTCTATATTGCTTTAATTTTTTATTAGTTTCTTTAAATTATTTTTTTAATTTTATCATCATTTCATAATCATTTTATAATCATTTCATAATTATTCTATAATCATTTTATAATCAGTTTATAATAATTTCATAAGCATTTAAATATTTTAATAGCAAAGCTTCTCTGCTAGTTTTGATATTCGGTCTGTTAATAAGAAGACAAAGAAAGTCCCTCAATGACGTCATAAAAATGATGGATGAGGAGAGGAGGACAGAGGAGTGGGAAAGAAAACTTCTAAAAAAGAGATGGATAATCCCTCGTTTTTATGACGTAACATGCTGATTTTTTGGGGAACTTTTTTCGTCTTCGTTAATAATACTAGTTTTTTTTTCTAAATCTATAAGGAACAATGCAGTAAACTGTAATACAAAGTTAGTTTGGATATTTATCAAAGGGTTTCCCTATCTCACATTCTCTTTTGCCCATCCCTGTTTGTATAGTTTCCTGATTCCTTTCCCATCCCTTTCCCTTTTTTAATGTGATTTTTATGCTACTACTGGAACTTGTGTCATATTTTTTGTCATATTAATTCATGTACCATAAATTTTAATGCATCATGACTCATTTTCCAAGAACTATTACTATTTATGTGCGTTATATACAGATTTTTTGTCTACTTTATCATAGAGTTAAGAAGGCATGAACATAATTACTCCCATATCACAAATAGCAATGACAAAGGTTAGGTTAGGTTAAGTTCGATTCATTGAGGTTAATTTAGGTTAGACTGAGGCAGGAGTTATTATAACGTTAGGTAAAATCCCATTGGTGTGCAATGACAATGGAACCCCTAAAAAGTGATGATAGTGCCTAAAAAAAACGTTATACAAAACAAATGACAAATAATAGGTAGTATTAAAATTGACCAAAGGTAGGCCAGTATGACGTCATTTGTTTAGGCACTATTCATCAATTTCGAAAAAACCCACAAAATTAATATAAATATTGATTTTCTTGAATTTAGCAAAGCATTTGATACAGGCCATAAGGTAAGAATTAGGAAATATTGCTAAGGAAATAATTTGACTTCTCTGTGGAAATAAGCCATTTTTGTTGTCATATAACATCCATAAATAGTCCTCTTTCAACTATATTTTTATGATGAGTGTATTAACATTGTAAGATTATTTTTTATTGATGCAAATTAGGTATTATTTTAAATTGTAAGGAATTAGAAAAGCTTTTATAATACTTTGAAAGTGTAAGATTTATTTAAATTTGCAACCCAATTAGTTTATAATGAATAAATATTAGAAGCCACCACCCTTATTTATAAATGTGCCCTCATCCGTTATTATTTGACATTTGAAACCAAAATCAGCCAAATGACGGCCACTATATATTTAACTTTATTAATTATCACTAGCTGATACGTCCCTAGAGACCTCTAGAGGCACTTGAGGGAAGGGGGGGGGGGGATTTGAACCCCCACTTTAAATTTTGGTTTTGATAAGAACAATATTTCAATTTTTGAGAGATGTCATTTTATTCTATGGGCGATTTCTCATGGGATTGTGGTGCTAACCTTTCCCAAAATATAGCTATAAATTTTCCCAGGTTCAGCGGTTAACGAGATTCTACGGACATAGATTCCTTTACTTTCAATAAGGATGTCATTAATAACTATAAAAATATATGTACATGCCCAAAATTTAAAAAATCTGCAGCAACAAAAACAAGGATGACAACATTTAAATTAGCGAAGGACAAAATATAATACAGGCAGGTTATCTTTCTGATTAGTGTCTATATAAAGCCCCTCTTCCCATAAATGTTGAAAATACCCCTCCCTTGAAGCTGAGGTTTTGTATCCCATCCTTATGTGCGGACATCCTTAGGTGCGGAGGATTTCTTCTATAATTTTTTCAAAATATTTTTTAGGTATGGACAAATGGAAGAAGTGAGTTAAAGATTAGATGTTCAGTTATCATAAAACAAAGAATATGCTAATAATCATAATAAAAAAGTCACAAATCTTTATCAAAAATCAGTGGCGTGCGAAGCACTTTGTCTAGGGGGGGGGCATTTTGAAGATTTTGTAAAATTTTGCCCCCCCCTAAATCAAAGTGCCCCGGGGGGGCACTTTGCTTTAGGGGGGGGCATTTTGATTATATATACTAATTTCAATTAAGGGCGTTTTAAGGGGTGGGATTATTTGATTATGGGCCTCCTAGTCCTTATCCCTTCTTCCCCATCCCTTCCCCCATCCCTATTTCCCATTTATATCCCCCACCTCTTCCCCCCCCCCCATCTCTTCTCCCCCATCCCTTCTCCCCACCCTGCAATGACCGAAGGGAAGGGAGCTAGAAAGCATCTTCGAAAAAATAGTACAGAAGATAAATTAACCTTTCCCCCCCCCCCCCTCCACCACAAAACATTTTTAATAAGTGGAAGGGGATGTTATAAAATCTCAGCAGGAAGGATGAATAACCCCATTAAAAAAAATTGGGGGGGGGGGAGGGGATAAAAACACTCATTTTGGAAATAATTTACCAAAAATTAACCTAATACCTAAGAAAAAATGATTTTAAATATTTCTTTATTGTATGACAACAAGGATGACAACATCTTTAAGTAGCAAAGCACAAAAATCATTAATAAGAATACAGACAAGTAGATTTAAAGAGCAGCTGTTGAAATAAATATATATTTTAGGTAGAAAAAGTCACAAATCCTTTTTCCTGTATGTTGTGTGATGACAGTCAAAGTAAATGACATACTGGATGCTCAAAACAGCAAAAAAAAATTTTTTTTTAATATTATAATCCACAAAAAATTTATCGTACCATAAAAACCAAAAATATAATGAACTATGTAAAAAATAAAAAAAAAATTACTTGTCCTTTCATTGTGATAAAAAGCAGAAACCATTTAGAAGGTCGCGAAGCGCAAATTTTTTTCTTCAAATATGCAGGGAGGGAGGGGTTTTTGGGCTATTTATTACACTAGTCCCCAATATTTCATAGCAGAAACCATTTGGAAGGGCGCAAAGCGCAAATTTTTTTCTTCAAAAATGCAGGGAGGGAGGGGTTTTTGGGCTATTTATTACACTAGTCCCCAATATTTCATAGCAGAAACCATTTGGAAGGGCGCGAAGCGCAAATTTTTTTCTTCAAAAATGCAGGGAGGGAGGGGTTTTTGGGCTATTTATTACACTAGACCCCAATATTTCATAGCAGAAACCATTTGGAAAGGCGCGAAGCGCAAATTTTTTTCTTCAAATATGCAGGGAGGGAGGGGTTTTTGGGCTATTTATTACACTTGTCCCCAATATTTCATAGCAAAAACCATTTGGAAGGGCGCGAAGCGCAAATTTTTTTCTTTAAATATGCAGGGATGGAGGGGTTTTTGGGCTATTTATTACACTAGTCCCCAATATTTCATAGAAGAAACCATTTGGAAGGGCGCGAAGCGCAAATTTTTTTCTTCAAATATGCAGGGAGGGAGGGGTTTTTGGGCTATTTATTACACTTGTCCCCAATATTTCATATAAAAATTTCTTATTCGTTGGCTCAACAACTTTGGGGACTTTAATGGAATTTTGATTGGTTGGTTAATTAAGTCGAGTTTCCATACATTTCATCCAATAATTGTAATATAAATAAGGGGTAATTTTTTGTATCATCATTGGGGATGTACAAAATTTCTTTGGTAAAAAGTTTATATTATACAAAATAAAATACTTCCTATAACCTGGTTTGTTATGTTCAGTGAAAAAAGGTTATAACCTAACTGTCTGGTTGGCGCGAAGCGCCAAAATTTTTTTTTTGGAGTATTTCTTTATCTTTTTTTTGGAAACTGGGATAGTTTTGCTTTTTGTAGGGTAGGGGGCAAAAAGGGGCATTTTTGTTGACCAGGGGGGGGCAAAATGGGGCATTTTTTAACATTTAGGGGGGGGCAGGGGGGGCGGTTGCTAGGGGGGGGGGCAGGGGGGGGCGTTTTGGTCGCTAGGGGGGGGGGGGGGGCGATTGCCCCAAATGCCCCCTTCGGTTCGCACGCCACTGAAAAATATTTTACTAATTTACATAAGGATAACTAAGACGGACCTGGCATAATTAGCTTTCTTCTGACATAAAACAGATCTTTAAATATGATTATTATCCTTTTAAAATACTTTTTTTTCATAAATTTATATTTACAAAAAAATCGCTAAACCTATCAATCTAATATGAGTTTTTTGAAAATTATAATAAATCCAACGTTGTTCTGATTTAGGATAAATTCTTAAAAATCTGTTCAGGGCCTCTGTAGGGAATTGTCAAAAATTTTTCTGTATATTTTTTCCCTTTTACTTGTATGTCCTATATTCTATAATAAAATGGGAGAAAGTGTGGGGGTTATTTAAATAAGTAAGAATTTGTCCAGAAGCCTTGAGGGAGAAGCAGACAGATAAATTATGAAAAGGGGAGACAAAGAATAGAGAAAGGGGAGGTAGAGAAACTCAGCTGTAAATATGACAGGGTATCAAACTTTAAATTTTTTATTTTTATTTTTGCTAAACTGGCCATGTATAGATTGATTAAAAATTTATGTTACATTATTAAACTTTGTATTTGAAATATATTAGGTAATAGAAATGTTGAGAAGTTATTTATATGCATAAAAATGATAAAAAATAAAAAACGTGTACAAAAAATTGTTAACCTGTTTATAGAGAAGAGAGGGCCCACTCATAGGTGTTGTGTGTGTGTATATTTACAATATGGCCGCTCCACACATACAATAAACTATTTCTGCGTTTTAACATGAGTAACTCTACCGATAAAGTCTAATTATTTAAATTATTGTGAAGTACTCAGTTCGATTCCCATTTGTGTTAATTTTTTATAGTATTAGAGTGATAAAATAGGTGACCGAAAATTATTTGATGAATGTCACGTCTTAAACTTTAAAACGGAATATAAGTTTGTCGGAAAATTTATTTTCCGTTTTAAACTAAACTAGTGGCTATGCCCTCAACATCTATGGGTTTTTAATTGAATTTGGAAGGAACGGAAAAAAATAGCACAAAACATTACCCGGATCTATGTGGAAATTTTCTATAGAAAGTGATCGGTGTTAATTAAGTGACACAATAACCGTAAAGAGTTAAACCTAAACCCTTATTTCTTTTAATACATTAGAATAATCTGTGTTATGTCTTACTTAATCAATAAAAAGACTTAGAAAAGTTTTGCCGCTAGTTCGTATTTATATTGTCGAAATATGTTTTATTACACTGCAGTTTTGTCAAGTATAATGCGCGCACTGTGGGATGAGCATTCTGCAAAATACACAAAATCTCCGATTTCAACTCCGACCCATCACGGAAGAGCGCATTTTTTACGAAAAATAGGGCTTTTTAAATCTTATTTTTAAGTGATTTATGTAAATATTTTAGAACTTTTTTTCCCGAATATCTACTTTTAATTATTTGAATTTAATATAAATGCTTTAAAAAAAAATAATTTTTGAGCACAAATAAACAAAATTACCCCTGAAAAATTACCAATAACGGCGCTAAAATATCTGTTTATTACTTGCCTTGCAAATACAATAGAGATATAAAAAAAGATGTTTGGGATAAAGAAATTCTTCATGAACATTTAAAAAAAAAAAAATTTCAAATCGGTCAACTCTAAGTCCACTGGATTTTACTGGAACTAATGTTCACTTTTTTAGCCTAAATTTCGTAAAAAACGGTTTTTCTTCGACTTTCTGTTATCAAATTAAAAAATTTTTTAAAATATTCTGAAGCTACTGATAATGGAGATTTAAATAATCTAATTATTATTTATCTATCTTAAAGCATGTAGGAGTTATGATCATTTTTATTTTACTGCCCCAAAATTTTAGCCTACATTAGTTACAAAGCTGCGCGCAGTGATATAAAATCGAAAATTTAACAATTTTTGCGATTAAAAGCTTAAAAACCACTTTTTTGTCAACGTTGAAGAATTTTATACATAATATTTGATTTTGCTAAACAATTAACAAGTATTCGTGTATAAATTACTTGATTTAGAAATTTTCCGTAAATTTCTGCGAAAAGTTATCATTTTTAGCATAAATTTTGTTAAATAGTGTTTTTTTTCGACTTTTTGCTTAGTAAATAAAAAAAATAAAAAAAGGTTTTTCTAAAACTACTGTTAATAGGGAATTAAATGATTCAAATATTTTTGATCTATCTTAAAATTTGGAGGAGTTATGATGATTTTTATTTCTCTACCCCTAATTTTCAACCTACAGTGACGACAAAGCTGCAGTGATTAATAAATTAATCCATGTATTTTATTTGTTCTGTAAATTTTAACTAATATAGGCTTACTCGGTTTTGATCCTTAAATCAAAACGAAATTAGGAAGGTTTTAAAGTCAAATTTGTACTATGACTACGAGATGGTTGCATTTAAAGCCCTCTCTTTCGTTCTCAAAATAAAAAAGTTAACTTGTTTTAGATTTCATCATACATCTAAATGTACTAAACATTCTAATTTACAAACTGAATATTGTATAATTATTTTGTTTAATTTCATTTCAGACAGACAGAAAACAATGACGGTGAAGTGAAAACCAGCTTTAGTTAAAAACAAACTCTTAAAATCTGTCTCAAACTACCCAGTTATTATTATAAACCTTAAATCTTAGAAACTTTACCCATAAATCCTTTATTAATATTCGTCAGAAACTTATTTGGACTTAAAGGCAAGGTGCGCTTAATGGTAAATGAAAATTTGATGTTAGCATTTATTAAGTCAATTTTGATTGTGTAATATCAATCAATCAGATATCTTAAAATCAGATGTTTTATCGAGTGGTAAGGGGTTACCAATACATATTTCTTTTTAAATTATAGATCAATCAGTCCTTTGGTTTTCTTAGTTTGATTGACACACAAATTCAAACAATTTTCTTACATTAAACGCATCCTAATATTCAGACATAACTGTGAAGCTTATTCCTGTTATTTAAAATTGTTCACCTTTTCATCTTTAACTTTGATTTAATTAACTGCCTGTATTTCAAGATTCTTTTTATATGAAGGTTAGTTTTTGTTTTATCTCTTAAATAATATTAATCAACAAATAGGCATAATGTAATACATTTTAATACGGCTTGCTTTAGAAGTAAGATTCCACTGTAACTAACAACGGAATTAATTTTAAAAAATAATATTCATTAATTCAGCTAACTTTGAGGGACAGTCTTAGTAAATACTACATAAACCCCCCAAACACAGCTCAGATTTCGTAATATTTTTTCTTTTTAATTTATTTGTTGGCTAAACCTGAAAAGATTCAGATAAATCTTTCAAGATTAGCCTGCTCTACACATCAGCTCACTTCTCGTTGTCTGTTTATTCCAGCGTTTAAACTTTCTATTCAATATGTGATATGATATATGAAGAGGAAACAAATAAGATATCTAATTTTTTCGTATGAAGATTTATATAACTATAGAGGATCTACTCCAATGCCTCATATAATTCGTGAGTCTCTTCTACCATTCTTGATTTCTTTTTGGTTTTATTTGTATGTTTATCTACTTATGAATGTTGTTATCTTTTTTGAATCATTATTATTTTTTTTAGAAAATTGCTATGGAGTAATGAGGTCAAACTCTAGCCCACGACTATCCTTCCCTGTTTTGTGTGTACAGTTATGTTCATTTCTGCTGGATCTTCAGGTACAGTCGTGTTCTTGTTTTTGTTTTACATTCTCATGCATAGAGAAGGGGTACAACAAAAGTTGAAATAATTTGTTTAAATGGGATTTATCCAATCACAGACCTACCGTCGGGAATTGATTTATTTGGGTGTAAGTTATTCTTTTCTTTCATTAAGTAAAACCCTTCCTGCAAAATTCCATTAAAATAAATTTTTTTAAAAACTTTCTCGAGATTTCAATAATTTACATTAGTATAAAATAAAATTCATATAAAAACATGTGACATAAGACTTATTAATATGACGCATATTTTAATAAGTAAAGCTATTCTGTAATTATTGACTAATATATAAGTTAGAAAGGTACAATTGGGCCTTTTTAAGCATGATAGACCTGCTTGATCGTTATGAAACATAGTATTAGTCAGATTTGGATTAAAGTTTTATTTTGGTCACAATATTTAGAGCTTAGCAACTTTACAATTTATAATCACATGATATGATACATTCTCCTTATAACCTCGCCATGATCCATCACTAGAAATTGATTTGTTAATCTTGACGCTTAGCTCCTTGTGGATGTAGTCATCCTTTATTTTCCTACTGTTTTATAAAGTAATCTCTAATTCTGAACTGACAATAGACATGTTAGTAATATTTGTTGGATTCATGTTTTAGTTTTCTAAATAAGAACTTTTCTAATGTTATTTTTTAATATTTCGTTTTTTGTTGATATTGAGATACTTAAAATAATGTCCATAGGAATTACGTGGATTTTTGTTTACTAATATTGTAAGCAAAATCTTTTTTATACCTATAAAATAAATTATTCGTATCAAAAGGTTTAACATATTCAAATTGTCGAAAGAAGTAAAAATATCAAGTCTATTGTTTAAATCCTTTAATAATACATGCATTAAGTTATTTTATATACCATTTTTCTTATCTTAACATAGTAAGGCTTCATACACTTCTTTGTATTAAAAAAAGATAGATAGATTTTTAACTTCTTTTTTTTAGAAGATCTTAATTTCTATTAATTTGATTCGTTGGGGTTCGTTTTTAGTGTTGAAAAAAAGTTTAAAAATAGGTTTAGTGGTTTTAAAACTTTGTGGCGGAAGAAGGGGGTTACCAACCCTAAAGCCAAATGAAACTCAAATTATTGTAATTGTAAAGAGAACCCAATGAAACAAATAAAACATCTTATAGCAAGCAAAATCGGTTATAAAAAGATTTTGTTTTGATAAAAATATCATTATCTTTGACATTTTTTGCGCCGTTTTTTTTAATAAAATTTAGCACTGACTAGGTAGGTACTTTACTTAAATATTTTTGTTGTTGAAATTCTTGCTTGTTAATTATTATTCAACATATTTCTAGTGAAATATTGTTAAACCTATTAAGTTTTTTTATTGACCCTATGCTGCTGGGATATATCAGAAGAATATACATTTGAAAGATTTAATTGAACATCTTAAACACTCGTGAATAAATCCAAAAAAAAAGGAAATCTCAGTGTTCTAATCTTATGTACTTAATATTATCTTTATCACTCACATTTCCTAAAATCACGCATAAAAACATAGACAGAGTTATTTTGTGTTGTTTAAAAGGATAATCTATAATACAGGGTGATTCCATATTCAGGGGTATATATTCTGCACAAGATTGATTTTTTTCCCCGGCTTCAAATTTTTATTTGGAGCCAATCAATCAATCAATCAAACCCTTCCCACATATTCTTTTAGTTTTTTTCACCATTGAGTGGAGAAAAATGGAAAAAAATGCTTTCAGTGCTCTTAATTTTTACATTCCCCTCCCCTCAGCCGGGTCAATTTTCCCTGTGGACCATATTACTTTAGATTAATGAACACACGAGGACAATCTAATCTTAAAGTATTGTAGAGAAAAAATAATCTAATAAGGAACGGACTCACGAACAGGCCCTAGTTCTAGAGTAGCTGCGATTTTTAATTATCTTGTAGGACTATTGTAAGAAGTTGTATTATTCAAAATTAATCAAAAACACATAAATAATGTTTAAAGAAAATCACCCTGTATTAATTTAAACTCAGACATTTCACACACACACAAATATACAGACGCACAAAAAGTTAGAAATTTTTAGATTTTTCTATCTTGTATAAATTCATTTGAATCATATATATATTCATTTATATATGATGTAAATGTAGCCTTAGATTTTCAGCGATTTATTCGATTTAAATTATTCTATGTAAGGTTGAAAGCAGTTTTCTTTAATACATTACATGGCATTATAATAAATAAGTAAACTTTGGAATGTTATTAAAATTTCTAAACCAAAAAGAATTATAAACCCTGAACCACTTCATTATGCAATCTACATTTTTCTGGATATTTTGTCTACGGTAATCCATAAGTTTACAGCTTAAGAGTACATTGTTTCTATTTGTTAAAGCAACACGTATGATAAAAGAAAAAGACTCTGTTTAGAGTAAAATGCTCATATTTCAATCAAAATCTTTATTTGTGTTTTTTTTACCGATCCACTTCATTATGCAAATCAAAAGAAAATCAATAGGAAAACGTTTGTTTTGCCCTTTTCTCCACTTTTATAAATTAATTCTGATAAAATAACAATTTTTTAAGGGATTTATGCATTAATTATAATGAAAAACAGTTTAAGGTAGATTTTAATGATTTTTCTAAATAAGAAATAATTGAAAAAAAGAAATTCTATCCCTATCACTTTAGAGGACAGCTGCCGACCCCCAATCTTATGGATGAAGCTAAATACATGTTAAAAATAAAAATTAGCCTGAAAAGTATACAAAAATGTTTTTTGATGTGTTAAAAACTCCATTTTAAAATCTTGATTTTGAGGATGATGGCCTTTAAGATGCTCTTAATGGTGGTGATGGTGAGCTAAATGTTATCAAAGTGCATGCCCATGATGAAAACTTATATATTGAACTATGGTCCAATTTTTGTAGTCATAGCAACCTCCAGCCAAGCAATATTAAAAACGAAAAAATTGCAATTTTAATTACTAAAATTCATAAAGTAAATAATGTAGTTTTTAGATAATGGTTATATTTCATATCGAGAGGCTCCACTGGAGGCTGCTATGACTACAAAAAATGGTACATAGGTTAATAGACAAGTTGTTATAATGGTCATGTACTTAGATAACATTTAGCTCACCTTCACCACCAGTAAGAGCATCTTAAAGGCTATCAACCTCAAAATCAAGATTTTAAAATGGACTTTTTTTAACACATCAAAAAATATTTTTTATACTTTTCAGGGTAATTTTTATCTTTAACATGTATTTAGCTTCATCCATAAGACTGGGGGTCGGTAGCTGTCCTCTAAAGTGATAGGGATATAATTTCTTTTTTTCAATTATTTCTTATTTAGAAAAATCATTAAAATCTACCTTAAACTGTTTTTCATTATAATTAATGCATAAATCCCTTAAAAAATTGTTATTTTATCAGAATCATTTTTTAAAAGTGGAGAAAAGTGCAAAACAAACGTTTTCCCATTGATTTTCTTTAGATTTGCATAATGAAGTGGATCGGTAAAAAATACAAAAATATAGATTTTGATTGAAATATAATCATTTTACTTTAAAAAGAATCTTTTTCTTTTATCATACGTGTTGCTTTAACAAATAGAAACAATGTACTGTAAAGCTGTACACTTATGGACTACCGTAGAAAAAATATCCAGGAAAATGTAGATTGCATAATGAAGTGGTTCTGGGTTTATATGAATTTCTTACGTAATTTTTGATATAAGTATTACCTTCCATATCTCCTTCTGTTTGATTTTCTTTTAAAATTACTGTAAAATACCTATACTCTTTTCTCAAACGGTTAAATCTGCGTTGCATAATTTCGAATCTGAAACCTCGGTCTCTTTGATTCAATTCTTAGATAACTTGATAGTGTATAAACATTTCAAATAAAAATTTTACATTCTATATAACAATTAAGCTATATGTTTTATACTTATCAAGAGATCTAAAAAGGGTAGATTAAGTATTGAATGTTATTATTTGTAGTGGAGCTTTTTTTTGTTCCTTTTAAGAGTCGAGTTAAGACATTCAGTATAGGATACACTTATATTACCTATTACCTTAATTATTTACTCTAAAAGCCTGACGTTTTATTTTTCTTTTTATCCAAAAATAGCTTTGCTACCTATGGACACAATTGCCTTGTTGCTGTGCTCCTATGAGCAATGCAATTTTCTTGTGATTCGCAGATTGTATAAGCAAGGATAAATCGCACCAATCAATGTCTAATAAAATGCAGGGATTAAGGGTTGAGAAAATTCTCACAAAATTCTTGAATGTAAATACACCTTTGATTGCTTGTAAAATTAAGAAGCATATTAGTTTTGGAGTGTAGAATAATTTATTTGTCATTGTCTCTTCCCTTTCTGAATAAAATGGCACTATCAAAGTGCATCTTTGTACATATTGTTTAAGAACATATGTTAAATAGTAATTTAAAGTTGAAAATATAGATTTAAAAATAAAAACAGATCAATGACAAAATGACAGATGTCCTACTTAAATACACATTGAAAAGACCAAAATTACATACCTTTTCATTTTTCATTTTACATTTTCAAAACATTTCTCAATTTAATCCTAAAACATAGTTATTTTTTTTGATAAATTGACTGACTGATAAAGTTTTGTGGTAGCGTGGCTGCGCTTGTTGCAAACGATGTGTGTTGACCTGCATAGAAAAGCATCCTAGCCTCTGTTCTAACAGGGATATAAAGAATTTGAATAATATTTTATATTTGGAAATATTATAGGGCTAAAATAAAGATTTTTTTGGTAGTTTCAATTTTATACATAGTATTATCTTTTGTCGAATTAAAATTGTTTTGAAGGTGGTTGAGGTTAAGCTGGGATGGTTCTGCGATGTCAAAGCTACCCTAGCCTATGTAGATTAGTTCAAAACCTTTTCTGTATCTCGATAATAATCTGATAAGGAGAACCTAATCGGCCCAGTGCAGTGGTTACCGAGACTTCAAAGTAGACCGACAAACATGGATTTCCTAACTATTGTGTATAAGGATTTTTGTTTCCCTTACTCCTTGGGGTTACTATTGACTATGCAGGGACGCATCTCCCTTTTTTTTCTGTCCTGTGTCCGGTATTTCGGGTCTGCATTTCTTAGTTCATACAAAACTTTTAAAGATAAGAACAATTAGGTCCAAATGTAGCGTAGCAATGACAACAATCAATAGGTATAAATGTTGTGCGTCAATGAAGCATCAAACATTTTCGTATATCAAGGAAGGGAGGGAACATTAGGTTGTTTATTACACTAGTCATCAAGGTTTTATAATAACATTTTCTTGTTAGTTGGCTTCAACTTTAGATATTTTTATTAAATTATGATTGATTGTTTCAACAATTAATTTTAATCTACAAAAGGAGTAATTTTGTGTATCATCATTGGGAATTTAGATTTTCGGCGATTGTCTTATTCCCTTAGATCCCTAAGTAGTTTACATTAAGAGTGAATAAATTGTCAAGCTACTTTTTTTATTTGTGTTATTTTGAAAACACCCTAGTGCACTATTTCTGAAGATAAATTAGCCAAGACCCGAAGATTTTTTATTGTCACCCTAAAAATATTGATTACTTTTTGGGGTTAACTTATTTTTAGATGAAAGTAAAGATAATTTAGAGGATAGTTAGCGCAGCAACATCAAATAAATGAAAAAATTTAAAGCCGCACAGGAATGATATATTTATTGTACTATATTATCACTATTTGCTTCGAAATTAGCTTCTTTGAGGGTCATATAATAGGTTTGAAACTCTTCTAGACAAATATATAGCTTCTTTGTAAAGCACAGCCAATTATGACCAGCAATTTTCGAGATATTTAGCTTCATACAAAATAATAGAATTTATTGAAGTTTTGCACGGATATCAAAATAAAAAAATATTTGATTAATTTCGGTTTTGTTAACCCTTAGAGCTGAAGACCCAGTCAATAAAAATGCTGGAAAATAAATGAATGTTACAAAAGAGTTGAATTTTTTTTTGTTAAGAATGTTGCTATAGGCTAATATTCACTTGATACTTAAAAATAAAGCCAAACAAAGACATTTATTTTAAACGCACAAACAAAACGTTAGTGGTGCAACCACATTATTTTTATTTAAAAAGAAGAAATAAGTGAAATGCAGAAATAAAGAGTAAAGACTAAATGGAACATAAAATCACAGGAATTGTGAATGAATCACTGAAAATGATATTCTTATTTGAAGTTTTAAAAACATCTGTTTATGAATTTGTATGAAATTTATTTTAATGAAACAATAGACGGTCAAAGTGACTCTTAGAGTAGGGTCTTGAGAAAAGTTGAGATACACAAACACATATGCCCATATTAACATATTTTCACTAAGACATACACATACACACTCACACACACACACACACAAACACAGAAATGTGGGTGGGGCACCCATTCTGCCCGGAAGTGTATCGCATATAACCTCGCCAGGGGTATAGGGATAGAACAGTACCATGCTCACTAACTTTCCCTTCCTATTCTATATCTTTCAAAACTGTCACATATTGGGGGTGTAATTTTATTTTAGCTCCACTATCCTCCCCCTCCCTGATATATATATCATGTACACAATGTATATATTAAAAATTAGAATAGTGACTTATTTACTTTAAATAATATTGCATGTTAAGTATTAAGAAACTTATTAAGTTATTGTCCAGTAGTTGATTAAAAAGAGGCTGAAGGGGTGTTTTAGAGTTTTCGTAATTCATGGCATATCTTTAGGGTATTTCAAAGATATGCTTTATTACGAGGTCTCGACAAAATCCATCTCTCTTTTCCTTTTAACAAGAATTGAAAAAAAACATATCCCTATTCTGATAGAAATGGGGAACTCAAAAAGGGGAAATTTGAGAAGGATATAGGAAAAGAAAATATTTTACATGGGTAGATTTTTAGATAATATACAGAATGAACCCAGGGAGGGAGAGGACATTGAGCTGTTTTTTACACTTGTCCCTAAAGTCTTATAATAACGTTTTTTTTATTCGTTGGCTTAACACCTTTGGGGACTTTTGTTGAATTTTAATTGGTTAGTTCATAAAGTTGAGTGTCCAAATTTTTCAACCACTAATTTTAATGTACAGAAGGGGTATTTTTTTAATGATCATTGGGAATAAACATACATTTTTCGACCATTGTCTCATCCCCTAAAATCCCTGGAATGAACCTAAAAGTGAGAGAGACAAAAAATTGAAATTCCACCAAGATTACATGATTTTCTGATATTCTTTCTTGTTCTTTTATACTCTTTCATAACATGGCCATTTTATTAGTAGCGCAGCTACATAATGTTTATGTATATAGTTCTGTCAATTACGGCAGAATATCAAAATATTAATATTAAATAAATTCATAAACCTTTAATTTTGCTAAATCTAGAATTAACCTTCAAACAAGATTTTAAAACGATAGAACTAATATTTTGTACCTACGTGAAATTAGAAGAAATTATTAGAAATGTTAATTGAAGTAAAATATTTGAGGTGAATTTATTTAAATGGAACCTGAAGTCACTAAGACGCATAAATCCTTAAGTTCTACCTAAATAGTTAGACCTCAAAACAGCTAATAATTTACTCCTTTGATTGAATAGTATTTATTTGACAAGGCTTAATTAAGGTTGCAAAAAGTTTATATGAAGTTTAAACAGTATTTTTTTTTGTTTTAGTGGAATAATAAAGAAGTTTTGAAAATGAAAGTAATTTTTTTTGATTATTAATCCCTTTATTTTTTTCAGTCTAAAATTTTTCAAGTAGTCAATGAAAAGTACTGACGGCATGATGACGGACGGACAAACCCTAATCATATTATGACTAAAACACTGAAACTATGAGGGTGAAATATAAACCTTTTGTTCTTGCAGTTTTTAAGATATTCGAATGCACAACAACACACATACAATATAACCTCCAACTACTTTAGAAACTACATTAATTTTTTGAAAATTTTGCTGTTTTGATTGTATACTCTAATAAGCTTTTGTCATAGGGAAAGTAAAGAATAGGTCTGTAAGTGCATGGAGTACGCGGGAGGGTATAGGAACAGTTTGGGGGGTGCAATTTTTCTTTAGGGAGTGGCCAGCCCGGGGGGGAGGGGGGGGGGTGTAAGTGATTTCCCAAGAATAATAGCCACTCTTAGGACAAACTTTAAATATATTTTAGTAAATTTATTTATTATTATTATTATTCGAATTATCAAAATAAATTGGTGCTTCTCAGAAATAGCTTTTTGCGATCTGACATTAGATAACAAGAATTTATATGCTTTTAGTAGCGCAGCTAATCTATAAATAGGGTATGTCCGTAACTATTACATTCTTTTAAGAATATAATTTTCATATTTTTTGGCGAATTTAGCTTACTTTTTGATTAATTTGTGTATTTTTTTTATCGCTGCGCTACTTCTGGACATAACTGTCCTGGTCATTATTTTGTAGTGCCATGTTTAAAAACTATTATGCATAGAACAAATGTGTCTCGAAGCTAATTCTATAAGAAGAAAGCAATGTTTTTATTTTAGTTTTCTCTTGCACTAGTCAGTGATTATATTTTACATTGCATATTATAAAAATTAAAGTCACAACGAGGACAACTATGTCCATTAAAAGCTATCAAGTAACAATGTAGCATCTTTTTCCCATTTTGAAATTGATAATTGCAACATTTTATTTATAAAAATCTGCTTATAAACTAGCAAATCGTCGTTTTGGTGTAGGGTTAGAGTTTACAATGAACGGCGTTATTCTAGAAACTTAAAAAATCTTAGCAATTTGTATTAATGTTTTGGGATACTAAAACTAGAAATATTGAAATGCCTTGGTCTATAAACCGGGCCAAT
Organism: Acartia tonsa; assembly: GCF_053477335.1. Classification (NCBI taxonomy): domain Eukaryota; kingdom Metazoa; phylum Arthropoda; class Copepoda; order Calanoida; family Acartiidae; genus Acartia; species Acartia tonsa. The sequence goes on along the minus strand of NC_137269.1, from coordinate 30,076,888 downwards.
CAACTATATTTTTTTTTAAAAAGCAGACTTTTCTTCTAAAATCCTTAAAATAAAATTATAATGAATTAAGTTTTCTTATCTCTTTATATTTAAATCAGTTTTATAACGCAGCAAATTGTTTGAACACATAAAAATTATCTTTTCTTTGTCCTAAGTGATGCATTATCTGTATATGCTATATAACCCTTACACATATTTTTACTTTATGACAATTTAACAATAGAATAGGATAGTACAATTTAATAAATACCCCCTTTCTTATTTCATTTCCGGCTTTTCCTATCTTGAATGTAATTAGCTTATTATTGCTGCGCTATTTAAATACTAACTAAGTTTGCAATATTTCATGATAACATATTTGCTCAATAATCGTTCTAAACATGTATTTCTACTTAAATAAATAAAATTCTTAATCTTTTGTTTAATCAGTTTACAGAAAAACACATCATTGTTAAAATTAAATATGTAACTCTTAATAAAGTTGTTGTGAAATTTATATTTATGTATACTCCAACACCAAAAGTGATTCTTAAAGAATAGTGCATAATAAGTTTCAATTTCAAGTGATCTAAAAGTTTTTTAAAAGAAGTGAAATTATTTAATGAAATTTGTTATTGTATATGATGTTAATGGCATTTTTCAAGGTATAACTCGGCATTTTTGTTGTCATTTTTTTTACTATTGGTCTAGCCTCTAAAAACTTAAGAGGGAAATCACCCCCTAAAACTAATATTTTTTTAATGAAAAATAAAAACGGTTATTAAAGGCTACATATTTTTGATGGGGGTAGGATGTAATTTTTCGGGGAGTTGTTTGTTCCAACCCCAGAAAGACATTTCCAAATGTAGTAAAACTCTTTAGTGTTGATCTTTTAAGATTCTAAACAGTATACCTATTTAAAAAATGAAGAAAGAAATCGTTTTTTTTTTTTTGTTGCTCAAAACCACGTTGTAGAATTTTTTCTATATGATTATTTTCATAAATGGTCTATACTAAATAGGACACTTGGAATATATGGAATATCCTACAAGAAACAATCCCTCAATCCTTAAGATTAAGGGTTCGAAGCCTAGCAAAAAATAATTGTCATTTTGTTTTCAGGACATCAAAGTTCCAGCATCATCTCTAAGAAGCGTCGCGTAGAGTTGGGCCTGGGCGAGGGTGGGGGGGTCCTTCCCCCTGCCCACAGTTTCAGCCTACCCACCACGTCGGTCATTGTTGACCGCCACAGTCATACAAACGGTCACGTGACCGCCGCTAACGGTAGCGGTCACCATATTCATAGCAGCAGTTCGACTGCAAGGTATGTGCAATTTTTTTCTGCCAGTGGCAAGGCTCCCTTACAGCAAAGGTTCTGTATTGTCCGTACGTCATCTGACTGCATTTATTTTGTCGTTTGAATTTGTTAAAATTACTGTATTTCAATTTACTGTTAACTATTATTCAAAGGTTATTTTCAAATTGTTGCTGCTATGTTCATCGTGTGGTAATTTTTAAAATAGCGTTAACAGATTATATTAGTTTTAACTAAATTAATTTTAGCAGGGCTGCATATATTTCATACTTTTTTTAAATTCAGGACCAATATGGTTTAAAGGATTCCAATAATTCGTTATGTTGCAAAATATCACATTTGATTAGTTTTGGTTAACGTGTCTTGATCGTACAGGATGACGTACATAGAAAAGTTAATTTTATAGTAGCTGTGCTAATATCATTATTTTGATCTTTTTGGTATGCGTCTTTCAAAACAATGTATTTACATTGTAAATAATATTAACCCCTGAAATAAAGTTTATTGGTTATGATGATATTTTTAGCGTAACAACAAATTAAGATTTGCTTTGGTCCAATGGTTTCTCCTATCATTTGTTTTTTTTGAGGTCATCATTGTAATTGATGAGAGGGACATATATTTAAAGATTTTAATATATTTAATTCTTTTAATTTTTGTGTAATATGAAGTGTGTTATATAGAAACATAGCTACTCGTTATCTAAAGGACGTTCGCGTTCATTTTTTTTAATAAGTGACCGCTTTAAGGGGGGGGGGGGTTAACGCCACCATCTCGTAATCAATGTATAAATGGCACTTAGAATTCGAATTTTGATCTGAAATTTTGCATGAGTAATCCTTGGTAGGTCTATTTTCCCTAAATCAAACAAAATGTTGAAAAAGTAACGGCTAACGGCTCAGCCGTTTAGCCGTTTTTTTTGTTGATATTTTTAGGGCAAATCTGTCATAAATTAAGTAGGAATCAACTTTTTAAAACATATTTTTGCTTTAAATCATGTGAAATGATGAAAAAAAAACATTTTTTAGATTTCTAGTACGTACCAGCAACTACCGGCTAGAACCGTTTGTAAACGATTTAGAGCGTTAAAGAATATTATGTGGAGATAAGTTTCGTGATGGATTTGAATTAAAAATAGCACAAAAATGGCTAAACGGCTGAACCGCCAGCCGTTAGCAGCTACTTTTCCAACTTTTTGTTCGATTTAGGGAAAATAGACCTACCAAGGATTACTCATGCAAAATTTCAGATTAAAATTCGAAGTGCCATTTATACATCGATTACGAGATGGTTGCATTAACCCCCCCCCCCTCTTTAAAAGTTACAATATTTTTGGTTAGTAAATGGATTAAAAGAATAAAAAAAACTAAATCGATAAAAAATGCATAGTTTTAGCGTTCTTAATCCTGTACTATACCTTCCAGGGTCTTAAAAAAATTTAATTATAAATCTTCGAATATTTCCACTTAAAATCCTCGAATTTTCTTTGGCATTTTAATATTTTTCTGACTTTTGGAAACACTAATGTTAACTGCAAAAATTTTGTAAGTATAATAATAATTTAAATTCTAACACGAAAAAAGTAAAATTGATTTTATAGAACCCTAAAGATCATTTACACGTTAGATAAAACAAAGATAAATATTTATCTAATCGTATAATGGGCACTTGTTTTCTAAAATTTTCTTAATTGTCTGGACGGAAAGGAACAAACAATCTGAAAATATTTTTTATGGGATAAGACAATGGACGATAGATTTAGATTTATCCCCAATGCTAATAATAAACAAAATTACCCTTTCTGTAGACTAAATTATTGGTAGAAAAGTTTGCATGCTACTAGTTTTGAACCAACCAATAAGAATTTAACGAGACGACGAATAAGATAACATGGCAAAGGGAATTAAATCCCTTCACCTGCCTGGCAGCTAGCGGAAAGTAAATCTAATATTTTTATTCTTTTAATATTTTACCGGTGAGTGTGTCCTATTCTCAGCAGGAAAGCAAGGATTCAAACATAGAAAACAAGGACAATAATGTCTTCTGTCAGCAGAACTAAAACTCAATATTAAGAATAGTCTTTTGAGTCTTTGCAGAGCGCACAAAGAGGAACTATTTAGAGCTTGTTTACTGCTTTAACGTCTAGACTTTATTGAAACCGACCAAGGGTTCTGCAGAAATATGATAGTTATAGAGTAGCTGTGATACTACTAAAAAGAATTTTAATTGACTTTAAGATAATTGACTTTGTCTTTCACATTCTAGAAAATTATCCCAATTCTTTCTACTTTCTTCGATCTTTAAACTAAATCATAATTGTAAGAGTAGATTATCTTTAATTAATGTATGTTCGTCTGTGGCTACATTACTCTTATGGATTATTTATATGTTTTTCTTTTGTAATTCATTTATTATATTTAAAACATTTATGGTCTATGATAAATGTGCTATTGAACGAAAATGTCATTCAATTTATTGACAACGATTGCACCAAAACTTTCTTGTGCCTATTTAACTCTTATAGGTGGCGAGGGAGGGGCGTTTGAGGCCCAGAAGAGGGCTCAACTGTAAGGGTCGATATTATGGCATAATACGAGCCGTTCGTCATGTTTCATTTTAAATTAATATGGCAGGAATTTATGTAAAATATACGTGGAAAATTGTCGATATAGCTTGCTAACATTGAACTCGTTTATTGGTCAGTTCATTCATCCAGTAGAAGGGGGGATGTGGTGTAAGGGGAGGGGATAGTTAGCCCGCTGCAAGTTTCACTTTATTAGAGAACCCGATAATGTGGTGTAAAATCTAAGTAATAATATATTCATTATGGCAGGTGTTTCAATCTAAATCATGATGTTAATAATTTTGCCTTTGTTTCAGAGTGAAAACGGAGAGAACCAGTGGAGCACCAGTTAAAAGGAGAGCAGGTAATACTTTAATATTCGGAGAAGGGGGGGGGGGGATATGACGCGTAAAACATGAAATAAGATACTTCTTTGATATTTGTTACGTGCCATCAAACTCTTCTTTTAAAAAGTTTTCTTGGTTTCAGAATTATGAGATGTATTGAAAAATAGGAAGGACTGTGTAAATTATCTTTTTATACCCTAAGAACCTGTGAAAAAAACCTTTTCCTATAGAAAGTACAACTTTTATACTCATATATAACTTATGATCCAGAAAATTCTTAAAATGTCATGTAAGCATTTTGGAGACATCACACTTAGAATATAGAAAAACATTCTTTAAGATAATTAAACGTTTTTTTCACATTTAGTTTAAAGATTTTAATTTTGTTATGTTTTTGTTTTTCTTCAGTTTGGCTCCATAAACAACCTAGGCAATGGAAATAGAAATCCTTGTTATTTTTCAATAAATATAGAAAGTCTAGATATCCAATACCTCGATTGGACCTATATTAGGTAGGATAGAAAATTCACCAAAACCATACACCTATTAAGTCAGCTAAGAGTAGTTTAATTTCTTAGGCTAGAGCTTTGGTTGGGAAAAGATTTCGTGGATCTTTTGATTGTAATGCAGACAAAATATAAACAAAATTCTTAGTTTGCCGTAAATCCCTTTCAAGTTGGACACATTATTTTATCTGATTCACCATCTAGGGAAATCAATCTATATTTTTATCCTTATCCCTAGCTGTGTGATTACGCAACAAAGCTAATATACAATCATTAAAAAAACAAATGTTAAATAAAAAACTAATCCGTCTATGTTGTTTTTCTTTAATAGATACATATTAATTTTTAAGTTTATATTATTATGTCTGACGGTTTTTTTTATGGCCAGTTAAGGTTACATTTGTGAGCAATTGAAAAATAAATTTTTTATTAGTTTGTAGTTATTTTATAACCATGGACTGTCTGTTTGTCTAAGGGGGGGGGGGGGGGGGTTAATGCAACCATCTCGTAATCAGTGAGCAAATGGCACTTAGAATTCGAATTTCCATCTATAATTTTGCATGAGTAATCCTTGGTAGGTCTATTTTCCCTAAATCGAACAAAAAGTTGGAAAAGTAACGGCTAACGGCTGGCGGCTCAGCTATTTTGCCATTTTTTTTATATTTATATTGCAAATTAGTCACGAAACCTCTCTCAACATAATACTCTTTTCTACTCCAAAACGCTATCAAACGGTTCTAGACGGTAGCTGTTGGTACTAGAAGTTTTAAAATTGGTTATTGCTATCATTTAACATGAATTAAACCAAAAATATGTTTTAAAAAGTCGATTCCTACGTAATTGATGATGGATTTACCCTGAAAATAGGAAAAAAACGGCTAAACGGCTGAGCCGCTAGCCGTTACTTTTCCAACTTTTTGTTCGATTTAGGGAAAATAGACCTACCAAGGATTACTCATGCAAAAGTTCAGATCGAAATTCGAATTCTAAGTGTCATTTGCTCACTGATTACGAGATGGTTGCATTAAAAACCCCCCCTTAGGTAAATTGACTAACATTCTTATTTTGACTGATTTCAAAAAGTTTTAGAAAGAAATATGATGTTGCTCCGCTACAAATAAATTTAATTATTCTTGTTGAACCTATTGTTTGTTTGTTATTGCGTAATATGTTATTTTTAATGTCTTAAATAAGAATTCATAAGGTCTATAGTATTTTTTTCATTAGCGTACTTTTGTATTTAATATTAATCCATCTTTACGAAGTTTGGTTTTTATAGACAATTATGCAGGCTTCAGTAACCGCTCATAAAATTGTATTTATTTTCGATTGTTATGTAAAAAGTTATTTTAATTGTTTTTACTTTAAAATATTTCACAAATGAACGATGAACTTCTGACATATATCCTAGTTATAAAGTAGAATATTTTTTCTCGTATTCATTCGAATCCGGTGGATAGGAACCGGTTCTCATCCATACGGCACCTCGGGGCTAAAAAAACTAGTTTTAATCTCATAATTGTACTTTCTATATCCGCGGAAAGCCGTTTATAATACGATGCGAGAAATAACTATTAAGTTAAAACTAAAAGTTTTGTATTCCAAACCTAAATTCTCGACTTTTCTTCTTCCTACGTTTTGTCTGGAGAATAGAATTACAATAGAATATATATAGTCGCCCTTTTTAAAAGCGAAGCTTTTCTATAATTAGGGTCGGTCCGTCCGTCCGTCCGTACGTCCGTACGTCCGTAACGGATAGCTTTTTTCGTTAATTTAGACATGTTAGAATTGTCCTATCGATTTCAAATTTTGCATGGTGATTCCTTTAGTAGTTAGGTACGATTTAGAAAGCGTAGCAACTCTATAATCATTACCAAAATGTCCGTACGTCCATTTTTAACATATTGATTTTTTTACTTTTTTAAATAGCCTTTTTCGTTAATTAAGGCATGTTAGAATTGTCCTATCGATTTCAAATTTTGCATGGTGATTCCTGTAATAGTTAGGTACGAGTTAGAAAGCGTAGCAACTCTATAATCATTACCAGAATGTCCGTACGTCCATTTTAAACATGTTGATTTTTTTTACATTTTTAACAACAAATTTGTATGTGACCTAATTATCCGATTGGTCTGATTTTTGGTATACTGATTCCTGGGACAACAAAGTACAATTTTATATGCGAAGCAACTCTATAATCAAGTCCTAAAAATGTAAGTATGTCCATAAACATTATCCTGAATCAAGCAGTTTTTCAACAAACTTACTTACAATTTTGCTTTGACTCTTATACATTCGCATTCTGATTATTCAGTTCTGACATTATACAAGTGTTAATGTCCGTTTGTCCTACCGTTTCAGAGCTTCGCTTTTATGGATGTTGTCATCCTTGTTAGGATTAGTGTAATAAGACGATTTTCGATCAAAAGTTAGTGATCATACATATGTTTTGCTTTAAACAAAGGACTCTATATAGAAAGCAATTGGTTTAAGGCACTTTCACGTTCCCAAGTTTCCTAGATTATACGAATTTGAAATTATATTACAATAAAACGTCATTTTGATGACATAAAGAAAATAATTTCCATTCTGTAGTCTGTTATGTCTCATACAGAAAATACTAGAATATATAAATAAATAAAAAAGATATGATAGGTCTAGAAACAGGTTGCTGTTGGTCTACTATCTGGCCTCCATTTATATAAATTCATATTTCTTACTTCTACAGAGTGTTCATTCATTCTTACTCTAGCAAGGAGGGGGGGGGGGGGGGTGGAGATTGCTCACCATTCATGTCGATTATATAAGGAAGGTGACGCCCCCCCCCCCCTTACCCTCTGCTATCCCGGTTAAATATGATAGTATATCATTCTAATATTTATAAATAGGTGGTGATTATCGCTCTCTTAAAGCAAGGTAGAATTACTAGAAATAAAATCTTAAGGTTAATAAAGAGGTAGAATTTAATGGAAGACTTCGAAAATGTATCTTTTTACCTAATAAAATTTACATGAAGTGAAAATACCGTTAAAGGTTTTTTGGCGTTTGTAATTTTTGTTCCTAAGAAGCTATTTAAAAGTGGTTATAAACGAGATATTTACAATGATCTTCACTTCACACCCTTTAGAATAACCCTTTTGACTTTTTTAATTAGTGAGGGCGAGGACAATTTATTGTCCATTGTACTATCCCTTACTTCTATATATCACAATATAACTGTGTTTCTTTATTTAAGGAGAAGGTGAAGGGAAGTACCTGGTAGGAGGCAAGACGGGGGGCGGGGGCAAGGGAGGGGGAGTGGGGGGCTCAAATACTGACGGTAAATATTTTATTTATTTATGTGAGCTATGCTACTCTTACAAGTCTTAGGATTGGTTCGGCGGTATGTAATGTAATGTTATTAGTCTACATTTGCTTTGCGTTGTATTGTATATTTGTTTTGCCTTATTTATTTAATAAGCAGCATTGCTCCCTAAGGCTTCCTTGATGTTTTCTGAGCTCTTACTCAATATATGCAATAATTCCTTGCTAAGTTGCTACTAAACCAACTTTTATGTTGTATGGCAATATTATCAAGCCTAATATTAGATTTACAATTCTTAGCGTTTTCTAAAATCTAACTATTTTCATTATTATCTATCTACGTTGGTAACTATTAACATGAAGTCCTCTGCTACAATCTTAATAACTATCTGACTATCTAATATAAACTATTCATCTAGGCAATTATAAACTATCTCAATATCTATTAATCTATCTAGATGACTATCAACTAGTACAACATGAAGTCCTCTACTCCTATCTATCTAGCTATCTCACTATCTGTCTAGTTGACTTATCAACTATCTATCTATCTATCTCACTATCTATCTATCAAGGTGACCATCAACTACAGCATGACCCTCAAAAAAGTATTTTTAAGCATCTGCAGCCCTTATTTCTCAATGAATTATTAAAAAATGCATATGTTCTTGTTCTCCATAGTATTCCACGTAAGTAGATATAAAAATATTTTTTTTACCTCCATTAACACCGGAGATTTTTAGAGCTAAAGTTTTGAAAAAGTGACTGAGAAAAAGAATTTTTTTTTGTTTCTCTTATTTTTTGGATGGTTATATTATGTTTTTCTGGCAACTGAATAATGAGACACAAAGAAAAACAAGTTAACTAAATATTTCTTTTTTATTCCACCAAAAAATATAAATTTTTAATGGCAAAAAATACTACTGAATGAATTGATTATTTGCAAATTTTAGGTTATTTATTAACCCTTATTTATAGAAAAGGATTACTTATGACAGTTGCTCCGCCTACTTTTCTGACATCTCAATTATTTAATAGGGGGTAAATTAAGCTTTTTAGACTAAAAATCATTATGTTTATTTTTATTTTCTTTATAACTTTTTTGTTATTAAAGTTAGGATTGCACAGGTCTCCTTAACAAAACCTTAGATTAAAAAAAATCTCCAAAGAAACGGACAATGGGGCCTTCAAATAGGGTACAGTGGTGGTCAGAATCCGTTGGAGATTGAATATTAGCTGCTCCTTCTTGCCAGATATTGCAATTTGAAGTTTTGTGGAAAAAATGCCTAAAATTACATGGATTCCAAGGATATATGCATAAGTGAACACCTTAATTCATCAAATAAAAAGGGTCAGTTTAACATTTGACGAGTTTAGATATCTCTTCATATGTAAACTACACACTACATCCCCATTTAAAACAATTTTTACTACTATAAATGATATTTTTAACTTAAATAAGAGTAATAAATAAGGTACTATAAGCTTAAGGAGGTTTGTCCAATTTACAACTTTATCCTAAAGGATATTACCCTTAAGTTTACATATTGCCCAAGTTACTTTTAGTAATTCTGCTCCCTCCCCCCCCCCCCCCCTAAACTCTCACAACCTACAACCTAAACTTTAGGGTGGAGAGGGGGGGGAAGCATAATGATACTATTATGTGTTTCTCATAAACTAATTGAAGTATAGTGAGAAAAAATTTTATGTAAGGTTTTTAGGCCAAAAGTTTGTACAAATTATGTTGACCACCTTCTCCCCCCCCCTCCCCTTCTTCCTAACCTAATTAAGAGGGTAAGGGGATGTGGCAAAAGATCATTCCAATGTGTTTTAAAAGACTTTTAGATATATATATAAGCTTTTGGATTTGTATTGTTGTAGGACCCAAAGTACTTTTTCATATATTGCTGACCTCTTCCCCTCCCCCCATAAATCAAAAATATAACATTTTGTAAAGAGAGAAAGGGGGGAGGGTTGCAGTTGATAGGGTACTACTCTGCTGTGTTACTAAGAGACCGCTAGAATTATAGCAACAAAGCAAAACTTTGAGATATGCTTTGGTTGGCCAAAAGTAACTTTTACAAATTTTGCTGAAACCCCCCCTCCAAGCCCCCTTTCCCTCCATATTGCTTTACAATCTCCTTCCACCCCCCCTCCAATTAAGTAATAGAAGCGAGTATAGCAATACCCTTGTGATTTACTTGGAGATTACTCAAGATATAGTGTGCTTTTGGATTTAAACTTTAGTAAGTCCATAATTACTTCATACTTGAACAAATATTGCTGGCCTTTCCCCAACTTCAACCAACCCCAACCAGAAAAATTATATTGCTGCATACTCCACCCCCATAAAAAAATATTATGTTATTGCTTACCCTCCCCTCCCTCTACAGCTACCTTCCATACAATCTCACCACCTGTGTTATACTCAGGAACCACTAAAGTAATAAGGAGCAAACTTTGGAATAAAGCTTTTAGATTTCCAAATTGATTTATATGTATTACTTATTCAATGTTTGGGGAAGGAGCAATGGGTTGACAATATTTCTTTTATGAGTCCAATAGGTTGGAGAACATTATGCAGCAAAATAATTGTACTAAATTGGGAGGGTTGTAGTTGGAATAGATATTTATAAAAGTAAATATTGGCCTATATAAGTTGAAATATCTCTAGAGATTTCTAAATGATACACAATATTATTTACCTATGCCACTAGTCACTATTTCCAACAGATGGGGGGGGGGGTGGATTCAGTAATGTTTGTAAAAGTAATATTTGTAAGAGATTTTGATGCCTACTAAAGTTTAAGTACTAAAGCTTATATATTTCTTTAGTGATATCTAAAGAACTCTGCCCCTTCACCCCCTTCCTATTAGATTTCTTAGGGGGGGGGGATGGGGGGTAGTCAACAATATTTCCAGAAACTTTGGGCCTAAGAATCTTACATATAAATTTTTCTCACAACACTTCAAGTAGTTTTGAGTAAAACATAATACTATTACTTTGCCCCCCCGCCCCCTCCCTCCTTAAATTTATGGGCTGTAAGTGGTGGGGTTGTGGGGGGGGGGGAGGTTGTGAGTATTTTAGGAATTAACTTTAGCTATATGTAAACTTGAACTGAGGATTTTTCCTACTGTACCAGGGTAACAGCCTCTAGCTTAAAGTTATAAACTGGACAGGACATTGTACCTTTTTCATTACTCTTGTTAAAATAATTTCTTAAAAGTTTTAAAATTTTCTAAATGGGGAGGAACTGTGTAGTTTACATATACAGAGACATCTAAACTCCTCAAATTTTAAACTCACCTTTTTATTTGATGAAAATGTATGCATATATCCTTGGAATTCTTGTAATTTTAGGCATTTTTACCACAAAACTTCAAATTGCAATATCTGGCAAGAAGGAGCAGCTAAGATTTAATCTCCAACGGATTCTGACCACCACTGTGCCCTATTTGAAGGCCCCGTTGTCCGTTTCTTTGGAGATTTTTTTTAATCTAAGGTTTTGTTAAGGAGACCTGTGATTGTGAAACAAAAACAATTTTCCTGCTATATTCATAGAGATTTATTTGGTTTTTTAATCTTAAACAATTTTGCCTAATAAGTAAGTTTTTCAAAATATCATTAAACTAAAAAGACTCAAAAAATATGTGTAAAAAAATGCTTTTTACTCAAAAACTAAATTCTTTATTTCATTTTTGTATAAAGTTTCTGCTAGTAACAAAAATAAAAGGATTTCTAGCCTAATTTTGCTTAAAAAGTCGTTTCATGTTAAAAGTTACTTTTTCCTCAGTCACTTTTTCAAAACTTTAGCACTAAAAATCTCCGGTGTTAATGGAGGTAAAAAAAATATTTTTATATCTACTTACGTGGAATACTATAGAGAACAAGGACATATGCATTTTTTCATAATTCATTGAGAAATAAGGGCTGCAGATGCTTAAAAATACTTTTTTGAGGGTCATGCTGTAGTACAACATGAAGTCCTCTACTCCTAACTATCTAGCTATCTCACTATCTATCTATCTAGGTGACTATCAACTAGTACAACATGAAGTCCTCTACTCCCCTCTAAACAATCAGTATGAGGTTCTCGAGTTTCTTGGCAGGGGTACTTTTGGCCAGGTAAAAAAATATAAACTAGTTTTGGGGATGTGGTCATATCTAACCAACATTGTCCTAAAGGGATAGTTCCACGAAATGCATTTGAAGTTGAAATCTATGAACTATATCAATTACCTATCTACCACGTAGTTTTAAAAATGTAATGAAAATCATACTCTTATGATAAATTAAACTTAAATATTTGTCACATTTTCACAAAAATAGGAAAACAACCATTTAAGTTCCTACGGTATTCTTGTTATTTATGCGTACAATTAATTTTCCCAACTTTTCACTTTTATTTTAGAAAAATATAAACTTTTGGACGTAACTCCATAGTCTACGGGTAAAAGTTAATTTTTCTTTCGTAAATCTTCTAGCTAACCCATATTTACAAAAAACAGCGATTCACCCGTTTAAAGGTTATTTGGCATAATCTCTAAATTATTTTTGTTTAGGTTGCCAAATGTTGGAAGAAGGGAACAAATGAGATTGTTGCAATAAAAATCTTGAAGAACCACCCTAGCTATGCCAGGCAGGGCCAGATTGAGGTCTCCATTCTCTCAAGGCTCAGGTAATTGTCGATCAATGTATATTACTCCAGGGAGGAAGGGTTAATTGGACTGTTCTAATTACAATAGTACCCAAAGTTTTTATTAACACGTTCTCTAATTCGATGGCTTAGAAAAATTAGAATCAAGCACACAACTAACATATTGGTTGGTAGATTTTTTCAGTATGTCCTAGCTGCATGAAAACATAAGTTATTGTTTTTATTCAGTAAATTATCTTACGCCTTACATTATACATAACAGCTGTTACATTTACAAAGTAAGGACTTAGCCTTCTAGATTCTAATGAGTGTTTATCTCTGGATTACTCTATGGCTAGCTTTTTTTCTGTGAATTCTAACTGCATGATTATAGGTTACTCCTGTTTGTTATTGTTTAGTAGATTAGTCATTTTCTCTACTTTTACCATCAACATCAAACGTAAAGTTATGGCATTGGATTATATGCTGTACTGAATTAAATTGGTATAGAATGGGTCTTCCGTCAGTGTTATTGCTAAAATAGTACGCAACAATTTAATTGTTCTGTTACTAAGTGTTATTTTTGGTGTGTTTACAATGAGATTATTAGCGCAGCAACTTCATCGTATGCTCCTTGCGTAATAATTCAATAGATTTTTATTGCTGTATTACTGTTTACTATTTAATTTTTTGTTTGTCAAGTTATCATCTAACTTTTGCTGTTGTGAACTTGAAATGGTTGGTAGTTTTGTATTTATAACACATTGTGTTAGTTTGATGAACCCTTATTCAGGGTTCAAGGGCATAGTGCAGTATTCTTACAAAAATACAATTTATACTGACGAATTTGGATTACACTATTTTGAAGGATTTTTTCCCTCCCATTTTAAGTGTTTTATAAAAGCAAGCAGTACCTAATACGGGTTATCGCATAAGATAAGCTGATCATGACTCACGGTGTTGTTTTACCAGTCAGAGAATATTAATAGAGAAAATTAATTTTCCAGCTAGTTTCTGCCTTTAGTAACTTAAAATTATTAGGCAGTTTTGAATGATGTTTTATAAGTATTCTAGACTTGATTCTTTGGCATAAATCAGGAGGATGCTGAAACAAGAATGATATCTTCCAAAAACTTTATTTTAAATTTAAGCAGAATTTTAAAACATTTACGAGATATTAGCTGACACACAAACAGACAAAAATCGTTAGCTTATAAATATTTGATTTACAAAGTTAACCATCTTTAACCTGTTAATAATTGCAATTGAAATTTGCCACTTTTTAAAAAAGTGAGTTAAAAAAACTTAGCCAAAAAACGCATGATTTATTTGTTTTTACATGTACATTGTAGTACATATTATACTTTATTGTTGATTTTTATCAGGCCCACATTGTACTTGAATCATGTAATAAGGCATTAACCTTCAAGAGCCATAGAAATAAATATCTACTTTTTATCTGCTAAAAAAGGTATTTCAGGATGTAAGATATTTCCCAATTCCAATGGTATTTCATTATTAGTAGCTGCTCTTATCAACAACTCTAAAAGAACCTAAATGGTCCAGTGGTTACAAAATATCATATTACTCTAAAATATAAACTTGTGATTACAATTAAAAGTTTCTTTGAAGACAGAATGACAGAAGAACATATTACTACTATTATGTTATGATAAAACACTGAAAAGTCAGAATGCAGTCTGTATATTTTTACTTTTGCATGAAATTAACATTTTTGTGTAGATTTAGTAGTATTTATTTAATAGAAAAAAAGTTAGCCTAAAGAGACTAATTTGGGCCTACTTTAACCCTGGCTATCTGCTGCTTATAAAACAGGCGAGTTAGTTGGTTGGTTCAAGATTTTATATTATTGGTTAAAATTAAAATTTAACTTGCATGAATAATAAGCTGACTTGTGAGTTAAAATGGTTAAATATCGTGTTATGTGATAATCTTCACATATTAAATTTTTGGTTGATTTTGGTAACTGCTATATTATATAATATAATCGAAGCAATCTTCGGCTTGTAATTGAGAACAGTGTCTATATATCTATTTTACTTTTTCTTTATGTGAGAAACACAGGGAGGATCGACCAAAGCGTAGTTTTATAAAATCTGTAAGTTTAGCTCAATTGTAAGTTTATATTCTTGTTGTATTGCATGTTACTTCTAGACTGCATTATAGCTTAGTGTCTACAAAATTAGGATTTGTTGCATTTTAACAGGTCACACATTGTAGCAAATAAAACTTGAATGCTAATTAAAATCTAAAAATCTGGTCTTCAATGTAAAAAGGTTAAAGAGTTATTCAGACTTTTTGTAGGCTGATACATTTATCTATGAAGAATTTTCTAAAGGGAACTTTTTTTCAATTATCTTTGTCATTGATTTTATCTCTAGAATCTTTAATAAAAACCTATGGCTATTGTCAACATGTTGTTCTAGGTTATTGGTTTATATTACTGTTTAGAGTTGGGCAATTTTAAATAACAGGCAGACCGATACATAACTTCTAAAAAAATTAAACTTCTCGATTAATGGGTTTCTACGATCTTGAAGCATTTTAAATGTCTTAGGATACAATGGTACTTAAAAGCAAGGGGGCACTCTCACCCGCTCAACAAACCTACAACATGGCCATGTTCTTAAATCAGAAAATTTGAAATAATAAAATGTTTTATTTTAGTCAAGAGAATGCGGACGAGTTCAACTTTGTGCGAGCATACGAGTGCTTCACCCACAAGAACCATACCTGCCTGGTATTTGAGATGTTGGAACAGAATCTTTATGATTTTCTCAAACAGAACAAGTTCCAGCCGTTACCCCTCAAGTATATTCGTCCAATTACACATCAGGTACAGTTAATAGGACCTACAAACAGCCTCAAAGTATAGAGTAGTAACTCTATGATATTAAATCAAAGAATTTTAATATTACAAAATCAGCGTTTTCAAAATTTAAGAAGCTTATCAGAGGGAGGAGACATTGGACTGAAAATTATACCATTACCCAAAGTTTTACTAACATGGTCCCACATTCGTTGGCTTTAAACTATTAGTACTTGAATTAAATCTTTTCTGGCTGTGTAACACTTTCCAAAATAGCTTGGAAGCGATCTCTTAATGGACACGTTTTAAGAATTGATTCTAAGAAATAATAAAGCATAGACTCTGGAAAAAATAATTTGACATAATAATAAACTTAAAGCTGCTTATTCCAAATGTGTACATTTTTTAGGTGCTAACTGCTTTGCTAAAGCTGAAACAACTTGGTTTAATCCATGCTGATCTTAAACCTGAAAATATTATGTTGGTGGATCCTTCCAGACAACCATACAGGTAAGCGGTCCATGTTGGAGGAGAGGGGGTGGAGTGGGGGTTGGCGGCGCACTTCGTCGAAGGCGGTTTATGAAAGCTATTGCACTTTGCAAGAAGATGATTTCGAATATATTTGAGGTGTCACATAGTAGTTGATAACTTTTTTCTACTTATTACTTGTAAAAATTACCTGTATGTTGAAAGGGTTGATTTCTATCTCCTGCACGGGTGTATATTCTGCACAAGATTTATTTTTTCCCCCGGCGACAATTTTTTTTATTTTTTCCCCCCCCCCTTGTTTTTTCTCATTAAGTAGGGGAGAAAATGGAAAAATATTTATATAACTCTATATCTTATTTATTTTTTCCTTCCTGCCACACATTTTTTTAGTTTTTTTTTCACCAAGGAGGGGGGAAAATGGAAAAATATTTATATAACTCTATATCTTATTTATTTTTTCCCTCCTGCCACACATTTTTTTAGTTTTTTTTCACCAAGGAGGGGGGGAAATGGAAAAAATGTTTTCAGTTTTCTGAATTTTTACATTTTTTCCCCTCCAACCCCTTATTTTTTATTCCCCCCCCCCCCCCCTGAGCCGGGGATCCCATGTAGAATATACACCCCTGATCTTCTGTTGAAGTGTCATAGACCTATAAACTTCAACAAATAAAATGTACCAACCTCATGTAACTAAAATATATTTATATAACTTATTACATTTCAGTTATGAAATAAAAACAATCTTATATGCTGACATTTGTATTTTGTTTAAATGAATACAACATTGTTTTAGATAATAGCTTAACAAAGCTACTTCATAACTTGGGTAGTAACTATTGATTAACGATTATTTATGTTTTATGATTTCTTGCTTGTCCTTGTTATTTGGCTTTTTTTTGGGGGGGGGGCGGCAACTGTAAACTGGATATAGTAATTTCTTTTAACCCTCTTTCTTCTATTTATTAACATTCAACATTTTGATGCAATGTTAAGCTTGATTAAGTTGATGATAGACTTTAATTGCTTTTACTAATGTATTATTTATCTGTCTAGGGTAAAAGTGATCGATTTTGGAAGTGCCAGCCATGTGAGCAAAGCTGTTTGTAATACCTACCTCCAATCAAGATATTACAGAGCACCAGAGATAATACTAGGTTGAGTTTTATTTTTAAATATTAGTGATGGCTATTAGACATTATTTACACAAAGAAATAAGTGTATTTAACAAGTTAGAATACTTAAGAGTAAAATATTCAATGTGATTTTAAGTTTTAACAGATATGATTTTTGACAATGGATTGTAAGCAAAATTTCAAGAATAACGTGATTTTTTAAAAGGGGGGAGGCGGATGTGCCACTTTTTGAAACCAAAACTAAAAGTCAAAGGAACTCAACTAAAAAAAGAGTTACAGGTCTGAGATTTTGCATGGCAGTTGCTTTATAAGGTTACAATATTGAACAGTGAAGAAACGGCGGCGCAACCGCCGTAAACCGCCAAGAAATTGCAAAAAAAATTCGGCGGGAAACGGCGGTTTTCGGCGGCTGTGCCGCCGTTTCTTCACAGTTCCATATTGTACCCCTATTAAGCAACTGCCATGCAAAATCTCAGACCTGTAACTCTTTTTTTAGTTGAGTTCCTTTGTTGACTTTTAGTTTTGGTTTCAAAAAGTGGCACATCTGCCTCCCCCCTTTTGTTAATTGACTTATTTTTTTTTGTATAAAAGCATAGCTAGGAAAATGTTTTCAATAGAAACGAGGAAGTTATCATAGACAGTAATCTTGTTTATTTTTAGGCTTACCATTCTGTGAGGCCATAGACATGTGGTCACTGGGGTGTGTTGTGGCCGAGCTGTTCCTGGGCTGGCCTCTGTATCCTGGCAGCAGCGAGTATGACCAGATCAGATACATCTCTCAGACGCAGGGTCTCCCAGCAGAGCATATGCTCAATAACGCCAGCAAGACTGTCAAGTTTTTCTACAGGTAATACACTTTTTATTAGGTTCAGATAAGATTCTTAGATTAAGCTGATAGTGATACAATTGTTTGATGCCTTCTAAAATAAGAAAAATATAACATAGTGGGCATGTATTTATTTTCAGTCAGATAGCAAAATGATATTCCTGACATTATTGAAAATCTTGTGAACAATATAGTTAACTTTTTCTAATTAGGTAAATTACGTAAAAAAATCAGTAAGGAACAAGATTATGGGGGTTGAATTAATCTTCACCCCTTTGCCGCCCCCCTCCCCCCCAGATGATTAGAAGCAGCCAGTAGCCAGTTATATCAAAAAGGCGCTTGAATAAACAAAATTATATTCAGTTAAGATTTAGGGGAATTATTTATTCACTGTTCATTTGCGTTTCCCTGGATTAAAATGGAGCAAACGTCTCGAAATTTCTAGTATTCCTTAAATTTTCCTTGACAAGAAATTGCAAACGCATAAAATACAGAAAGAATTTAATCCAAATTTAGAAATATTCAATTGGGAGGTGTATTGTGATTATCAGTTTTTGTTATATAAGGTTTTATCTTCTGCCAATTATTGTTAGATTAAGAACTTAATAAAATATTTTCTAAGTTGTACATACCTACCTATTAAAAGTTTTTGAATTAAAACTAAGATAAATGTCCGATTTTATTTGGATAGGTATTTGTAGTTCAATATTAAGAACGTACCCTCTGAACTATATTTTAGAAAAAATTCATTTTTCATTTTAATTGGAGCTTTGAAATTTTTGGTGTATATTTTTAGTGTTGTGTAGGGCTTGGTAGCCGTTGCGGTTAACTGCTTTTGGCGTTATCAGCTGCCATATCTGCAGAGTTTCGACAACAAAAAAGTGTTCGACTGCGGAATTTAAATTTAATAACGGCTGTGTATTTTTTAAAGATTAGTGGGCGCGCTTCGGCTAGCTGAACTTAATATATCAAAATGCAGTTGCCGAGCCTTGATTTTGTGACCCAGACGACAAAGGATATTTATTTTAGATAATGACTTTCTATTTAACATTTTTCATTTATAATTCTTTTATTCAAAATACTTAATATTTTTACGAACATTTGTTTCTTCGCGTTAAGACATAAGAGGTATTTTAACAGCTATCCTGAAAAGTATAAACTGATTGGTCAAGCAGTAAAGACATAAAAAGAGACGAACATACAAGTTAATAAAATATGAGAGACTAGTCTTACTCTTAATTGTTATTATGGTACGTATGTGTTAATCTTTTATCAATAAGATATTAGGTATAAATGGCTGGGTTATTGTACACTGTTGTGTACACACATAAACACACACATACACACACACACACACACACACACACACACACTGCACTGTGTAAACAAATAAAGAAAATCTCATTTACGTCACTTATGCATAGCCAGACTGACACAAATTTTTGTAAGTGTTATCTTTCTATCGGCAATTTTATGTGATGCGTAAAATCGATATTCTTTAAATCTCCACGTTTGACATTTTTATTGTTGGGGTTGTGTATTTTAAACTTCCAAGCTATTCTTAAAGAAAAATTTGTTTGGAAAGTGTTTTTTGTGACTTCCTATTTTAAAACCTTCGCATAATGTTTCACATTAAAAAAACAACCCAAAAGCAATAAAATAAAAAAGATGTTTTTCATATGAGTTTAATTAATAGGAAGTGATATACTTTTATACAGTTCTGACTATTTGGCAATATGTTACATTTGGAAAAACAGATCTATAGTTTAGATGTATATACAGATAACTACCCCCCCTCCCCCACCCCTTTTTTTTCAATGATCTTTTTCGTCTGCTAGCAAATATTTTTTATGCTACTTGGCTGTGTTAATACCTATTCTCGTTACCATTGGCTGATTTTCAAAGACCCAATTGAGAGTCGGCACAAGGTCACTGTGATAGGGAAATATAGTTATTTAACCCTTTCTTTCTCTAGTGTTTTACTCTACATATGGAAATGAAGTTAGAACTTTAGCGTCCTTTTTAGGCTGATAAAGGATAGGGGTTATACGTGCATAATGATATATTTACAGAGGAATTGTTTTTGTCAATTTAGCTTGTTAATATGGACCCAATTCATTGGCCAGTTCTTTCATCCAGTAGGAGGGGAGGGTATGGAAGTATAGGGGGTGGATAAGGGATATCGTTATTTTAGCCAGCTGCAAGCATCACTTGACCAGAGTACATGAATAAATAATAATAAATTGATTAGGCCAAACAAGCAACCATGCTAATTTTCTATGTTTTTTAGGGACCGAGATGCGACGTATCCATTTTGGAGACTGAAAACTCCAGAGGAACATGAACAGGTAGAACATCTGATACATCAGGGAGACAGAGATTAGGGTTGGGCCGGATATCCGGCCATTTTCGATATCCGGCCGGTTACTGGATTTGTAACTATCCGGATACCGGATATCCGGCTGATTTTTAATGCCGGTAATCCGGCCGGATATCTGGTAATTTGCCGGATATCGAGCGTTGGCCAGATATCCGGCCGGATACTGAATATTGAAACTATCCGGATATCCGGTATCCGGCCAAAAAAGTATCCGGCCCAACCCTAACACGGATACCACACCAGACACCACAAATTATTGCCCCCCCCCCCCCTCTCCACAATCTCATAAATATTTGATTTTTTGCTAATTTACATGAATCCGTCCAAAAGTTCCGGATTCTGGATTCCAGCAATATTTTATGAGGCTTTTAAAAAAATAAAATAAGGGTTTAAATTATACCATGTATTGGGAAGAATCTAAAGCTGCGTTTTTCCATATTTTCTGATCTCTCCACTTGGGGGTGTAGGTGGGGAGAGATAGGGGGGGGGGGGTTGATGATTTTTGCCTTCAAAGAGGGGAGGTTGAAAGAAAAAACTCTAAAAGCTAATTTTAGCCTAACAATTAAGAATCCGAATCCGATACCAAAAAAACCAGATTTGGATTCTGGATTCCAAAATTGGGCGGATTCCGGATTCGAATTCTGGATTCGAAAATTGGGCGGATTCCGGAATCGGATTCTGGATTCCTAAATTGGCCAAAAATTAGGCGGATTCCGGATTCGGATTGCCAACCCTAATTTTAAAGAAAGGATTTGTGGATCAATTTAGCCGTGACTGTGGTATCCCTCCCTGATATGATATACAAACACAAGCAGCATAACCATAGATATATAATACACATTACAACCTACTTTGTCCCCTGGTCTCTTTATATAAGATTTAGTTGTTCCATGAAAGGCATTTAGCCCCATTACAACTTAATATAGTAACCAACTATAGAATTAATGTACATCGCATCGTGTTACAGACAGCTTTTTGATGATAGTAAAGTTGTCAATAATACGATTCGATGCATGATTTTTAAGTATAGCTTAGAACCAGTTAAAATCCAACGGAAAAAATACCAGAGGTGATTCTTTAAAAACTTTTGCCCCACTAAAATCATTTTGCCTTACTAAAATCAGCGAGGCAAACTAAAAATTTAGAGGGAATAATTTTGCCTCCCTAAAATTTTAGTGTGGCAAACTGATTTTATTTAGGCAAAAGTTTTTTTTAAGAATTCACCTGATTTTAGCCGAATGCTTTACATAGAGCTTTAAATTTAACTAAATCCTTTAATCGCTAAAGTTATTAAAAAGTCTAAAAATGACGTCTAACTACATTTCTTTATAGAAATATAAAATGGTTAATAAATGTAGCTTTAGCTTTAAATAATAAGGATAATATACATATTAAAATAAGATGTAGTTAGAGAGACACACCTGCATTACTTGGGTTTCTACAACTTCTAAATAAAATAATTTCTAAGTAACATAGGGTTACTTTCAAGAAAATTATATAATATACAATACTTTAATAATTTTAAGATACTCATTTAATGCATTATTAAATGTTAGCTTTATATGCAATTAATTTTTTGTTAGATCAAAAAGGTGTTTTTTTTAGTAGTGATGATACTCTATAAAAATCCATGTTCCCTATCCAATTTTTAGTAAAAAATGGTTAATAAAATTGATTTATTTTATTTTCATTGAGCTTATGAGAATGATTGTCTTGGCAAGTTTGTTTAAAACACAAATTTGATCTAATGAAAACAATTGCACTTTTAAAACCCTAATTTTAAACGGCTTAAAGATAATATCTATGTGTAAAACTGGCTTGATGCGTTGTTGTCAAAATTATCAGCTAAATGTTCAACCTTGGGTCATTGTCTTGTGTCTATAGGAGACTAAAATGAAGAGCAAAGAAGCAAGGAAGTATATCTTCAACTGCCTAGAGGATATGGGACAGGTTAGTAGCTAGATAGGATAGATAGATAGATAGATAGATAGTTAGATAGTTAGATAGTTAGAAAGTTAAAAACAACTGTCTAGAGGATATGGGACAGGTTAGTTGTTAGATAGATAGCTAGGATAGATAGTTAGTTGGATGGTAAACAGGCAGACAAGGATAAAAATAGATTGATGGATATACAAAGATACATTATAGTTGAATTTCGTTTTGTAACATTTAGACAGACAGACAGACACGTAGATGGCAGACATTAAAATATGAAGAATATTGTTTATTCCAAGTGAAGAAAGTTAGAATTTACATTTCATTGTAGTAGAAAAAAAACAAAACATCGTTGTTTGTTATAGAAATAATACTTTTTTTGTTGAAGTTATTAATTTTCTTTTGTCAGGTGAATGTGCCCACCGATCTAGAACGGGGCGAGTTGCTGGCCGAAAAGGTTGACCGTCGCGAGTTTATTGACCTAATGAAGCGCATGTTAACCATGGACCAGGAGCGTAGGATTACCCCAAGCGAGGCCCTCCACCATCCCTTCGTGACCATGTCCCACATGGCCGACTACGCGCATTGTGCCAACGTCAAGTCGTCCGCGCAGAAGATGGAAATCTGCAAACGGTCTTCGCAATCAGCGGCCGCTGCAGTCGTCTCAGTTGCTGCCCAGCCGCAGACGGTTGGGGCCGCACTGATGGCGGCGGGAGTTCGTGGAAATGTTACTTTAACCTTCAACAACCAGTTGACCGGCCGCACGTCGCAGGTGGTTAACAGTCGGTCAGTTTTGGAGCGCACGGCGGCCTATGCCGACGCGGCGCATTTCCAGGCCGCGAATGCGGCACAGTTGGTGCCCGGCGCCCTGCTGCCGGTGCCAAGTTATCCAGCCACCAGTCCCACAAGCAACAGAGGCGCAGTTGTTGCGGTCAACACAGGTCTGGGTCAGGTTCAACAGTATGTGCCCGTTACTATGGTGGAGCAGGGAGGAAGGCTCATGATAGGGGCTACCAGTTGGGCACCCTCGGGCCGGGGCATGGCATTGGTGCCCTCGTGGCAACAGCTGCAACAGCCCACCGCTGCTACTCTTCAACAACCAGGTAAAATATTCTCAGCTTTTGATACAGGACTAGCAATATAAAAGGTATCGCAACCAACCTTTTGTAAAAAAAGAGAATATTTTGTACTTAAATTGTAACAATGGATGATTGAAAACGTTATGAAGTATCATTAGATAGCATTTTTCTAGCAATTTTTGTTTTTAAATCTGTCAAAAAATATTAAAATTTTGATAATCAAGAAAAAAAACCGTTTATTATGAAGATATATTAAATATTCTGTTTATCCAGGTACACTTCTGGTGCCCGCTGATGACTGGAGAAGACCATTGTTGACGGACAATGCTCAAAGCATCAGAATTGCTCAAGATCCAACTATTTTTCCTGTCGTCTATGGAACGGATAGAGGTAATAATCATATATTAATAGCAATATGATAACACTCAAGACAATAAACATAGAAATTCTAGATGACCAATTCTTAATTTAACTAATAGGAACAATACGATCACTTTGCTGTTTGGAAAATATACAGTAGGAAGAGCAGTAATATTTTCTATCGTCCATATTATTAGTCCACTGTTAATAGTTAGCTTGGAAAAATCATATCGTTCGAAAATATCGTTGTACTTAATAATTCATATTTTAAGTTAGACGGACTCCTTTGTCTAATTTTATATCTATGGTAAAATAACTCAATTCCTACAACTGTATTTCCTTATTGTGTATCCTATTCCTATACATGGAAATATCATATTAAAAATAACATTTTTAGGAATGCGCAGTGAGCACTCTCGCAGTAATTCCTTTTCATCTGGCAAGAGGTCAACTAAACCAGGAGGTAACCTTTCCTTATTTTCTCTTTGATATATGTTTTTGTACCAAAGCTACTTTTTAATTAACTTTGCCCTTCCGTCAGTCTGTTCATCCATAATACTATGGGAAATGTATTTCCTTGTGGTTGCCATTTTAGTAAATACTGCTGATTTTGTCACGACAAGATACTCATTACTAAAAGGCATACAGTCTACAACTTGGTTCGTCCTTTAATTGTTCATGCTGAAAGACATAGATATTTTTTTGGATGTAGAGTTTTCATGATTTTTATTTCCTTCTTTTTTTTTATTTCCTACTGAACATCAACATTTAATATATTGAAAATATAAATGTTTATTAATTTAATTGCAGGTAACCTAGGAGGCGGGCACCAACATTCCAGCTTCCAGGCGGCCATACAGACTATGCAGACCCAGTCACATAGCTCCAGGACTAACTATGTGAAGAAAGAGACCACTCAACTGAGTCCAGTGAAGAAGAGAATCAAGGAGAACAAGGATCATTACATAGGTATGCATACTTTGTAGCTTAGATTATGCACACTAATTACTCGGTCTAAGTTGATGTGCAATTTTTTTTGCAAACAATCCGTAGGCAAGCAAATGCCATGCGAATTTGTAAATTCCGAGTAATGAAACTTATAAAAAAGTTGTACATTTAGCCCTTGTTCCCCCTTTTCAATGTTTGATACATGAATTTTATAGAGTTCCTATAAAATCAGCAGTTTTGTTTCCATGAATATTTTTGTAATACAAGTAAATTTAATTAACATTGTATGATATAGCTCTTATATTTTTAGTTGCCGAGAACTATCGTTCTAATAGCCTGGAGAAGAGTTCTAGTGGGGGACAACATCAATCTGCCTCTGGAGGTAAGATTTACATACAGATACTGGGCGGTTACATAGATAGATAGAGATAGATGAATAAACAGTATTAAAATCTGAATTAACAGTCTAAAATCCTTAATTAATTATGAATACTGGAAATTGCTATTATTTTACCCGATTAAGCCTGATAATTTTATTGATATAAATACATTACGCACTAAATTTTTTTGCATGTACAAATTTTAATTCTTACTGTTTATAGGTCCGCTAGAGGTCATAACCATCTCAGACAGCGAAGATGATTCCAGCCCTGACGTGAAAGCGGTATTACCCCTAGTTACCGACACTTCTGCTCCGCCCTGCTCGTCCGGACAGACATCTGGGTGTCCCAGCGTTATGACGCTAACGCCCGGCGGCACAGGAATTATACCACCGACGCCGAATGCTGACGGGTCATCCAACGCAGAGGACTTTTCGCGTCACCCGGTCAGCAATGTGTCGACTCCGGTGAACGCCAACAAGACGCCGATTAAGACGGAATCTAGCACGAGTACAAGTACGTCTGGAAGTACAAACAGTACATCTGGTGGAAGTACACATAATAGTACTCCTGGCATGAGCCAGAAGAAGCGGCTGCTGGCCAAGGCACAGAGCGAATGGATTTTAGGTAAGTCCGCTTACAATACAAAACTTAGTTTCTTATATAAAGATCCTAAAAGTCTGTTAAATACTTATCTGGGTCTTAATAAGAATCATAAGAAGTTGGCCATAAATTTTGTGACCTCCGTTATTTGCACTTTCCCATCTGGCGATTTCGCTTGCTGTTTAAGAGATGTCTGGAATATACAAAGTTATGTTAAAGTATACTCCATCCCTATCACTTCATCGTGAGTTTACATAATTGGGAAATATATAGGTACCTATCTTCAATGAAAGGACATGGGATCTTTTGTTATATAATATTGGATTAGATATAAATTTTGTTTCTTGTAGGAGGAAACAGTGTTGAAGTTATAACTACTAAACAAGAACCTAATACTGGAGATCATCATATACAGGTATTATACAATCTTGTGCATTTTCCTGATAAAAGGACATCCAAGCTTTTTATTTTGGGGGTGGGAAATCAAATTTTGAAGGTGAAGACAAACACCTCATTGCTCCTGTAAATAAGGAAGGGGAAATTGACTGTAAAGTTTATACTACACTGAAATATAAAAAAAATTATAACCTTTTTCTTATTCGTTGGCACAAAAACTATGGGTACTTTATTAAATTTTGATTGTTTGATTCCATTCTAATGATGTCCAACTTTTCAACGAAAAATTTTATTTGCATAATTCTTAAAAAAAAAATTTGCCCCACTAATCGGTTAGTGGGGCAAAATTGTTTTCGAGAAAAATCCTCCTTAATCACATTAAAAATCTACAAAAATTAAATAAAATCATAGAAGGGTTATTAACATAAGATTTTATTAAATTTTTGTAGATTTTTAATGTGATTTTGGAGGATTTTTCTCTAAAACAATTTTGCCCCACTAACCGATTAGTGGGGCAATTTCTTATTAAGAATTCTTCTCCGTAGTCAATTTTAACAATACCATGAAATTTTTTATCTATTTACGTGATAACATGTAAATATTAATCTAGGACAAGAAATTTTCTGGAGGTCGTTCTAGCAGCTATGAGTACCTGGACAATAATTCTGCTGCGAACAGTGCTGACAACTCAGTTGATATCAGGTGCATTTTTATATTACGACTGTCTGCGACCTTTCAGTATTTTTAAAACCATTTATTTTTTAAGGCAGGTGACTTAACCTTTAAGAAATAACAATACTGATATTTTTAAGATTATAAAATTCTTATATGCTTCTGAAAACGTTTTTCCATAAAGCCAAATATGACTCTTTAGCTTTATAGTAATAGAACAATAAAATATTGTATTCACTTCTCCATTTTTCAAAAACGCGATTAAAAAATAATTCACGATATTTGCGTATAAAAATTAGAGGAAGATAACTTTTTAAAAAGTTCCCTCTGGGTCGGGGGATGTAGAAATCTGAAAATCCTATTTTCCAATGCAATATTTTTTTCAGGGCGGTGAAGTATGAGCGGGGGGGAAGTGGTGCCCTCCTTGACGACAGGGACATTGTGGAGGAACATCATCATCCGTCACGCAGCAGCCGGCACTACTATACCAGCCACAGCCATCATGCGCACCATCAACACGAACAGCAGCAGCGCGCGGCTGCCTTGTTAGCCGCTGAGCGCGAGGATAGAATGCGCTTGGAGCGCGAGCGAGAGAGGATCGAGTGTGAGGAGCGGTTAAGGATGGATCGGGAGCGGTTGGAGCGTGCTGAGTTGGATTATCAGGCAAGAGCGTTGGCAGCAGCCGCGAGGGAGCGTGATTTGGTGAGGGAGCATTTGGTAGCGGCGACGGCGGCCGGAGCCGCTGCTGCTGCAGGTTCTTTGCCGCGATTGGAATTGACAGCAGGTCCTCCACTAGCCCACCAAGCGGCGTATGATGATGTGCATCATAGGAATGCGGTTGAATACATCCAACCGCCAGCTGCACACACTAACCGCGATATTCTAGCGGTGCACAGGTCAAACCAGCATTTTGCACATAATTCACCGACGCATGAGTCTTTGTATGCACCGGCGACCGTTTATGTAACGGCGGCTGCAGGTTATCAGCAAATTGCATTCCCGCCGCCAGCTCATCACGCGCGGCCCGTGCTACCGCCGCCTATGCAGTCTGCCGCGGCAGCGGCTGTTTTCCAACATCCCCAGCTGCACCCACAGTATGGGTATGCCCCCCTTAGTCCTGGCAAAACCAGATATCTGTATTGAAGTTATCATCTGATCCCAGTCAAACATCCTTCTAGAACATCACCACCATCAACAGTTCTTCACTGGGTATCATTGAGATAAAGAAAACAAGGAGGCGATGCGATTTAAACAAGTTGAGAGATTTTAACGTGTAATGTGTTATTTATGAGGATTTATGATGACTGCTACTTTGACTAACCAATGATGATCTCCTTTACTTATCCTACAAAGATGCTTGCAGCTGTTCAATTTGGAAGTTTTGTAATCACCCCACTTAATCCTTTCTCCCCATCTCATTGTGGAGTTGTCT
Organism: Acartia tonsa; assembly: GCF_053477335.1. Classification (NCBI taxonomy): domain Eukaryota; kingdom Metazoa; phylum Arthropoda; class Copepoda; order Calanoida; family Acartiidae; genus Acartia; species Acartia tonsa. The sequence goes on along the minus strand of NC_137269.1, from coordinate 30,048,775 downwards.
TGCTCTGGTTTATAAGAGAGTATGCACTAATTCTCTACTATCTATCCTACGATCTACAGAAGAGCTTAGCTCTTAAATACGAATCATAAAACGTTCAATCTAAAATCCAAAAGAAGTAGAGGTTTTTAAAAAAAATTGTAAATTTCCAGTAATTCAATCCTGCATTTGTTATATAATTCTTTTAAACATGCATACATGAAAATATCTCTGAACCTCAATCTAACCTACAAAGCATATGTTAAAAAAAAAGATAAAGTATTTTGTGGAATAAAACAAGCCTAGCACTCACACACACATGTATATTAGCTGAATTTTTATATGATTGTTGAATTTTTTATGTTGGTATCGATAACTTTTGATGACCAGCAAGATTACCTGTTGTTTCACCAATATTCATGTGTGGGTCCAGTGTGTGGGCTGGTTGAAAATTGAAAATAAAGGCAAATAAAAGCCACACTATCCCATGATTCCATGTTTTTTAATGTTTATTGTATGAGAATACTTAGTGTATATATTAATGTGTGTGCTATTACTATTACTTATTATTACTATACTACTACCACTTACTAATCTAATGCTATTATTACTTCTGCTACTACTATTACTACATTATCATATTATATCACTGAATGCATATTTGAGAGAGAACCATTTTTGTATAGATAGTACACATAGTACATAGATAAAAAGTTGACACAAATCACAAGAATATAATCCTGCATAATTAGTGTGATTTATAGATAGATAAATATGGTTCTCTTAAAATATAAATCAGAACTGCAATGAATATTAAACATGCTTGTTAAATGAGAAGTATCACACATTAAAATAATAAATTATAACACGCATTGTATATTCAGAGGAATTTTATATCAGACACCTTTTTTTGGATATTTCTGGGACATGTTATTTGTTAATAATAAAAAACATTTCACATATTGTACAAATTTCATCTGGAGCTTTAAAAGCTTTTACTAGTTTTTGTAAAAGTTTTTGGCTTTTTTAACTTTCATATTCATTATATACATAAAAGTACTTGAGACATGTCCTGTATAGAAAGCCCTTTGTACTGATAGCATCCTCTGGTTTATAAATTATTAAACACACAGTAAATATAATTATGAAATAATATGAACACACACACATAATGTAATTGATATAAAGATATATGATTGACTAAACAAAACTTAACTACAACTTCAACTAGATACTTTCTTTTCTATTTTTCTACATCAATTCATAGAAAATATTCAACTTTTAACATTTTTATCCAGAAATAAAAATTTGGAGTATTATTAATGAAAACTACACAAAGCTAGATTTATTAGAAAGTTGTTGAAATGAAAATTTGCCTTAAAGGCTTGAAGATTTATTTTTAATTGCCATAGTTTTAAGTTTTTTTAATGGTTGATTTAAACTTGTTCTCTAAGGTCTTGGTTACATTGGCAATATTTCTAAAGCTTACATTTAAAGACAAAATGAAATCCAAGAAGTCCTAATGAATATCAGCCATTTTTGTATTTATAATTTTGTTTTCATTAATATTTTTCTGTTTTTACCAGTTTTATCTAATTTATCTGCTTTTATTCATTTTTACTGTGCCTAATACAATTTGCACCTTAATTGCTTTTTTTGCTTTAATTGTACAAAAATATTATATTGATTATTTAACTCAATTTTTGATGAATTTCCATTAAAATATTGTTTGAAAATTTTTTGTGCTGGGCACATTTATAATTTCTATTTTACACCTTTAGCAATTCATACAGTTGAAAATCCTTGTTGTTTATTTTCAGTTTTTTCTTCACATTTCATATGAATTTGATGTTTTTCTAGTTTTTTTTTTGCTTTCTTCAAGCCTATCATAATGTATTAATATAGATAATAAACAAATTATCAAAATAATAGAAATGTCTTTGATAGTTTTTCCTAAACTAATAAAGATGTTATTGGCAATAAATATTTGAAATGATCAATCATGTTTCATATTAATAGATTTATACTTGTTAATCATAATAATGTAAAAAAGTAAAGTATATAAATCAGCAAAAATTGGACGTTTTGCTTCAAATATTTGGTACAATTAATAACATTTTATGTAGCCTATTTTAATTATTATTATTAATCTTGTTTTAATTAACACTGTTTCATTTGTAACCCATTTGTGATAGATTATCCTTTTTATTTTTCATTTTATTCTCAAAATTATAAATCAAAATTGGATAAAAAGTAAAATAATTTTGTTTTTATTTGAGATTGTCCAATTAATTTTATCCCATATTTAATATTACTTGTTGTTGGTGTGTTTGAATAGTTTTTTTTCATCCATTTAGAATCTAAAAAGTAACTAGAATATTTATGTAATTATATTCCCTCTTTGTTAAGGCAGTTTTTTAAATTACAGCATTTTAAAGCATAATTTTTTTAGGGATAGGTAAAAAACATTAAATTCTAGATGCTTTTTTGATTTTCATGTTAAAATCACCTTTTCTCATGTTTGATAAATTATTATTATTAAAGTGTATTAATATATAAATATCGTATACTAGATTTAGTAAAAAAAAACACAAATACAGCATATTAATACTGTATTATAGATTAGCCTATGTTTGGCACTTAGATGATAATTATATAAGCAAAGAATATCTTTAATCTCTTAACCTATTTTATCCTACCTAGTGAAGTTAAGAATTGTTACAACTTTTTTTCATAAATTTTTCATTTTTTCCCTTTAATTCTTTGTTTTTGTCATTACTTTCAATAACTAACTACCTACCTAATATAACTTTAAAGTTATTAAAGATTTCTAATGAAAAATTGTAAGAAACACTATTGTATTGTACAATAAAATATAAGTTATTATTACACTTAAATACTAAAAATTATTTACACCCTACTATACTTTATAATTGTCCATGTCAGATTTTTTCATTCTTTCTGATATTTCGAAGTGGTAACATAATTTATATTTGTAAATTAAGGCAAAATTTTTATATTAATAGTTTGTAATTCAATGTTCAATGTTAGATATTTGTTAATAAAACATTAAGTCTAACGTGTTAAAATTAAAAAAATACCTATAAAAAAAAAGAAATCAATTTAAACTGAAAATTTCGTCCATTTCAATTGTGATTTAAAAAATTTACTTAACAGTAACTGAGTTTTGAAGTAATATTAAGATTACCACGTATCATTACAAAAATGGTATTTGAATTTTATTAGCATCTAGCTAGAGCTGTTGGCTTGTCTGTATGCGTTTCCATTATATCCCATTTTAGATTTATATATAACATATCAGGGGTATATATTCTGCATGGGATCCCCGGCTCAGGGGGGGGGGGGGAAATAAAAAATATGTGGTTGGAGGGAAAAAAAATGTAAAAATTAAGAAAACTGAAAACATTTTTTCCTGATTTCGCCCCCCTCCTTGGTTAAAAAAATTTTAAAAATGTGTGGTAAGAGGGATAAAATAAATAAAATATAGAGTTCTTTAAATATTTTTCTATTTTCCCCCCTACTTTTTAAGAAAAAACTAGGGGGGAAAAAAATAAAAAATTTTGTAGCAGGGAAAAAAAAATAAATCTTGTGCAGAATATACACCCCTGTAACATATTTAGAGGTTGTGCTTTTCATAATTAACAATTTTCATACAACTTTCAATTTATATCAGAGATTTCAGTTTTTAATGTTCAATGTTTCAATATTTGCCCTCATAACAGTTTCATAACAAAAATTCTTCTTTAGAATTGATTTTTAATTCTTTTCTATTTTTAATATTATATAATTGCTTGCTTGCACCCCTTTTGTATTTAGATTTTAACATTTTGTAAGATCTCAATTCAAATATTTTTCTTGTTGCCTTGAAATGTGGCACTTTTTAAAGAATATTTAAAATTGTCAGAACGAAAAGATTTTCTTGGATTTTAAGATTTAAAAGTTTAGTTTTCCAGTTTGCACCTTCATTGTTCTTGTTATAATTAATCTTTTTAAATTAAAAAGTTTTAAAATTTACTGAAGGAAAATTACTTAAAAATATGTATGGTTACCATTTCGCTAATTATCATTATATTCATAATCATATTATATTATTATATAAAAAACCTAATTATAAATTATTACATTTAATTACCGTAGATTTAGCTCACAAACAAAATTATTAATATTTAGTAATTACCATTTTATAGAAATGTGATTATTATTATAATTAAAAAAAAACTTAAAGTTGAAAATAAGCAGTAAAAATTATAATTTCATAATAATCACCTTTTAATGCATAAATTGATGTTATGTAAGTAATATTACTAGAAACTTAGTTATTAACAGTTTATACTGAAAATAAACATTAAAAAATAACCCACCCCCAAACCTATAGCCAACCCTTCCCCCCTTTTTGAAAATGATTGTATCCTTCACCCTGCCCTTTCCTTTTTTTGTGTAAATTAAAAAGTAATAAAGAATAAGATTGTAATATAATAGAACTAAGTAAAATCTTAGATTTTTTAATTGAAGCCGCAACCTCCATCTTCCTCTTAGTTCTGGCTTAATACTATTTTTAACTCAATGCAAGAAGCATTAATACTCCATGATCCTTCTTTAACCTAACTGCAAATAAGTTCCTTCTTTTCTTCTGAAACAGAAAAAAATCGGTTGTTTGCACATACTTAAAAAATCTTTGATTTTTCCTACAAAATCACTGTTTATTTGTTGTAATATTAATAATTGAAATATTGTTCATAAAAAATACATTTTTATTTTGATCTCAATTTTTAAAAATATTTTAACAAAATATTTATCCCAAAGATTTTTATAATTTTATCTCCCTCTAAATAATCATTTTTAAACTGCTAAAACTAATAACTGTTTTATTATTATAAAAAATGTTCTCTTTTACTACCATATAAAACTGAAATAGCGAAAAAGAAAATCACCAATTTTTACTAATGTTTAATTTTCTTGAATTTTTGTTTTTAATCAATTTAGTTCTCTTTTTGTCTCGCTATGGTCGATATAGTCTGTGATTCTATATAATTAGCACTATACTAGTACATTATTGTATTATTATTACTATTATATTATTATTAATATTATTATATAATCTAGATATAAGTACACAAGTACATCATTTGTACTTTACATGTTTGTACTGTTCGCAGTACATACTGTACACCTCAACAAAATATTAAATAATATTGTCAATAAATGTTGAAATGGGCAGTCATATTGTTTTATTACCTATTTGTTGACGCACTGCATCTCTATAACTATAGAAAGTTCTATGTCCAATAGTACTGACAGAATATTATATATGCAAATTTTAAATGACGGTTATGTACATTTTTGTTACTTAAACTTTTTTTAAAACTTGAAACTTTATTACGGATTAAAAATTCTTTATATTGACGGAAGAAACTAGAAACAATCCAACTTTTCTTGTGTTTGCTAAAATCCAAGATTTTGAGGACTTTAAATATTGTCAAAACATTTTTCGTCTAGGAGCCTAAGCTTACTAAAAATCAACACTACCAGTCTTAAAAGTTGAAGATTAACAAAATAAGATTTACCTTAGTTTGTTTTAGAAGTTTTTTTTCACCAATGTCTTATCAATGTATACACAATTATATACATAATTGTCCTTATTTATCAACTAGTGATCGGACACTGGCTATTAAATTAATTTAAGCTAAATTTCTTCCTTTAAATGGACATATTATAACTTCGATGTTATACCAGATTTTCAAGTCCTCCAACAAAGTGAAACTATAAGCGGGCCAAAATAATGATATTCCACACCACCCGAGTGGATGAACAAATCAGCCAGCAACCAAAATTGACGATAATTTTCCCCCGTCATAATATCCACTTCTACATCCCTTTCCTGTGATTACTCAGGCACTGAACCATAGACAAATTAGGGAGGAAAAGTTCTTGGTGTTTTCATATCCATTTCAGTCTAGATTGTTTGTATGACGACTTCTAATATCAGATCTAAAAATATTTCCATAGAAATCTTATCATTACATGAGTATGACTGAAGCTTTAAACTGATTTCTTATTCACAACAAAATTTAGCCATCTATCCTGAACAATAGCTGAGAAATTGCACATTCCCCTCAAATTTTTTTGAACAGCGCCTTGCGAAAGGGGGATATAACACCCTAATGTAAATGTAACTGCTTTTTCTTTTTTTTTCTCATGCACGCCATTGTATCAAACGTACATTCTGAATGATAGATAAGATTTGCATGCCTTTTAAAAATCTCTCGCAAAGTTATATCAAACACAAATGTAAGTGAAATGTCTTTTGTTGTGCGTTTTTCATTATTTATGTGTTTGGTCGTAGACATGCTAATTCGGAATATCTACAGAAAACTGTACAAAACTCGTATATTGAATAGTTTTAATTTAGTTTCATACTCTTCAAATCAGCCAATCAGAAAACAGTGGAGCAACAGTCTTGCTATATAATTTGTAAGAAAGTGTACATATTTTGGTATGAAAGGGGACTTATTTTTAAATTTCATTCGCATAGTGCGTCGTAATTTTTAGGAAAAAGCTTTGCTTGGTTAAGTTTATCCTATAAAAATGCATCACAGTGCCTTCGAAGGTGCTTTGACTTTTGTGTCAGAACCTAAATTGGGACATAGTGCATTTCATTACCCTAGGTTAGGTAACTTCATTTCACTTTTCAATAAAATCTAAAATGCAGCGGTTTTTGAGAAAATTAAATTTGAAAATTTTAAGTTCAATTTTCACCCACTAGGAGTTACCGCATAATCATGACAAGAAAAGCAAAGATTATTATTTAAAATTTTGAACAACTTTGCTTTTATAAAGTTCTTCATAAAACCACTCCTGAAGTGAGTTAATTAATGGCCATTTTTATCAATTGCTTTGCTAAGGTCACGGAAATTCAGCCTTAAATAAATCATATATAGAGAGGTTTTATGACTGACTTTATAAAAGCAAAGTTGTTCAAAATTTTAAATAAATAATCTTTGCTTTTCTTGTCATGATTATGCGGTAACTCCTAGTGGGTGAAAATTGAACTTGAAATTTTTAAATCTAATTTTCTGAAAAACCGCTGCATTTTAGATTTCATTGAAAAGTGAAATGAAGTTACATAACCTAGGGTAATGAAATGCACTATGTCCCAATTTAGGTTCTGACACTAAAGTCAAAGCACCTTTGAAGGCACTGTGGCATATGACAAAACATTAAAGGGGACTATGCACGAACAAAAGTAAGTGATTCTAAGCACCCTCCAGCAGTGATTCTTGTTTTTTAATTTTGTGTATGTACTTGTGTTATAATTAATATCGTTATATCGATTTAAAAAGATTAGTTTCACTGCTGGAAGGTTCTTAGAATCACTTGCTCTTTTTCGTGCATAGTCCCCTTTCTTTGAATATATTTTTTTTGTAAACAATTGTCCAAGGTACGATAAGGTGCAGGACTGGTTTTAATGCAGCGGAAATCAGAGCCATACTGTTAATATTATTCGCCCTTAAAAGGTCACATAACAAAGTATACAAATTTATATAATTCTTTAAATCCAATACTTTCTTTGCATTATATTAATATTCATAATATCATATGATTTATTACAACAATCAAAACTCAGAGATATGAAGGGATATATGGCTTATATATTGATGTACATCTCCAATGATGACACACAAAATTACCCATTCTGTGGTTTATGGTTACGGCTGAATCTGAAGGTTGAGCGTATAGGCGGTGGCTTAAACATGGTGTGGCTGCGGATGAGGGTAAAGCTTTATTGATGGTAGGGTTGGGCCGGATATCCGGCAACATAATCTTTTATATTATACTACAAAAATGTCTACATTTTATATTTGAAATAGGTGTAATTTTCGTATTTTTGAGGCTCCATAAAAATATTTTTCAGAAAATATTTATTTATATGTAAATTTTAGATTATAAATCTCAAAACATGATTTTTGGCAATTACAGCTGCCGCCGCCGCAAGCTTAACGACAGCCGATTTTTATGAAATTTTTTTGGCTACTTCAATATCTGGCATTAGAAATCAGCCGGATATCCGGTAAAATAAGTATCCGACCCAACCCTAAATTTGATAGCTGAAAGAGCCTCACGGTTAACAGAAAGTAAGGGGGCGGGATAGAATAGTAAATTATGCTTGTTCCCAAGGTTTTTAAAACACAAACTCTCATTCGTTTGCTTAAAAACTTTGGTTAGTATACACTAACAGTGTTCAAACTTTTGCTACAATTTAATAGTGAAAATTTAGAGAAGGAAAATTTTGTTAATCATAATCTGGAGTGTTAAATATTATTCGGTAATCCTAAAGATTGCATCACTCGAACAAGTAAAAAGTTGAATATTTTTCCTTTTCTCTGGTTATAACACAAATCTTAAGAAAGCATATGCTTGTGATTTGACATTGTAATAATAAATATTAATACAAGTATGACAACATTCATAAAAGTGAAGCTCTACAATCAGAAAAAAATTAAACGGACATTTACTCTTGTAAAGTGTCAGAGCTTAATAAGCAGAAAATTCAGTTTTAAGTCTAAAATTGTACATACATTTGTTGCAAAATTGAGTAAATACAGTTTGTAGTAAAAGGACATACTTTTATTTTTAGAATTTGATTATAGTGATTCATCGTTTTAGAATTTTACCTGTTTTTAAAGAATCATTATTCTAAAAATCTGATGAATGTGATAAGGGGGGGGGGGAAGTTCTGACACATTTGCGTAAACTTGGTGTATAGGCTTTATCTTTGGACTGAGAAGATAGGTTATTAGGGATAAAATCATTCTTATATGATGAATTTCCCCCAGATTTAAGATTTTTTGGATAGGCCTCCAGGTTCCGGAGCTCCAGGCCTCCAGGTGGTCTCTGTACAGGTAAAAATTAAAAATAAGATTTTTTTTGAAGAGTTGGAGGTTAACTTATAAAAGAAAATATGCTTCTTTATTCACATATTTGAAGAAAAAACATACATATTTTGTCTCATAAGCTGACATCTAACTCTTAAAAAAAAATTTTTTTTTAATTTTTACCTGTACAGAGACCACCTGGAGGCCTGGAGCTCCGGAACCTTGAATCCTATCCAAAAAATCTTAAATCTGGGGGAAATTCATCATGTAAGAATGATTTTATCCCTAATAACCTATCCTCTCAGTCCAAAGATAAAGCCTATACACCAGGTTTACGCAAATGTGTCAGAACTTCCCCCCCCCCCTTGTTTAATACAAATTTTGTTGTCAAAAAAGATAAAAATTAGCATGTTTTAAATGAATTTTTGGTAACGGTTATAGAGCTGCTTAATAAATAGTACCTAACTGTTGTAGGAATCATTATGCAAAGTTTGAAATCGATAGGACAATTCTAACGTGTCAAAATTAACTAAAGAAATAAACGTTACGGACAGACCGACTCTAATTATAGAAATGTTTCGCTTTTAAAAAAGAGAAACAGGTTTCTTATACAGATTTCTTTCTTTAATTGTCTACTAGCTGATACGCCCCTAGAGGCCTCATATATTATATGTCTATGTTGCTTTGATGTATATGTTGCGTTCAAGTCTCTACGTAAAAGCAAGAATATTAAAAAATCCGATTTTTTTTGTGATTTCTCTTTGGACGGTGGTGATACCCTTCCCCAAATAGTTATAAACCTTCCCGGGACCTATGAGAAGCTACCCTATTAGGGAGAACCCGATCGGTTCAGAGGTTAGCGAGATCCTTCGGTACAAACACACAGACAAACAGACATCCTGTTACTTAAAAAAACCTAAACACCTAAAAATTTGTATACAGCTACCCAAATCTTTAATTATAACCAAACTTTTGATATCTTTTTTACTACAATGGATTTAACATGAAGTTGTCATGGCTGACATATTATCGACATTTCGATAGTTTGACTACCTTCTTATGTTGACATACCTACAGATTACTTTTTACTGAAGCACTGCGCTGTCCTGTTTTATTTAACAGAACGGACTGCGATAATTTTACCAATATTTCTATTTTAGACAATTAACTCTTTTGTTCTATGACCGTTGTTTAAAAGTCCTAACTGTGCATTGTAATAAGATGTGCCTGTTAATGTGCTAAGGCATTAGGCACACGACAATGGATGATAAATTTATTCACAATTAATTCGAATTATGATAAACAAAATTACCCCTTCTACCTAAAATATTGCATGAAAAAGCATGGACACTGCTAGTTTGAACCTACTAATCAGAATTTAATTAAAGTATCCAAAATTTGAGAACGGGTCTCTAAATTTACCAGTATAATTTACAATTCAGATGATTGACTGTTCTGATATGAAAATTATGTTATCCTAATAAACTTTGAAATAGTAAGCAGAAAGAGATGGGAAATTAGACTGTGAATTATAGTGGTACCAAAAGTTTTATAAAGATGTTTTTATCGTTTGATTATAATTTTGGGGTATTTAAAAATCTTAGTTCAAATTATCAGTGTTCAAACTTTAAATTTTCTTTTTCATAATCTGGAATTTCATCAATTTATCGACCATTGTCATATCCCTCAATACCCCCGCTGTATTTGCTATTTTTTTTTTGTGTAATTGAAGGGACACCGTGTGATTTGCCAATATGCTTGATTACATTTGGACATCAAAGCCCTTTTCATATATATTCTCTCTTTTTTTATGTCTGCCTTCACACAATCATCATCTTTATACATAAAAGTAGCAGGATGCTTGTCTGTCAGTATCTTTGTTTTTTTGTACCGATAGATTTCGCTATCTGTTAGACCGTATGGCTATATTTATTACAGTAAAGCTCACTTAGAGTTTTTAAAAGCTTTTCTATAATTAGAGTCGGTCCGTACGTCCGTCCGGAACGGATAGCTTTTTTTCGTTAATTTCGGCAAGTTAAAATTGTCCTATCGATTTAAAAATTTGCATGGGGATTCCTGTAGTAGTTAGGTGCGATTAAAAAAGCATAGCAACTCTATAATCGTTACTAGAATGACCGTACATTCACTTTAAACATGCTGATTTTTAGCTTTTTAACAACAAATTTTTATTTGATATAATGATCCGATTGATCTGATTTTTGGAATTCTGATTACTGAGACAACAAAGTACAATGTTATAAGCAAATTATCTCTATCAAGTCCTAAAAATGTAAATATGTCCATAAACATTATCCTGTATTTAAGCAATTTTTCAACAATTTTACTTACAATTTTATTTCGACTTTTATACATTTATATTCTGATTATTTAGTTTTGACACTCTACAAGAGTTACTGTTTTTTGTCTTACCGTTTCAGAACTTCGCTTTTATGGATGTTGTCATCCTTGTTTGATCCATTTTTGTGAGGAAACCAGGGGGCCTCTTGGGATTAAACGACACAGAACTGATATTATCCCCCAATCCCTAATTTTTACTTTTATTCTTAAACAAAAATTGAAGGTAGTTGTTTGAACTCTCCCATCCTTATCTTTAAGGTGCTATAAGAGGGCGGTAGAAGCTTTCCACTATTTTTTGTTTGTGTGCGTTAATTAAAACATCTGACACAACTGGCCGACAGGTATACAAGATTCCTTTTTGGCATCTCAATACCGAATCTGATTCAATACCACTGAATTTAAACCGGTTATGGGCCGTACTTAAAAACATGTTAATTTATGATTAATAAATATAAAAAGATAAGATAAAAGTTTTATCCTCTTTTTTTTGATTGGGCCTTAAGCCCATCGCAGGAAAAAGTAATTAATCCGATGCTATTCTTAATTTTTTAGGTAAGCTGTAAATTGGTCCCAAGCAGGTTTCAGCTATTTTCCTTCTTGAATTACCTTTTATTAGTTTAATACAAATGTTAATAATGTTATCAAAATGGATATAGAATATACGTGGATATTATGACAGGGGAAAAATGTAACTTACTTATTGGTTAGTTCGTACATCAAGTAGGAGGGGAAGGATGGGGTAGAGGGGGTGTAATCTTTATTTTGACCTGATGCGTGTTTCACTCTATCAGAGAACATGAAAATCTGATGTATTAGTATATCCATTGATATTAAGAAAGTAATAAATGTTTTTTCCTTAATATCTTTCCGTCAATCAAACTTGAGCAAGGATAGATACATGGTAAAACAATATCATCAAAACAATATTATCAAAACATAAGTAGCGCAGTATTGGAAATTTACAAAAGCTTGGATGAAAAAAAAATAAAAAGGAAGTTGGTAAAATTAAGAAAATATTTTAAAAATCACGAAACTTTGTAATCTAAAGTGTCTAAGTGGCTCAAAGACAAACGGACGTACAGTAGTTAAAGGGTAGCTGCGCCACTAATCATAATAAAAGCAACAGAATGTGTGTCTGTGTGTATAAAAAAATCTTGAACCGATATTTTCCTTTTTTACAGTGTAGCTTTTCATAGGTAATAGGAAGGTTAATAACTTGTGGAGGGGAGGGTGCCATCCTCTTCAAAATTAGTAATAAACCTGTAAAGAAGAATCATATCGATTCAGCGGTTATCGAGATCTTTGGGTACACACCGTCACAGATCCAGTTACTTTTTTATTTGTTTATAAGAAATCATCCAGTTTCCTCCAATCAACCAAAATTACATTGTAGTGCTTTACATGGTCATACTAAAATGCTGATTTTTGAAATTAGCAAATTATGTATTATCATAAACACCGATAACACAGCACAAAAACTCATGGACTTAAGTTATTTTTAGAGAAGATGTTCAGTGGTCATAATAAAGAGAAAACTAAACATCAATTGTAAGTCAAACAATAAAAAAATTCCAAAGCCTTTTACATATCAATGTTTACCTTGAATAGTGGACAAGAAAATAACATTTCTCCCACAGCGTCACGGACTGGTGGACTGTAAGACAAACGGACAGGCATTGTGAATTATCGAGTAGCTTTGTCACTAAAATCTCAATTATTTGTTAAACTTTAATAAAACAAAAAGTCTATATAAAACCCGCTGTATAAAAGAAGTTTAAAATTTTTGCTATTTCATATAATTTGTTTGGATAGGGAAACACCGTTGTGCTTTTTTAGTTACCATGAGATTCATAAGAAGAAAGGGGTTCTAACCTTTTTTACTCCGCCGTCAGAAAGACAGAGAATGAGCAACGGAGGGAGAGAGAGAGGGGAGAGAGAGAGAGAGAGAGAGAGAGAGAGAGAGAGACAGAGAGAGACAGAGAGAGAGAGAGAGGGTGAGAGAGAGATTGAGGAATAAGGCATTATAGTAAAAGAGAAATATACATTGCATGTTCAGTATTTCTAGTTTAGTTTACCAACCAACCTTTCACTACAGAGACAGTGTACACTGTGCTTACACGACAGCAAAGTTGAACATCTATGTTGAGTAAAAAATAATAATCTATATAAAAAATATTAATTTTTTAAGATACTTGTTAAAACAATTTAAATGTGATTTCCACCTCATTTTATTTCCTTTAATATTTTTTATTGTTTTTAATTTTTACTAATTTTCTCATTTTTCAACTTCAAGAATAGCCAATTTAACAGAATCAAACTTTAAAAATTAGAGAAAAGTAAAAATAAGTATTTTTTCTGCTGATTTTATGGTATCTGTGCATATAAAAGGTAACACCCAAATTTGCCTTTTTTTAGTATTTTCATCAAGTTTTCTTGAAATATAAAGATATCTTAAAACTGATTGATTGGGCTTGTAAGGGAACCATTTGAGTATTCTCGGTCGAAAAAGGTCTGATTTGTGAGCATTTTTAACCAAGTTGTGGCCAAATGATAATGAAACATATAAAAAGGTAACACACTTTATGCTTTAAAATTTCATCGACTGCTTTGTTGATTTCATAAATAATAGTGTGAAAGTCTTATGGTTGTTAAAGGATGGTTTTGATTGAAAAGTGAAAAAAGACAAACTGAAAATCATTAAAGTCCTTCCTTTGGCGAAAATAGGATTTATATTCATTTAATCTATTTCAATAAGATGTAGATATGATTTTCATTTTATCAAATTCAAACTCTAAAATATATGTACTAAGAATTCTTAATATTGAACCTGTTTCAACTTTACTCTCTCAATGAGCACAGTGTGATTGGTGACCTCAACTTTGAAAGGCCTACCTTAAATGTTATTAAATCAATTCTGATAATTGTATAGTGTTATATGAATGGATATAGAACACATAGTTATTATGACAGTGAAATTTTTGTCATCAATTTAGGTTGCTAATTTAGTCCTCAGATATTGGTCAATTTGCACCTCCATGGTTAGGAGAGGTAAGTAGGTAAAGTAATAAATGGGGAGGGTATGAAAGGTATCGTTACATTAGCCAGCTGGGAGAAACATTTTATCTGGGTATGCTAGAACCTTGTATATGTAGTTGTCATCTTGTAATATGCGTTATTTTGTCTGAAGCTAAAGACCTCGAAAAAAGCTAGTTTGAAGATACTTTTTAAGGAAGCTTTATAAATGTCTTGGTGTGGTTTTAGGATATAAATGAATCACTGCACCGGATGCGTAATTTATCATATAGAAGCTTTACATAGGTCTTTGTATGGTTTTGACTATTATATTTTTAAAACGAGTCGTTCAGATGGTTTTATTCTATGTATGATTATGCTCCCTCCCTCCACCTTCAAAGAGAGAATCCATAGATGTTAGGGGCGCAGCTATAATTAAATTACTACAGCAATTTGTCAGAATTTAATGTTTTATAATATTTGTTTAATTGTAATTTTACAATGAAACATATGGTAATATACAATTGAAACATATGAATTATATTAAAAAGTATACATATATTATTGGTACTGTAGTTAAAATGAAACATAATAAGGATGACAACATCCATAAAAGCGAAGCACTGAAACGGTAGGACAAACGGACATTAACACTTATATAGTGTCAGAACAGAATAATCAGAATATAAATGTATAAGAATCGGAGCAAAATTGTAAGTAAATTTGTTGAAAAATTACTTGATACAGGGTAATGTTTATAGACATACTTACATTTTTAGGAATTGATTATAGAGTTGCTTTGCTTATTACATTAAACTTTGTTGTCCCAGGAATCAACATACCAAAAATCAGATTAATCGGATGATTAGATCACATAAAAATTTGTTGTAAAAAAATAAAAATAATAAACATGTTTAAAATGGACATACTGACATTCATGTTATGATTATAGAGTTTCTACGCTTTCTAAATCGTACCTAATTACTAAAGGAATCACCATGCAAAGTTTCAAATCGATAGGACAATTCTAACATGCCTAAATTAACGAAAAAAGCTTTCCGTTTGTAACGGACGTACGGACGGACCGATCCTTATTATAGAAAAGCTTCGCTTTTAAAAATAATATTTTACAGTATGAAACACGAAACTATTTTACTATTAAATAATTGAATATTTAAATCATATGCAATCGGCAGGGGGTGTAAGGGAATGTTACCTCTCACTTAAAATTGCAATTAGGAAGGACTGCCTTCCATAATTTTTCATCCTGTTGGCAAAACCCTGTGCGCGCCAGTGAGAGTGATTACTTTTACGTTTTTAAGGAGTTTTAAAATTCTTTAGACCACAGTTGCAATAATGCTGTACCACTATTTTATCATTATATTATAATTGCATAAAATCACAGCTATTTAGTAATTTTTAAAGAAGGAGGGGGTATTATACTGTAATCTACACTGGTACCCAATTTTTATAACCACTTTATCTTGCACATTGGCTGAAAAACTTTGTGTACTTTTCTTGAATTTTGATTAGTTTGTTCCATACTTATAGAGTCAAAACTTAAGGTCCAAAAAATATTGATTATGTCATTTCTAATTTGTTCATCCATATTTCAGATTTCATGGAATTTGGCATCCTTGTTGAAGTCAAAATTTAAATAATATTTTTTTAATATGTATGAAATAAAAATAATTTTGCGTTACTTTGTGCAAATTAATGTTATACAGTAAATTAGATTAACTTCATACGTTGAAACTTAATGTAAAAGTTATGGTAGTAATTTTAAAGCGATGCTTTTATATAGTAGGAGACGGCATTTCAATGAGTCAGTAAAACGTTAATAACTAATTTTTTTTTATATAAATAAAATTTTCCTTTCTTTCGAAGATGGTTTGTTTTGTATCTGCAGAGATTTAAGGAAATTCATATACATCCCAAATAATGATATATCAAAATTAACTCTTAGCTAACTTTAGATTATCGGTTTAAAAGTTTGGGCACTAGATATTTTACTAATAATGATAGTATTCTTAAGGATATATTTAAGCTAGACATATGTAGATTTCGAATATTTCTTTATGAAGCAGCATGCAGTAGTTACTAATTTTTAAATGTTATGGTTGAGATAGATTTATAACTGTTAAAAGTAGATTTCGAATGTCTGTATATTCTAATATATTTTTTCTAGTTTTCTTAGCTTCGCTTTTGGGGATGTTGTTGTCATTCTTGTTAAAATTGTATTTTTTGTATTTTCATTTCATTAAAAAAAGAAGTTACAGTGTATATATTTCCGTCTATAAAACAGTTTTCATAGACGAGGCTACTCTATAATTTGAAATATCCGTACGTCATATGTCTGTGATTTTCTCTTATTAAAACAGACTGGAATTATGTAGTGAAGATTTTCCATGTAAATGAGCATCCAGTATATAATTTATTTAGTCCGTTGGTCTACTGGGACACAACCCAATCTGTCCCGATTTTGTATCACTTTGAAAATTACGATTCCAGTTACGTCATATACGTTTCAGGAAAGAAAAAGGGAAGGGGGGATGAAAATCTCTTCAAAAACGATGGGAGAAAAGGGAAGAGATTTACTTCCCCCCTTCCCTTTTTATATGACGTCACAGGAATCGCACTTTTCAAAAGTGATACAAAATCGGGACAGATTGGGATGTGTCGTCTACTGGTCACACTACAAAAGACATAAATACATTTAATAAAGGTTTCCTTATTTCCTATTTCTTCCGTGTGCTTTTATCCCTATTTTTATGACAACTGAACATCTACAACCCACTTTGTCTATTTATGATACATATAATTATATCCATTTTTCGCTAAATAGTACATTTGGCTGTAATCATCCATGTGTACAGTTATACAATGGTTCTTAAAAATAAAATAAAAATGTAAAATTTTGTTTGCACAGTTGAATCACGAAGAATAAATTGTCAAATATGTTGATCAAGTATAAAGAAGTTTTATGTTTTAGGGGAGGGGTGGGTTAAGAAGGATTAAAACATTTTCTCGTATTCTTTCGAAACCGATTAATATCCGGTGGTTTAGAACCGGTTCTCATCCATACGAAAAATTAATGTCTAGCATCGTGTTTTATCCAGTTTTCTACGAAGATAAAAATGTACAATCATAAAGATTAAGAGCAGTTAAAGATAAAACTTTTTTATATGTAAATTGTACCTCCGACATTTTTACATGGGGGGGGGGGGGTCCGGGGAAGGGACTCCTAAAAAATTGTTGATTATAGTTGTTGAAAATTTTTGATTATAAAATATTTAAGATTAACCTGATTTGTAAAAACTAATTAAGAGCTTCCTTTCCTTTTATCCTAAGAAATGGCAATTTTAAAGAAGATTTGATTAGCATCTAGGGGAGGAAGGGCAGTGAAATATCCTAAGACCAACTTAAAACTTATATAACAAGAATTACAACATCCATAAAAACGAAGCTCTGAAAAGGTAAGACAAACGAACATTAACACATTAAACAAATTAGCTGGAAGTCAAAACCTAACCTAAAAATGACAATACCGCATTACAAAAAAACTTTCAAAGCATCAAAATTAAATTTGAGGCTTAGTCACGGCTGCCGAAAACTGATTGAAATCTTCAAAATTAGGACATCTTTCTTTAATAGAAGCCAAGAAAATCACTTTGACAGCTAAAAAGAATTATAAAATAACACAAAAAAATATTTATTTATATTGTTGCATAAGAGTTTGAATGTTAAAGTAATAACCTCATGTTCCAACAATTTGTCTTTCAAGAGAAACTCAGTTTTCCCCAATTTTTTTATTGTTGAAAAGGCATTTCTCTGTATAACATGTAAAATAATTATTTTAGTTAAAATCTAAAATTTTGAACATTCCTTTAAATTAAAAAACCAAGTGCATTCCCGACCGAACCCTATACCTCTTAGATGCTTATGTAAAAAGAAATATTGGGTATAGTCCTTTCCACGACATCCCTCCATAAGGGGCGACTAGTCGTATTTTTAAAATGGCTTTTTATAGGTTATTTTAGGTTAGGTTAGGTTATATTGTGTTAGGTGATTGACCCACAGAGTTAGGTAATTGGCCCTGCAGGGTTAGAGCCCCCCGCAGGGGCTAGAAATAGGAGAAAAGCTACTGTGAAAAATACGAAGAATTGCCCCTTATGGAGGGATGTCGTGAAAAGGACTATACCCAAAATATTTTGTCCATAATCTAAACTTCAGAGTTTCCATTAAAATAATAAAATCCAAATTTGAACCCCATACTTCCTAGACGCTCATGCCGCGAGAAGATATGTGAAAATATATTTTCTTATAATCTAATGTCAGGAAAATATGCACACAAAATATAATCTAATATAATCTAAAGTTTAAGTATCTTTTTAAACGTTGAAACCATAGTTCATTTTTGAACACCATACCTCCCAACCCAGCAAGATATTTCGCCATAGAGTCGCCTTCGAGCTTGTGCAATATATGTACCGAGTCCCAAGCTACCTCGAAACCCATTCACCATGAATTAACACCTAAATTTTTGGCGATAAACGTTGGAAAATCAGCCTTTTAAGCAAAAGGTAGCATGCGAGTTCGCCATCGATATCGTAGCAGAGTATGAAGCAAAGTCGCACAATAGTATCATAAATTAAAAGAGAGAGAGAGAGAGAGAGAGAGAGAGAGAGAGAGAGAGAGAGAGAGAGAGAGAGAGAGAGTGAGGTTAAAGTTTTTTTTAAAGTTTCGCTGGGAAGATAATAAGCATTTAGTATATAATCTAAACTCAACACTATCCTTTTTAACTATAAAGCCGTGGGAAAAATGGTTATTGTTTTGTATATAATCTAAACTTAAGACTATCAATTTAAACTAGTAAATCGCGGGGAAAAAATATTTGCTGTTTTTTTTATATAATCTAAATTTAAGACTATCAATTTAAACCATAAAACTGCGGGAAAAATATTTGATATCTTGAGCTTAATAATCTAAACTTAAGACTATCCTTTTAAACTATAAAAGCCAAGTGCATTGCCATTTGATATCAGGTGTGCACTGCAAGTCAGGGCCTTAAAAATCATTAGGTTACATTTAATTTGTCAACATCCATTCTTACAAAAAAGGTCACTCTAGTATAAAAAGCGTAGCTTTTTTCTAATTAGAGTCTTTCCGTCTGTACTGGAAAGCTCTTATCGTTAAATCAGGCATGTTAGAATTGTCCTATTAATTTTTAAACCAAGCATGATGTTTTCTGTAACAGTTTACAAGCAATTTATAAGCAAGGCAAGTAAATAATTATACTATTTAGACTTCGCTTGAGTTTTGGAACATGGAGTCCAAGTTTGATTAAGCTTTGCTACAAACACAAAATAACACGAGCATAATAATTGCTGATGAAACATTAAAAGAAATTTAAAATGTTTGAAATAATTTTAAGAATTGTTCTTTGTTGAAATCTTGTGTTGTGTGCTCCTATGGTTTATATTTTTTTGGGAGCACAGCTACCCAATAATTACAATTGTCTGTCTGAAAATCTGTAAGAAAGGGTACCATAGATTAAAATCATCAGTTGAAAAGTTTGGACACTGCGAGTTTTAACCAACTATTAAAAATTTGCCAAAGATATAAGTCAACACATTAGTGGATGTGTTTATTAAGATACAAACTTAGATCCAAGTCCAATGTCCCCTCCCTACCTGAGATGTTGGATATTTTTTTGTATTTTGTCATTCTTGTTTTTCTTCCTTCTTTTTCTCAAGAAAAGGATTTGTAAACTACATTTTTCCAGATTTTTTGGGATTTTACCCTCATAAGAAAAGCTTGGACGTCCTTGAAAACGAGTATATTTGTGCATTTTCATTAGAGATATACATCAATTTATTTGCCAATGTCTTAACCCTGGTTAAAACAGTTAAAACAATCAAACACTATTATAATGTCAAACTGTATAAAACTAACTTTTTATATTTGATATATTTTTACTCAATGGTTGTTGTTTTATAAAGATCTAAAAACAAATCCCTTTCATTTTTTATATATTATGATTTACACTTGTTGTTTATATTTTAGCTTGACTGACATTTAATCAATAATTAAATACTTAATGACAGATGTAATTAATTTCTAGTAAAATTGGTTGAAATTAATTTACTATTCTTCCTATCATCAAAGTCGCAGCGTATCTACTCTAAGTTAGTATGCTTTTTGGTAATTGACTGACTGTTTAACTGTTGATAATTATTGTCACACAAGATGATATTCAAAATAATTTTGCTTTTCAAAAACATTTTAAACAAAAGAAAACAAAATACTAAAAAATAGGAAAGGGAAGGACATACCCTTTAAATCATACTGATACTAAGACTTTATGAATTCGTTCTCTCATTCGTAGGCTGAACGTCCACATTCAGTTTGAGCAAAAGCAACCCATCATTACGCCCCTATCCACACGCATTATAACTAAAACCAAAATTTGGTTTAATTTTGTCATATTCTAAAATGCAAGTGAGGGGGGGATAAGTTTTCTTTAAAAAAGATGCAAACCGAAAACAATGAACATATAAGATTCAAATATAATATCATTTAAACAAGGACAATAATATCAATAAATAGCGCAGAATAATTAAACAAAAATAACGCGATTAGATAATAATTCTATTTTAGGATTTATATTTCTTTGGCTAGAATTTAAATTTTTAATTTTGGTAATTGAAAATTATATGCTCATTTTTCTATCTAATTGAAACAAATTTAAGTAGCGTAGCCTTTCTACATTTTATCCTTGTCAATCAGATTATAAGGGCATTTAGCTTGTTACCCTACTCTCAAAATAATTTCTTTTAATTTTAAGAAAGAAAAAACCTTTTTGTTGGTTGTCTGTTGGATTTTGCCTTATAATAGAACTAGAAGCTGGGCCCGAATCATTAAAGGTCATTCAAATTGGGCATTAGAATTGTGTAAAACCATCCAAGGACCTATGTAAGGCTTACCTTAAAATGAGAGCTCAATTAGTTAAGTAGTTATTGTAAATGTTAAGCTTTAAACAAAAAATCCTTACTACTTTAGTAGCCTCTAGGGTGAGACCAAAAAACCTTAATACTTTATATTATACTAGCGGCTTCGCCCCTAGCCTCTAGGGGCTTTGCCCCAAGAGGTTTGATCAAACCAATTTTTCGTATTTTAGATTTAAAAGAAAATTTTTTTTAGATTTTCTTTTGGGGTGGGGGGGGGGGATTTTTTTTTTGAGGGGGGGGGGGAGTTGACCCCACTATTTTAATTTTAGTTTAAAAGAAAAATATTTTTTTTTTGTTGTGGGGGGATGAAGGGGTATTTTTCCTTTTTTGGAAGGTTGGGGGTGTCCCACCCCCCAAGAAAATAGTTATAAACCTTCCCGGGACCTTTGAGAAGCTACCCTGTAAAGGAGAACCCGATCGGTTCAGCGGTTAGTTAGATCCTTCGCTACAAACAAACAGACAAACAGACAAACAGACAAACAAACAGACAGACAGACAGACATCGTTCTACTTTGTATTATAGATTATATGCCTGTTAAACTAAGATAAATATTAAATATATATATTTCCCATTTTTAAAAAACTATACTATTATATATTATGTAAACTAGCCATTTCTGCTGTGCTGCTTATGAACATAATTATTCTTGTTTTTATGCTTTTAATAGTTGTTATAATTATGTTTTTAAAATGAACATTAAATGCCAGAAACAACAAAAACTTTAAAACCACTCAAATTATGTGTTTCTAAGCTTAGATTAATATCTTTTAATATTCTATACTTAAAATAAATATTTTGTCTAATTAACAACGCAGAAATTTCTTTTCTCGTAACCATTCGAATTCGGTGGATAGGAACCGGTTCTTATCCATACGAAAAAACTATCTCTAGCATCGTATTATATCCAGCTTTCTACGAATCGGCATCTCGGGGCTAAAAAAACTGGTTTTATTCTTATAATTGTACATTCTATATTCGCGGAAAGCCGTTTATAATACGATGAGAGAAATAACTATTAATATTCTATACTTAAAATAAATATTTTGTCTAATTAACAACGCAGGAATTTCTTTTCTTGTAATCATTCGAATTCGGTAGATAGGAACCGGTTCTCATCCATCTCATCAGCCGGTGCCTTCGGCACCTTGCGGCTAAAAAAACTGGTTCTTATCTCATAATTGTACATTCTATATCCGGGGAAAGCTGTTTATAATACGATGCGAGAAATAACTATTCCAGTTTTCCTTCGAATCATAAAATTAATACCAATCTTGTAATTTTCATTTTAAGATCCGCGGAAAGCTTTCTATAATATAATGTGATGAATAACTGAATTTTAAAAGATATTTGTTTATGCTTGTTTTATGTTAGGTTATTGTTAATGCCTAAAATTCAAAATTACATGGAGCGGGAGGGGCACTTGGTACATAGATTAAAGTCAACGCACTATTTAAATGGCAAACCGTATAATGACATAAACAGGTATTCTATTAGAATGCTACGCTACTTATGGATGTTAGGTCTCTTGTTTATCATTTCATTATCAATTTTCTGCATTTTCCATTTTTTTTTACATATCTTTGTTCTTGATTTTTTTGCAGATCTTTTCTTGGGTCAGCACAAAAATACAAAGACCGTCTATTTTATGAACAACTCATAATCTGATAGCAGCTAGATACCTCAATTTACAGGCTCGCAATAAATAGGGTTTCCTCTCACATGGACCACAAATGTTTTTTTTAGGTTAGGAGTGATCTAGAATTAGTTTTAATTGGCATGGATGGAGGGGACATTAGACTGTTTATTACACTAGTCACAAGTTTTATAATAAGGTTTTTTTTCTGTTGGCTTAAGAACTTTGATTGGTTGGTTCATTAAATTGAGCGTCTAAACGTTTCAACCATTAATTGTTACAGAAAGGGTAATTTTATATATGATTGGGGATCTGCAACAATTTATCAGCCATTGTCTTATCACTTTAGATCCCTGCTAGGTAGGGAAAACAAGAAGAAAATTGGTGTAAGCCTCAGGAAAATTAATCTTTTATTATTTATTATTTCTTACATGATCCAGTTTCTTTTGTTGACTTAGGGTGACAAAACTTTTAGTTTTGCAAAAACCAAAAATAGTTTTAAACAAAAAGTAGAAGAAGAAAAACTCTCTATTTCGAGTTCGGGCTCACAGGTTTAGGACAATGGATGATAAATTATTTTTAACCTTTCTTGTGTAAACTTCGTCTTTGACATTTTATCATGTTAGACTTGAAATTATTTAATTTTTTTGGAACACAGTAATAGTGTCTGACTGATTATGACGTAACAAAAAAAATCAGCCAATGAGAGGCCGTTATTGACCAATGGTAAATTTTATAGTGGCCTCTCATTGGCTAATTTTTTTGTTACGTCATAATCAGTCAGACACTATTACTGTGTTCTTTTTTTGGTTTATGTCGACTTTATACGACTGAAAGATGGTGGTTGTGGCTGACGTAAAGATATTTTAATTACAGTATTCAATCGATATATTATTACCTGGATGTTGTACCAGATTTAATGTAAAGTGATGCTCAAAGTTGGCAAAAATTACACCAATTACACCATACACTCTCCTTCTACTGGATGAATGAACTGACCATTAAATGAGGTCCATTATTTAATATTTAGCAACCTAAATAGACGACAAATTTTCTTCTATAATTGAAACACAAATTATAATAGTATGAAATTAGAATAGGTTTATTACCCTAAATTGTCAATAAGACACAATAATCCGTCAAAATTAATATGGAATATCTAACACTTATTATTATTTAAATTTTGATGTTGGCTGACAAAAGTTTTTGTGCATAAAAATTTCCTAAGAAAATCAACTTTTTTAGCTGACTAATCAAAAACTACCTGTAAAAGGAACACAGTAATAGTGTCTGACTGATTATGACGTAACAAAAAAAATTAGCCAATGAGAGGCCACTATAAATTTTACCATTGGTCAATAACGGCCTCTCATTGGCTATTTTTTTTGTTACGTCATAATCAGTCAGACACTATTACTGTGTCCCTGTAAAAGGTCAGAGCTTCTAAGGAATAAGACATTGGACAAGAAGTTAAATAAGTTTTTGAGTCAACGAATAAGATAACGCTGGTATAAAAACTTAATATATATAATTTACATTCTAATGTCCTCTTCTTTCCTGGCGAAAAAGCAGTAGCATGTAGATTTAGAAAGCAGGGGGAAGAAAGAGTTAAAGATTATTTTATACTTTTATGTTACCTTTTTGTGCAGCCTTAATCCTACACAGCCTGCACAGCGATTTATCAAGACTTGTTGGGGTAAAAAAGGGGAAGGCCACCTTACTGATATTCAGTTTTAGGTGGGTGTAGATAACCCCAGAGCCTCTATACCCCCTTTTAGCACGCTCCTATTTTTAAGATTGAAAAAAAAACTTGCAACTTAAATACTTATGTATAAGAAATATTGCTACTTATGTCTTTGTTTGATTTATTGTTGAAAGAGGGTGCGGCAATTAGATTGTACTATTTTTATGCTTTTTTTAAAAAAAAGTCAGTGAGGGAGAGAACATTGGACTTTTTACTATACTAGTCCCCAAAGTTTTAGAATAACGTTTTCTTATGCGTTGGCTCAACAATTTTGGGGACCTTTAATTAATTTTGGTTCATATAGTTGAGTGTCCAAACGTTTCAACTATTAATTTTAATCAACAGAAGAAGCAATTGTGTGTATCATCATTGGGATTGTACATCAATTTTTCTTCCATTATCTTATTCTTATTTCTTAGGTTTCATGCTTTTTCTTCATTTGTATTGCCAAATAGACCTCAATTGTAACTAAATATCATAGGAATCATTATACAAAGTTTGAAAACGAATGGAACATTCTATCTGCCACACTCTTTATTTGTTTTTTCTTTTTCTTTTTATTGATATTATGATATTATTGATACAAATGATTGATTAAGAATAATTATTACTATTATTAGTAGCGTAGATTCTATATGATTTGAGTATGTCCATACGTCCGTCTGTAAAAGAAAAAAACACAAAATATGTTTAAGATATCAACAAACCAAAAACAAAAGTAAGATATAGAATAGGTGTCATTAATCACAGGAATCGTCTTAGATCATTTAAGAAGCAAATCTAATCCAGCAAAAAAGCTACTATTACCTTCATTATTTTTAAGAATCGCACCAATTACCGTAACCAAAATATGTGAAAGTCAGTTGTAAAATATAAAAGCGCATAAAAAAGCAATGTAATTGCAGTCTAACCGCCATGGATTTTCCATACTTAAACATGCTACGCAATGATAGGAATATTGACAAGAAATTTCTATATTGAATATTGTTAACTTTAATCCAGTGCTACTTATGAATATAATTGCACTTGTTTTGTTCTTATTATGTAATTATGTCATTACAAGAAAGAAAACTTTCAAAAAGACAAACAAGTAAATTAAATTAAAAAAGTAAAATTTATCTATCCAGGGTAAGTAGAAAGTTAAAAAATTTAAGAGTTTAAATTTTGATTTTTAAACACACATATTCAATAACTAATAATATTATCTATTTACTGAAATAATTTTGGTTTCTTATGGCTACTAGTTGATCAAAAGCAAAACAAAAGATATAGTCGTTGTTTAGATCTTATTTGACAAAACACATCCAAGCTTACACCAAGATAAATGAATCATGATGTACGTACGGACAGATATTCTTCCAGGTATAGAGTAGCTGCACTTTTATTTAAAAAATGATGAAATGGCTAAGATTTTGTAACTAACATAACTGAATAAAAGTGTATAAATAAAGTTTTGTTCAAACTATTTGTTTTTCTGTCTGCCCTTTGACTGCAGTCTACACTCTACATGTATACATAGGGGCGTAGGCAACATTTTTGCCGTAGGATGTAGAATCTGCATAACCCCCCCCTCCCCTCCTCCCAAAAAAATAAGGGGGCCAAGAGGATAGCAAATACTTTTTTTTTGCAGGGGAGGGGGAATAATATAACCCCCTTTATTATCTTACATAAAATAGGTCAATCTTTACCCTCTAAGGAATTAATCATTTGGGTATATGTTTGTTTTTGTTTGTGCGTGTGTGTTTGTCTGGTAAGTGTGTCTGTGTGTTTGTTTGCTTGTATGTTTGTTTGTCTGTTTGTTTGTTTGTTTGTATTGGTATTCTTAAAGTGAGAATAAAGAGATTTAATGAGTTGCAGCTAAAGATACATGTATTACAAAATCAAAATTTAATCCTTCTATAGAAGTGTCTGTGTGTGTAGCGAAGGATCTCTCTAACCGCTGATCTGATGAGGTTCTCCTTTATAGTGAAGATTCTCATTAGTCCAGAGAAAGTATATATCTATTTTGGAGGAGAGTACCTTAAACCTTGCAATTAGAAATCTTCCCTCAATAAAAATGCCCTGCCCTTGTAAAAAGCTTGTATTTATTAAAAGCGAAGCTTTTCTATAATTAGGGTCGGTCCGTCCGTCCGTCCGTACGTCACAGTTAGCTCTTTACGTTGATTTAAACAGGTTATAATTGTCCTATTGATTCCACACTATGCATGATGATTCCTGAAGTAGTTAGGTACAATTTAGAAAGCGTACCAACTCTATAATCATTACCAGAATGTCCGGACGTCTATTTTAAACATGTCGATTTTTAACTTTTTTGACAACAAATTTTGTATGTTAAAATAATCCGATTATTTGAAAACTGATTCCTATTACAACAAGGTACAATGTTATTAGCGAAGCATCTCTACAAGTGTTAATGTTTGTTGTCCTTCAATTTCAGAGCTTCGCTTTTACGGATGTTGTCATCCTTGTTTTATTTTAAAGCAAATATTGAAAGTGGAGGGTCGACGTTCGCCTCCACCCTTCATTCAAGTTCCCTTAGAGGAATCAAGGGGCGTATATTATCATTTATATTTATGTTTTATTAAGCATTAAGGACAAACGAATATGCGAAGTTCTAAATAAAATCTAAATATATAGTAGTAACGGTAATAAAAATAGAAAAATACATTTTGTAAAATGGATGCTTTAAATTGAATATTCGAAAAGAAATATTAAAAAAAGTATTCTATTTACCTTTTATGTGTTTTTAGTAGCGAAACTACTCTATAAGTGTCAGTGTTTTGAATGTCAGTCTTTTTTGCTAACATGCCATCTTCAATTTTTAACTCTCTCTCTCTCTCTCTCTCTCTCTCTCTCTCTATATATATATATATATATATATATATCTCTCTCATATCTGACTCTCTAAAAAAGTTTAGCTTTTCATTTTAAAAAGCTTCGCTACAACTGGAATAGTTATTTATCACATCGTATTATAGACAGCTTTTCGCGGATAATAAAATTAAAGATTATGAGATTATTTAATGCTATTAACATTATCGTATTTATATCATTCGTGTATAATACGATACGATTTTTCATTATGGTTCACAACCGTATCTAATCCAGCGGATAATAATCGGTTACGAAACTGAAAAGAATCGTACTTGTTTTTTTTTCTACAAGAACTTGGCACATAAATTCTAACTTAGAGTATGAGGCATTTCCCCCCTTGTTGAAACTTGACCCCCCTCCCTCTTGTCAACCCCCCCGGTACACAAAGTGGTTGGATGTGTGTTTGTTTAATGTTATAATCACCTAGACGCTTGAAAAATTTGTCCAAAAGTATTTTCGGTAGAACTTGGTATTGGGGTGAAGCCAATGACGTCCAAGCTTAATTTTTTTTGAGAGGTGAGGGGGACTTCTCTAGGTATTTTTTGCTATTTGGTACCGGATTGAGGAATGTGAATCCTT
This sequence comes from Acartia tonsa, assembly GCF_053477335.1. NCBI lineage: Eukaryota > Metazoa > Arthropoda > Copepoda > Calanoida > Acartiidae > Acartia > Acartia tonsa. Next base: position 30,020,694 of record NC_137269.1, on the reverse strand, counting down.
TTACCCTCCCCTTTATAATAGAAAAAAAATATTTTAAAAATTGGAAAATAATAGGCAGATTCTATACATATAAAATTTATATTTCTTAGAGATGTTATTTATATGATATTTTATACAATATTTTTAAATGTTATAGTAGAAATGTATAAGATGTATAAGAGTACAAGATTAGACTGCGAAAAAGCTTATTCCCACTTTTTTTTTAGATGGGGTAGGGGGGGGGGGGGTTGACTTTGAGTGTTGTTTATAATAAGGAAATTATGTGAAAACTTTTGTTAAGTGGTGCTGTGTCTGTATTGGAAAGTGTAATAAAACACATACGATACAATACAAGGACAATTCTATACGAAGCCTAATAATAAATGACGTCATACAATACAATTTACGAATTAAAGGTCAGTGTACATTTTACTATTGGTCTATTACAATACATACTGGCCTATCATTAGTCATTTTAAGAACGGTGGTGCGTAAATCTTCCTAGCATTCAAAGTACTACGAGCTTCCATTTAAAGGAGAACCATATCGGTTCATTGGTTAGAGAGATCCTTTGGTACATACAGACACAAATCATGTTACTTTTTATAAGGATGATAAGATTTGAACAGACTTTTATATCAAGTGGGATTATAAAAAAGATCCTGCAGACCAGAAACATTACAGAGAGCTAAAATTGCAATTTTGACAAATTGAAATGAATATAGGATTTATTTTTGTAATATCTACATGTAATTTTTAACCTTCTAAAAAATATCCACGAGTTCTAGATACTTTGATTACGCAATCTGTTCAATATTTCAATCCAACTTTTTGAAATGAAGCAGTTATGAAAGAATTAATGTTAGTTTGACATTAAAATGACATTTGATAAACATCATTAATAAACAAATATTTCAACGTTTCTTGTTTTAAAATATTTTGTATGTATAATTATGCAAAAGCCTAATTAATGTATGTGAAAATTTTGACTTAAATATCAAGTAAAACATCATATTATTAATAGCACCTGAATGATTAAAAGCGAAGCTTTTCTATAATGAAGTCTATACGTTCACGGCTCACCCGTCCATAATTTTGCAACAAGTTCATATACAATTATGTTTCTACATTTAAAATAATATTCTGCTTATTAGGTTTTGACACTCTACAATTGTTCATGTTCGTTTGTCTTACCGTTTTGTTTTATACTATTGCATCGCTTTAATGAATGTTGCTATCCTTGTTTTTCAAGAACCTCTATTTATTGAACTTCAGGGGACCAATACGCCCCCCTTGTATATTTGTATTAAATTATCCCTTTCAAGCTTAAACTATTCTTTTCATAGAATACAATTTTCAAATCCCAAAGCATTTAATTTTGAAAAGGATACAAAATTGTTCAATTCTATCCTTTAGTAATCTTTAAAATCTTTTGTTAATGTTTTAAAGAGGCAATCTACGTTTGATTTGCGAGTAAAATCCTTTCGACAACATTTTATATTTACATAATATTCTTATTGATCCTTGCAATATTTACCAACACCCTAACATTCCATTCCAAGTAATTTTTTATATTTTTTATAAATTATATTTTAAACTATATTATCAATCTTTAGACAATAAGAAAGAAAATAGTTTATAAATAATTAGTTGCTACGCCCCCTAGAGGCCTCTAGGGGCACTTTTGGTGGTAGAGGGGTTAAATTAATCCCACCGTACTACTTTTATTTCATTTTCAAATAGAAATAAGTAAAAAAAAGTTTGAGTGGGATGCTGTCTAAAATGGTGCAAAAAATGAGGACAAATTTCAAATTGATTTGACGGGGCTGTTTATTTACGTCACAAGTGAGGGGAAAGAAAAGGGAAGGAGCAAAGAAACCCCCTAGAAAAGAGATGGGGGTATGACGTCACACGCCAAAACAATTTGAAATTTGTCCCCATTTTTTGCACCATTTTAGACAGCATCTTGAGTGGGAGTGTGTGAGGACATTTCTTTTGGGGGTAGGGTTACCCTCCCCCAAAATAGTTATAAACTGACCCAGGACATATGAGATAATTCTCTGTAAAGGAGAACCATATCGGTTCAGCAGTTACAGATAGAGACAGACATATCCTCTTTCACATAATGAATGAAAGATTGACAAAAATAGATAAACAGAAAGAGACAGTTAGATAGATAATTGAGTGTTTGCGCTGCTGAAAATCAAATAAATCTTTTCACTCAGTTATTTCAATATAAATGGTTGAATTGGTGATAATTTTTACCTTTCTTAAAATAGTATTTACAGTATTTTAACGAATCGTACTATAGACATCTTTCCTCGGATATTAAAATTATATTTATAAAAAAACATTTTTTAGCCCGAGGGGCCGAAAGCCTATGCAAACAAAACTGTTATTAATTTTTTATCTTTATTTTTACAATGAGTCCTAAAACTTCAGTATTCTTGACTTCATTCATATATTTTACCTATTTATAAAATTGGTGCTTTTACACAATGTGCCGATTGAACACTCATAACCCCACCTCTCCAAATAGTGAAAAGGGTAGTTTTTCATCTATTCCTTACCCAGGGGGCCCTAATCCTGTGAAGCCTGTACCTGCGTTGCCCCAACCTAACCTAATCAGAAACAAACGGAAAACTATCCTATTTTGAATTTATTTTAAAGTAAGGGTTACTTTGTGATTATTGTAATTATTTCTGTTTAATAATAATTTCAACCTTCCAACTGATAAATATTCTTAAGAGTACACAACAGCCGTCTAGCTCTAGGACGAAAAGCTACGGCTGCTAAAATTTTGTAAAAATTGCGGCTCAGCTGCAAATTCTTGAGATTGTTGCAAATCATTAAAGGAAAGATTGTCAGTGTCTTCAGCAAAACGAAGATCGATTGGTTAATATAAAATAACAGCTGCAATTAAATGATTTATAGCCACCATTTTTGCAACTACAGATTAAGAATATAGCGCGGCTGGAAATGCGATACTATTGTCCAATTATCATACACCGGTTGCAGCTGCAACTTGGAAAATATGAAAACTAACCGAACGGTTTTTCTTTACCGTGCATATTCTAGCTCAGACCCCCCACCACTGTTCTGCGTTTGTTTGGGTATAGGAAAGAAAACTACAGAAGGGGGTTTACTTAATATATGATTACGGCTACCTAGCCTTGGTTCTAATGTATTTTGCAGATGTTGAATTGTTATTAAATTGAATAAGAATCAATTTATTCAATTGTTTGCGCAGCTTCTCTATAATTCAATTTTTATGGCATTTAAACATTTTATAAGTATTTTGAAACATTGCCACAAGAAATGTGAATAGTAAACATGATATAAAATTCAGAAACCTATAAATATATCAAACACACACAAAGCTTCTCTAAAAAGCTTATTATGAAAAAGATTGTACATTCAAATGCTGACTAAAAGTTTCAATAAATCAATCAATTCAATATACATCTTAACGTAAACTTTCAAGTAACGTCAGGCTAATATTATGAGTATCTGAATGTCTATGATATGTCATGTCACCTAAAGTAATTCTTTAAACAAACATTTTTTATGTTGATATGATAACAGTTACAAAATGGCTTCATATCTATCTATAATACAAAGTAGAACTATGTCTGTCTGTTTGTTTGGCTGTCTGTCTGTTTGTTTGTAGCGAAGGATCTCGCTAACCGCTGAACCGATCGGGTTCTCCTTTACAGGGTAGCTTCTTAGAGGTCCCGGGAAGGTTTAAAACTATTTTCTTGGGGGGGGGGGGACACCCCCAACCCCCCCCAAAAATAAAAATACCCCCCCCCAAAAAAAAAAAAATTCTTTTTAAAACTAAAATTAAAATAGTAGTGTCGACTAGCCCCCCAATTTTTACAAAATTTTCTTTTAAATCTTAAATACGAAAAATTGGTTTGATTAGAACTCTTGGGGCAAAGCCCCTAGAGGCTAGGGGCGAAGCCGCTAGTGTAATAAATAGTGAGCCGTCTATAGTTTAGGAGGCCGGCTCCGCTCCGGTCTTAAAAAAACGCTTCTCCGGCTCTGCATTGCTGTAAGGAGTAGATTACACTGCAAATAACTGTTTGCTTTTCAAACTTTTTTTGCACATTTTCTTTTGCTAATTTTAGAAGCGAAGATGCTCTATAACTAGTGGCTACGTCTATGGATGCCTCTAATACCTTCTAAGTTATCTCTATTTTAAATTAAATTTATTTTGTTGGGGGGTTATTTTTTCCAGGATGTTTTGGTAACCTACCCAAAAATAGTTTCTTTCTACCCAGGACCTACAAGAAGATACATTGTATAGGAGAACCATATAGGTTCAGCAGTTACCAAGATCCTTCGTTACACACTGAGCAACATCCTGTTACTTTTATACAAGGATTACACATATCACAACGTAAAAATGATATATATATATATATATATATATAGCTTTTGGGTTATAAAGTATTTTTTAAAATTTTTTAAACACAAATTAGCTTTCAAACTATAAATTTAGTGAACAATAGCTCTTAAAATTTGACTTTTTCATCAATTCACCTAGAATTGTATGAGAATTGTATGAGCACAATTGTTCTTGCTAAAACTTTTTTAGTAGATTTTCCTCGAGTCATTTCCACAATTTTCCTTGCTAACCCCTCAATCAAATTCATTATGATATGTGCCATTGTGGTCGCAAAAATGTTTTGCCTTCAACCTAAACCTTAATGATTGACCAGATGGGGTAAACATAACCACCTCTCCTTAAAAAGATATACAAACAAATATTTCAAGAATAGATTTAATTATCAATTAGTTTATTAATAAGTGGAAGGGTGGGGGTGCCTTGGATATTTTTTGGTGAGGGGGAATTATATCAACAATTAAGATAATTTATATCCTTTCTCCCCTCACCTTTTATATTTCAATCAAAATATCGAGATAAAAAAGGGTTTACCACATTAAAAACGTAAAAATTTTCTATTCTTTACCTCAATCAGAATTATTTTATAAAGAAACTTGATTATTACATTCTCCAAAATATTGTTATTGTGTAAGAAAAAGGGAAAATTGGCAACAATCAAAGTTTTTGTAAAAAGTATAAAAGTTGAAATAGAATAGTTATTTCTCGTATCGGATTATAAACGGCTTTCCGCGGATATAGAATGTACAATTATAAGTTAAAACTAGTTTTTTAGCCCCGAGGTGCCGGAGGCACTTGCTAAAAAAACTGGTTTTAATCTTATGATTGTACATTTCTATATTAGTAGAAAACTGGATATAATACGATGCTAGACATAGTTTTTTCGTATGGATGAGAACCGGTTCCTGTCCACCGGATTCGAATGAATACGAGAAAGCAATATTATTATTGTAAGTATGTCTGTCTGTATGTCTGTTTGTTTGTCTGTTTTTATGTATTTGTATTCTTAGTTCTATTTTGTTTTGTCTGTCTGACTGTATGTCTTTCTGTCTGTATTAAAAATGCTTAAACCTTAACATCTTTGAACTCTATCTCAGAATAGGGTATAAAGTACAACCCAGCTAAGATTAATTCCACGTTAAAAAAGATTTTTATGGCTATGTGGGGATTTAGTACCTGTTTTTAAAAAGGAGATTTTTATAATAAACCTTCCAATGAAAAGTATACTGTACCAATACAAATCTTACCTGGCAAACTTTTTTTCTCAAAAGATATCAAGGACTTGCATTTTACCAAACATTTTACTTTGCTAAGCCTAGCTTGGATCCTGCCATGAGAAATATCTTTTTCTAATAATTCTATTCATCTCAATTCTCTTTTATCTATACAAAAGATTTGGAAGCGGTTTTGGGTTGCGCAGCTACTCTATAACTTGGATTATCTGACCGTCCGTTCGTCTGTCTATCTGTCTGTCTTGTTAATCAAATAGTAAAAGATCTTAATAAGTAAATCAACGTACCAATTAATTTTAGTAATAGAGTTAACTGGCAGTTTCACTTATGTTGTAAGTTTAGTAAAGATAAAAAATAGGAATTAAATTTAGGTTAAAAAAGATAATATTGTTTATGGGTAGCCCGCAAGGTTAGGGCCCAACAGATTTAGAAGGCAGAGGTTTATGTGCTTGCAAGACACTTTGAGGAAAAGCCCCATTTAACTTTTCCTTATAATCGAAATATGGCTTTTTAATGTTCAATATTTCTACATAAATGTTTGATTTACCGTTTTATTGTATTAATTATAAATTCTTTTTATTTGGCATAATTAATTTTCAGGACAATCAATTACTACTGACATGTTCTCATTTATATACCTTTTTAATTAACACAAAGAACAAAATAAACAAGAATGAATACGTCCATAATAATAAAGCTTTGAAATCAACAAATTAATACCAAAAGAGTAAGTACTTCTATAAGTATATATATTTAAAAAAGCCAAATAGCAAAAATAAATACTTTGGGAGGGAGGGGATATTGGACTGTAAATTATTCTGGTACCTTTTTATTCGTTGGTTACTTACTTTTCAAAATTCTTCATTGATTTTTACGACTTGCAAAGTCTAAATTAAAATTACAGAGTAGGCAATTTTGTTTTATATAATTGCTTTTTGTAAAGCATTTTCTACTATTGTATTATCCCTCAAGATTGCTGTAAATATTGCAGAAATAGGTATTATATTATAGACAACTTTCCGCGGATATTAAAACCTAAAATTAAAAGATTACCTTCTGTTTTGTTAGCCCCGGGGAGCTGGGCTAACAAAAATGGTATTAGTATTTTGATTTTTATCTTATCATATTTATAAATTTGCCTACAATGCGATACGATATATTATTTTCCGTGTGGTTTAGATCATGTTATAATCCAGTGGTTGTCAATCGGTTTTGAATCCATACTGAATCCATAGCTTTCTATCTCTGATGTACTAAACCATAGAAAAAAAACATTTTATTTTTAAAACGAAGCTTTTCTGTAACAAGTTGATCTGTGTCATCAGAAACAGTTCGGCCACTCTATAATTGTTACCTAAAATCAAATACGGCCATAATTAATTGTTTGCTTCATTTTTATGGATGTTGTCATCCTTGTTTGTAAAACTTTTGAATAGTTTATCTGCATATATAAATTAACTTAATTTAACATTAAATAATCATAAACACTATAACAACCTAAATTGACGACAATCCAATGTCGTTATATCCATGTATATTCTACATCCATTGTACTAGAGCACTTTTAATATTGGATAACTTAATTTAACATTAAATAATCATAAACACAATAACAACCTAAATTGACGACAATCCAATGTCGTTATATCCATGTATATTCTACATCCATTGTACTAGAGCACTTTTAATATTGGATGTTGAGCAGATTTTTCAAGATGTCTGAAACATTATTTAGATGTGTTTATTGTTTAAGCCAAGTTTATAATAACTTTTTCTTATTCCTTGGCATATCAACCATGGGGACTTTTATTAGAATTTGATTGGTTGGTTATTTTAGTTGATTGTCCAGACGTTTCAACCTCTAATTGTAATCTACAGAAGAGGTTTTTTTGCGTATCATCATTGGGGATGTACATCAATTTATTGTCTTATCTCTTTAGATTTTTGGTTTAAACCCCTCAACAACTATCCCTGTATACATGATTATATAGTCTGGATAATAGATTTATAACACTAAATGGTCAATCAAACACAATAATACGTCAAACTTAAAAAGGGATTTCTAGTAGACGAACATTTTTGTTTATATTTAGTGACATATTATTTATTCTAATAGTACGAGCGACACACTTTTTGGATGATATAATTTCCCAAAAGCTTTTTCCGTTGGGGAATTTCGGCGATTGTTTCCTTTTGGCCAAATTTACCGAGTATGAATCTAGATCTTCTACATTTATTGTATGGACTAAGTTTTATTTAAATGTTTAAAGTTTACATCATTAATGATTCAGCATACAAAACATTCCCTTAAATCTCAAATGGACTACTCATACACTTCTCCCCTCCCCTTTTTAAATTTGTTTTCTATTTGTGGGGAAATCATAGCATACGAGGCTCAAACCATGAGGTGCTTATCTAAACCTATACTAAAAATTAAAGTACATATTTTCAGTGGTTGGGGGGAAGTTTTTTTTATTTACATTCCCCCTTTATATACTTAGGGGATTGGTAATATACCCCCCCCTAACTTATTTTTTTTTTAGGTGGGAGATTTTAGGGTGAGGCGAAGTATGACTCCCTAAACCTTTTTGCTTTTTGGCGATTAATAGGAAATTGCCAAATTTGATATCCTTCTAAATTTTTAATCCAGCTAATGTATAAAAAAAGTTTGATTGGATACATTTTAGGATAAAAGTTTAATCCTTTGTATATGAGGAATATATCAGATGGATTTTGTATAGTTTACCATTAATGTGATTAGTCCTCATGTTTCACAATAACTTTTAATGTAATCAAGACATTTTATGTTACGATATTAAATTACAGTATGACTGGAGATAAAAAAGCTTTCATTTGTATTTTTAAATTAATTTTGCTGAATGTTGTGAAAGCTTTTTTAAAAAAATTACATATAAACACTTGAAAGGGTAACAAAAGATTTATAAACACGTTCTTTCATTTTTTGATAGTTTTATTAAATCTTGATTGGTTGTTACAAACTATTAGTTTACTAACAATTTCAATCTAAATAAGGTGAAATTTTGTTTATAATAATAGGAGGTAGTCGAAAATTTATCGCCCATTGTCTTATCCCTGAAAATAAATTGTTACTTTAAAGAACGGTGTGACTTTTTATTTGAATCTAAACTTATAAGTTCCTTAACTATTTTTCTTTTAAACAATCACTTATATCTATATCTCATACTTGTGGCTACGCCCCTAGAGACATCTAGGGACACTTGAGTGTAGGTGGAGGCAAGGGAAGGAGTTTTTGTTGGGGGGTTGGGTATTTTTTTTCCAGGGGCGATTTCTCTAGGGCAGGTGTAAACATTCCCTTGACCTACTTAAGCTTCACTGTAAAGAAGAACAATATCGGATCAGTGAGTTCCTTTATTTGTTATTTTGTTGCTTGCTGCTTTTCTACACCTTAGAATACAGAGCCCCTATATTCAAAGGGCATAGCCGCTAAACATTGATATAATAGGATGTAGTAAATAATGATCCTTGTTTACTGTACACACTTGATGACTCTATAGCATATCCGTGCTAATCTTTAGGTGCTCATATTATATCAACATAGCAAATTTAGTAAAATATCATTGAAGAGTTCTTCCGTAGGTAAAATTATTTAGTTTTTATGGAGAAAGCCTAAAATGTCACATGTGACGTCATGAAAATACTTCTAAAAAGGAAGGATGAGAGGAGAAGTGGGAAAGGAAACTCCCAAAAAAGAGATGGATTTTTATGACGTCACATGTGACATTTTAGGCTTTCTCTTTTTATGTTACCTTTGATGTCGACGGAAATATCAAGCAAAAAAGCTATTAAAACAGCATTTTGACAAATCATTAGCTAATAACGGTTGAGCTCCGAGCATGTTAAAAGGGACATAAATAACTAAAACCATCCTGGGACCTATATAAAGCTTAATCAGTTATGTAGTTAATGAAATATTAAACTTCAAAACCTTGCTGCTTTATATAAAAGAATATCAACTAATAAAAAGAACTTTTTGTCTAAAAAACATTTTTTTCATGAGTTTATTAAACCGAGAAATCTAAAGAGAATAACAATGATAAATTGTTTAACAAATATTTTAAGCCATGATTTTAAAACATTGTGTTCCAATGTCCCCTCACTCCTTGGCTGAAATCATAAAAACATAATGCTATAACTTGGTCACGAACCAGGGGCGTCCAAGCTTTTTTATTTGGGGGGGGGGGGGGGTAAAATTTTGAAAATAAAATTTTTTTTTTGGGGGGTTAATCTTTATTTCATAGAGGCATTTTTTTATTTGGGGGGGGGGGGGTAAAAGTTGAAAATCTTTAATTTTGGAGGTGCCTACTGCAGCCCGAAATACATTTGGGGGTGGGTAATCACCCCTTTACCCCCCCCCCCTTGAACGTCTATGTCACCAACATACCATCTGGTTTAACAGGATATACTCAGGTTGATCTCCAATATTCATCAAGATATTCATGGAAACAATAGGTTTCCAATATCAAGCCCCCATCATAAATAAATACATTAGGTTTTTCTTAGGGTTGGGCCGGATATCCGGTCATTTTCAATATCCGGCCGGATACCAGATATATAAACTATCCGGTTACATGATATCCGACTGATTTTTGACGCCGGATATCCGGCCGGATATCCGGTAATTTGCCGGATATCGAATGTTGACCAGATATTCGGCAGGAACCGGATATCCGGTATCCGACCAAAAAAGTATCCGGCCCAACCCTAGTTTTATCTTTGAAAACCAAGCTTTTCCATAATTCGTATCGGTCCGCCCTTTTACATGTCCGTCTGTCTGTATTACTATAACGAATAGCCCTTTTAACATGGGTAAGTTTCCTATTCACAATTTAGAAACTGTTGAAAATCTATAATCTATAATCGTTACGTAAATGTCCATTGTCCGTACGTCCATCTGAAACATGCTGCATTTCAACTTAATTGTTATCCTTTTCATCTGATTTTTGGATTTACCCAATTTTGCAAGAAATCTTTAAACAACTTTATTTAGACTTAAAATTTAATATTTTGACACCCTAAGAAAATTGATGTTCGTTTGTTCTATCGTTGGATTTTAGAGCATCGCATTCATAGATATTGTCATTCTTGTTTTATCATCGTTGAAAATGAAAAACCTAAAGGTTATATCATAATTAATGTAGGTTGAGGTTCTGATATAATTTGTGATATATATAACTGATTTTTCTTATATTATAAAATTCAGGTATCTTAGGTGATAAGACAATAGACGTTAAATTAATATATTCTCCAATTCATGATAAAAAAAATACCTCTTGCTTATGTAGACTAAAATTGTCGTGGTAAAAACTACACATTTCTTATTTGTACCAACCAATCAAGATTTAATAAAAGTCCCCAAAGTAAAAGTCTTTAAGCCAACGAATGAGAGAAAGAGTTTATGTACATATTTTTTCCTGGCTTTTTAGTTAACGATATTAGTAAATTTATACCAAAATCTTTTTTTTGCGTTTTATATATTTAAATAAATAACCCATGAAATTGTAAATATTAATATTTCTTTTACATTATTTTACTCATAATATAAAAGTTTGATCAATAAATTAGCACACTCTCTCTTAATCATATTAAGACTTTTTGTTATGTTAACAAGAAATATTATTTAGCTTTTTGGGAGGACGGGATAAAAATCAGGGGCGTCCAAGCTTTTTTTTTTGGAGGGGGGGGTATTTCTCCCCCCTAAAATTGTTTGTTTTTTTTTTTTTTGGGGGGGGGGGTAAATATCCCCTCCTAAATGGTTGGGGTAAATTTTAAATGGGAGGAGTAAAATGCAAAATATTTGGGAGTGACTACGGCACCCCCAAATTCGTTTGGGGGGGTAATCACCCCTTTACCCCCCACCTTGGACGTCTAGGATAAAAATATATTTTTCTAAATAATAAAGCAAAAAAAGCATTGGACTGTAAATTAGGCTAGTACCCAAAGTTTTATAATCTAAAGAAGAGGTAATCAATTTATTTTCCAATGTCTGATCCCTTAAGATTCCTGCTTTTTAATAAAATTATATAAAATCTTGATTAAATTGAGGGATAGTGTGTGTTTTGTACGAAGACATTAATAAATTGTTTACATTTCATTTACAGAAAGGTATAAGAATTATTATATTTAGTGTACCCTTTATAAAAGTAAGAAGATATTTGTATGGAAACAGCTTATAGTGCCTAATAAAAAATTACTTCATACAAAACAAATGACCAATAATAGGCCAGTAAACATTTATATTGGTAAAATAAATACTGGCCTATCATTGGTCATTTGTATTGTATGACGTCATTTTTTAAGCACTTAAGCTGCTTCATCTGTATATCTGTATAAACTGATATTGCAAAATCGCTGAACTAATATGATTCTCCTTTAAAGTGTCTGAAAATCTAGTGTAATTTTTTTTTCGCGTAATTCCGTAAAGTTGGGTGTTGGGTTGTAGTCAAATGCTTTTATCAAGTCAAAGTGTTCTTAATTATAACCAAATGTATATATACTAGGATATAATTATCTCGCTATTGGCTAGGGTTATTCAATGTTTTATTTACTTTCTGTTGGTTATTTGAATTCTGACTATTAACCCTATTCTTCCATTATCTGCTCCCTGACAATTTCTTTCTTTAAATTATTTTAGGATCTTAATTTTTTTTATTTCAAATTATCATCCTGAAAGGGTTAAAATGTTTAGTTAACTGTTAAATTTTAGTTCAATATCTGACCACATTACGCACGTAGCAATAGTATCAAATTATTTTAAAACTAAGTTTTCTTTTATTTACTATATTATAAATTTAAATTTTCTGTTTTATGAATAGAAATTTAATACTTCAATATAATTCAAATAGCAACATGAAATAAAAAAAAATTAATTTATTCTTCATACAGTAAAATAATGGGTCTTATCGTTCTGGTCAATGAGAGTTTATTACGAATTACTGGAGCACTATCAGTTTTAGACATTTATCGCTTGGAAAACTTGTGCTCATATATAGACATTTATTTCCTATATAGATCTGTCATGGATCATGATGCAATAAAGCAGGCTGTTTTGTAAATGTTAAAAATTTGGAAGATTTAATTAAACAAAAGTTCCCGCAAATATAAGTATTAAATGAAATGGTTTATAATTAAGAACAAATTGACTTAATAAGAGCCTTTGACAACACCCAACTTTAAAGAATAACGTGAAAAAATTACCCTCTTTATTTAAAATTGTGCGCATATGATATTTACGTAAGTTATTGCAAACTGTTATAATGAATCTTTTAAATACTTTATCACTGTAAAAATGTTTTCCTATGTAGGCAGCGAAGGAGGTGAAATTAGACTGTAAATAGCACTGGTACCCAAAGGTCATCTTTGTGTAAATTTATTAAATATTTATTAGTTAGTTTTAAATTAGAAGTGTCTAAACTTTTCAACCAATAATTTTAATGAAAAGATTGGTTACTTTTGCTAGTAATCATTAGAGATGTATATTAATCTATCTTTCATTGTTGTATCCCTTAAGATCCATGCATATATGGAATACTGCAATCAAATAAAGCAATTCTATTTTATATGACTAGTTATATAAACTCTTTTCTATGCAAGTGGCGGTCTCTAGAGGCACTTAAAAATATTTGTGTTGGTATTTCTTTTCTAGGGACGATTTGTCTTACTTACGATTTTGGGTGATGATACCTTCCCCCAAATAGTTATAAGTCTTCCCTGGACCTATGAGAAGCCACACTGTAAAGGAGAATCATATCAGTCGAGCGGTTATGGATATCCTTTTGTACCGACAGACATATACAGATCCAGCTACTATTATATAAGGATAATATCGGTAGCGCCTTAGCATCTTGAGGGTACTGTGTATAAAAGGGTAGATATGGGATAGAAAAATAGCCTTAAACCAACCCAAGGATTAAATCTAAAATAAAATTGCATAAAACCATCTCGTGACTTATGTGAAGCTTTCCTATAAAGGAGAACTCAATCAGTTTCATAGTTATTTTGATTTTAAGCTTCATACAAAATAAACCTTACTACTTTTTATAATAGGATATACAATTTACATGATTTAAAAACAGCTCTTAAAGTGCGAAGTGTGAATGAAAAGTAAATGGCAAATAGTTCTGGCAGGGAAATAGGGATAGATTAAAAGGAAAAAATCAATAATCTTGTAAACCATATATATTTATCTAGAGAATTATAATTATTTAAAGATATTTAAGAAATATCCTATTATATAAAGCAGTAAGCTTTTTTTTGTCTGTTGCGAAGGATCTTGCTTACCTCTGAAACGATATGATCCTCCTTTACAGCAAAGCTTCTTCTAGGTCCCTGGAAGGTGTGTCTTCACCCTCTTAATATAAATGCCCTCCTTCCAAATTTTTCCTCACATCTTAAGGGCCCCTAGAGGATTCCAGGGCAAAGCCGCTAGTACATCACCAGATATATCATTCTCTGACCATAGTACACACATAAACACAGTTACTATTTCCATTATCCTATCCTTATATCCCTGTTCCTTCATGGCACCAGATATACCATTCTCTGACTATACACACACATAAACACAGTTACTATTTCCATTATCCTATCCTTATATCCCTGTTCCTTCTTGGCACCAGATATACCATTCTCTGACCACAGTCACACACATAAAAACACAGTTACTATTTCCATTATCCTATCCTTATATCCCTGTTCCTTCTTGGCACTAGATATACCATTCTCTGACTATAGACACACACATAAACACAGTTACTATTTCCATTGTCCTATCCTTATATCCCTGTTCCTTCTTGGCACCAGATATACCATTCTCTGACCATAGTCACACACATAAACACAGTTACTATTTCCATTATCCTATCCTTATATCCCTGTTCCTTCTTGGCACCAGATATACCATTCTCTGACCATAGTACACACATAAACACAGTTACTATTTCCATTATACTATCCTTATATCCCTGTTCCTTCTTGGCACCAGATATAACATTCTCTGACCATAGTCACACACATAAACACAGTTACTATTTCCATTATACTATCCTTATATCCCTGTTCCTTCTTGGCACCAGATATACCATTCTCTGACTATAGCCACACATAAACACAGTTACTATTTCCATTATCCTATCCTTATATCCCTGTTCCTTCTTAGCACCAGATATACCATTCTCTGACCATAGTCACACACATAAACACAGTTACTATTTCCATTATCCTATCCTTATATCCCTGTTCCTTCTTGGCACCAGATATACCATTCTCTGACTATAGCTACACACATAAACACAGTTACTATTTCCATTATACTATCCTTATATCCCTGTTCCTTCTTGGCACCAGATATACCATTCTCTGACTATAGCCACACATAAACACAGTTACTATTTCCATTGGTTGTGGGGAAAAAGGTGGGTCCGGCTTTCTGGCATATCTCAAATTTGGCGAACTTAAAACTTTGCAACGCCTAGATAGAAATTATTTTTTTCTATTTAGAATATTTACATTCTATATTTAAATGCACTAAAAATTATTAAAGGATTATTATTTTGTATATCAAAAACATTAATTTGATTTTAAAAATTAGCGGTTGTATCGGAGACAACTTCGCAGGAAACTAAATAACATTCGTGTTACATCTAGGATGACTTTAGAGTTTAAGTTTTAGTAGCGAATTTACTCTATGTTTAACCCTAAACGGTCGGTACCCTTTCTGGACCTTAATAGGTTTGGGGGGGGGGGGGGGGGGTTGAAGTTCCCCCCTATTAAACAAACATCATGTTATTTTCTTATGAGGATCGCTAAATATTCTTTTTAAAAGCGAAGCTTTTCTATAATTAGGGTCGGTCCGTCCGTCCGTCCGTCCGTAACGGATAGCTTTTTTCGTTAATTTAGGAATGTTAGAATTGTCCTATAGATTTAAAATTTTGAATGGTGATTCCTTTAATAGTTAGGTACGATTTAGAAAGCGTAGCAACTCTATAACCATTACCAAAATGTCCGTACGTCCATTTTAAACATGTTGATTTTTTTACTTTTTTAACAACAAATTTTTTGTGATCTAATCATCCGATTGATCTGATTTTTGGTGTATTAATTCCTGGGACAACAAACTATAATGTTATAAGCGAAGCAACACTATAATCAAGTCCTAAAAATGTAAGTATGTCCATAAACATTATCCTGTATTAAGCAGTTTTTCAACAAATTAAATGTTGACAAAGAATTTTAGCCTTCTATCTTAAATGGCAGCTTAGAAAATCACATTTTCCCAAAAGTATTATTGACTGACAGACTGATGGACAGACTGACAGACAGATGGACAGACATCTCAATATCTCTAAAATTAAGCTCAGAGCCTAAATTTTTAATGTTTGTGGGGTCTTTCGCTCAACTAGCTCCTAAAAGGAAATTCCCAATATGAATTCTGTATTGATTACTTAGTACGGTTATGTTAAGAAAGTTTTCTGGAAAAAATCATTTCAATATTTCTAAAAATAAGCTCAGAACTTAATTTTTTTGTGTTTGGGGGTCTTATGCTCCACTAGCCCCTAGAAGGAAAGTCTCAAAATGAAATCTGTAATGTTTACTTAATTGGTTATGTTAAGAAAGTTTTCTGGAAAAAAAATCATCTCAATATCTTTAAAAATAAGCTCAGATTTAAAATGTTAGTGTTTGGGGGGTCTTTTGCTCCAATAGCCTCTAGAGGGAAAGTTCCAAAATGAAATCTATAATGATTACTTAATACAGTTGTGTTAAAAGGTTTACTACAAAAAAAAATCATCTCAATATCTTTAAAAATAAGCTCAGAACCTAAATTTCAGTGTTTTGGGGTCTTTTGCTCCACTAGCCCCTAGAAGGAATGTTCTAAAATGAAATCTGTAATGATTACTTAAATTGGTTATGTTAAAAAAGTTTTCTGAAAAAAAAATCATCTCAATATCTTTAAAAATAAGCTTAGAACTAAAATTTCTACTGTTTGGGAGTCTTTTGCTCCACTAGCCCCTAGAGGGAAAGTCTCAAAATGAAATCTGTAATGTTTACTTAGTTTGGTTATGTTAAAAAAGTTTTCTGGAAAAAAAAATCATCTCAATATCTCTAAAAATAAGCTCAGAAACTAAATTTTTAGTGTTTGGGGGGTTCTTTTGCCACACTAGCCCCTAGAGGGAAAGTCACAAAATTAATTTTTTAAAGTTTTATGGGTAGATCCAGTCATGTAAGAGAGCTTACAAAAAGAATTAGGTTGATAACTAGAAAAACAAGCCAGGGCAAAATTTGCTATTGAATTTCATTTCCTATAAGTGTACTAACTTCCCCCCTCCCCCCTTATTTCATTTTTTTGCCAGCCGCTAGATATTAAAACAGCTGTAGAGCGGCTAATTCTAAAGCTATGATAACCAAATTTTAGGACGAACTCTTAGTTTACATAACAAAAAAATATTTTTCTGACCATCGCCGAAAAACGGCAAAAAACGGAAACCGCCATTTTCGGCGTTTACGGCGGTTGCCGACGCCAATTAAGTTTTTTATATGTTTATGATTACAGTAATAGACTACATACAAAATTGGCTGGTCTAGAGCTGTTTTGCTCCACTAGCCCCTAGAGGGAAAGTCCCAGGATGAAATCTGTAAGTGTACAAACTCCCACCTTAAATTTTTTTTATGAAATATGGATATGATTATACATGAATTATAATAAGATTAACAAAATTTACCTATTATTGCCCTTTGGCGCATATCTTATTACAGACTTCCTAATTTGGCAACATCCAAATAAGAAAACCTCTGAAATGTAGGACAAACGAACATAAACACTTGTAGCATATCAGAACTTAATAAGAAGAATACTAAACACAGGTCTAAAAAAAATTTGAAGTAAAGTAAATTTGTTGCAATCTTCTTTAATACAGGAGAATTTTTAAGGACATTTTCAACTTATTTATAGAGATGATTTGCTTATAACAATGTACCTTGTTGTAATAGGAATCAGAATCCCAAAAATTAGCTGAATAAATAAAAAATCATCATGTTTTAGATGTACTTTCTAGTAACAATTATAAAGTTGCTACAATTCAAAAACCATACCTAATTATTATAGGAATCATTATACAAAGTTTGAAATTAATAGGACAATTCTAACCTGTTTAATTTAACCAGAAGAGCTAACTCTGCCAGAATAATAAACTTACATACAGACAGACAGACTTTAATTATATAAAAGCTTTGCTTTTAAAAAGCTGATATGAATTTACTCACTAACAGAATAATACTGATTAATTTTCCAATATTTTTCTCCACCAGAGTACACTTGAACAGAATATATTTTTAGTAGCGAAGCTACTCTATAATTCACTTTGTCCGTCCGTCCGTCAGTCAGTCAGTCCGTCAGTCAGTCAGTCAGTCAGTCCATCAGTCCGTAACGCTATGGGGGAAATGGGATTTACTCAGCTCCTATAAAAGATAGAATTCTGAAATTTTTTGACAACATTCCCATCATTTAGGAGCACAATTGACTATAAAACATCATTGGCGGTCGGACCGATTTTTAGCAGGTTTTAGGCTATTTTTATATTTTTCACATTTTTCTCCATATCTTCAGTGTTTATGGTCCGATTTTCAAAATTTTTTCAGTTACAGACATCAAAATTAAATTTCCCGTCGTTTAAAGAAACAACCATGAAGGCCAGACTGCCATTTTAGCAGGTTTTAGGCTATTTTTATATTTTTCACATTTTCCTCCATATCTTCAGTGTTTATGGTCCGATTTTCAAAATTTTTTCCGTCATAGATATCAAAATTTAATTCCCGTCTTTTAAAGAAAACAACCATGATGACCAGACTGCCTTTTAGCAGGTTTTAGGCTGTTTTTTTATATTTAACACTTTTCTTCATATCTTCAGTGTATATGGTCTGATTTTCTAAATTTTTTAAGTTAAGGATTTAAAAATTAATTTTTTGTCGTTTTAAGAAAACAACCATGGCGGCCAGACTGCCATATCTTTGTTTATTTTGATCCAATTTTCAAACTTTTTTGGGATATCAGTATCAAAATGATTTTTCTCATTGTTATGAACATCTTTAAAATAATTTACTTTGACCATCGTCATCATACAAAATAAAACAAGGTTTCATGTTTATTTTATCCAATAAATCTATTCTTGATTTTAGTAAAAACCTTTTAAATCTACTTGTACATATTCCCATCTACGATTTTTTGTGCTTCGCTACTTATGGATGTTGTCATCCTTGTTTTATTTTTGAATCTTTAACCATTTGAGGGTGAGGAGAAAGTTGAATGGCAGGAAAATGTTGGCAAATAAACTAATTTTTAAAAGCAAATCTACACTGCAACTCACTTTGTTTTTTCTCCCTGTTAATCTATCACTCTGTTTGAAATCCTATAAGGAAAATACCTAAAAAATATAAAAAATTAAAAATAAATTAAATGTAGTAAAAAAGTTACATTAACCCTTTACAGTCGGGCCCCTTGCCGCACCTTAATCGGTCGGGGGGGGGGGGGGGGGCGTTCACCTCCCCACTTATTATCTCAGTTCCTGTCAGAGCTAGAGGGCTAAATTTTTTTGTGCAAGTCCCCTGTTTGATAATGAATTTCCGACCTTGTATAAGTCTAAGCCAATTTTCGCTTCCTTCACCCTTTTATTTAACAACCTTTGTTTTTAGGTCTTTTTTAACTTAAAAATTTCAAACGGCTGTAATTTTCTTATTTTTGAAGCTAGAAGAAAAATTTTTTTCCAGAAAATGTTTATCTTTATGTAAATTTTACATTAGAAATATCAAAATATAAATTTCTGCGGCCGTAGCTGTACTTGGCAGCTGCAAGCCGCCGCAGTCGGCGGTCGGCGGGAAAACGGCGGCAGATCTTCATGAAATTTTAATATGTAATGTAGACATGTAAGAAAATCTTAAGTTTAAAATTTGAAGTCTCTAAGTCAAAAATTGCGGCTACAGGAGCCTTTTAAAGATTTCTGGAGACCTGGAGGATCAGGACCTGCAGGATCATACCTGGAACCTGAAAGTAACTTGAACACCTGTATTTTATATAAGGATGTACTACTAGAGGGTATTTTAGTATTTTGGCATGATAAAATGCTTTAGTCAAAAAAATATTTTTGCTCTTTACCTGGATGACCCTGCCAGGTTTGCTGGCATCCTGTGCCCTCCAGGATGGAGATATTCAAAAAATTCCAACTCTCAGTTATGTGTCATACCCATACGTAAAAAGTCAAGCAGTTTGGGCTCTTTATCTTTCACACACAGAAAATGAGATAGAAAAAACAGGTTGGAAAAAATGGAAAATGAGATAGAAAAAACAGGATAGAAAAAAAACGCCCAAACCCCCCGACCGTTAAGGGTTGACAGACATCTAAATTATAGATAAAATTCGCCAACAATTTCAAGATCCATATTTCAACTCCATTTATCCCTGCAAACATAATTTACATTGATGCGAATACATTCAAACACATGCGACGCATGTGAATTAATTGATACTTTATCTAAAGTCGCTTCTAATAAAAGATTTATATATATCTATGTATATAAAATACATTGATATACAGATTTTTATTTTTGTTTAAATTTTAATTATTAGTGGTGTTTAAACCACTTTTTTGAACAACGCCCCCATAAAACGTTTCCATGTATAAATTGAAGAAAAGTACATTAAGCTATTAAGTACATCGATAAAGTATTTTTTTTCTTCATAGTATTTAAATTAATTTTTGAAACAAACTTAGAAAAAAAGCTTTTGAGATTTTAATAATCATTAATTAATTCTTTTTAAAAAAAATTACTTTAATTAACTGAAAATTTGCCGTTAGTTCTTAGTTGGTATAAAACAAAATAATTTAGAGTAGCGGGGCTACTCTATTACTATTAATATTACAGAAATTTTAAATGAGTAGTAAGTAAATATCATAATATTAGCACCAGTTTTGTTAGCTCAGGCATTTGGAACCTTGTTTTCACTTATTATCCACGGAAAGATGTCTATAATACGATGTGGTAAATTACTCAGCTAAATTTATTTAGAATCTACAATATTTTGATATACATGATACAAAATATATATTTTTTAATTAATGAAAAAAATATATTTCTTTTATTTCATGAAAAAAAACATTTTCTACTTTTCATCCCTTTTGTCCTTGTTAACACAGTATAAACTTTGTACAGCAGAGAAAGAGTGGGCAATGACAATAGTCCCCAAAGTTTTAAATAACGTTTTCTTATTTATTAGCTTAACAATTTTGGGGATTGAGTCAATTTGAATTGGTTGCATCAATAGGTTGAGTGTTCACACTTTTTAACCACAAATTTTAATCTACATAAGGGGTTATTCTAAGTATCATCATCGGGGATGTATATTAATTTATCAGTTATTGTCTTATCCCTTTACATCCATTACACTCACTACTGTATACAACTTCTAATTTAATTTGCTTTTGTGTATTGATAAAACAATATGCTTATGTGATAATATGCGGAAATGACCGCACACCGTTGAATTGGTCTTTTCCCCCCCAACTAATTTGTTTCACTACGCCTCCCACTGTATAAAAGTAGTCAGTAATTAAGAACGATAAATCATGAGATATTTGATCATGCACCTCATGCGTGGACCCACCATATTCCCCACAACCTTTCCATTATCCTATCCTTATATCCATGTTCCTTCTTGGCACCAGATATACCATTCTCTGACCATAGTCACACACATAAACACAGTTACTATTTCCATTATCCTATCCTTATATCCCTGTTCCTTCTTGGCACCAGATATACCATTCTCTGACCATAGTACACACATAAACACAGTTACTATTTCCATTATCCTAACCTTATATCCCTGTTCCTTCTTGGCACCAGATATACCATTCTCTGACCATAGACACACACATAAACACAGTTACTATTTCCATTATCCTATCCTTATATCCCTGTTCCTTCTTGGCACCAGATATACCATTCTCTGACTATAGCTACACACACATAAACACAGTTACTATTTCCATTATACTATCCTTATATCCCTGTTCCTTCTTGGCACCAGATATAACATTCTCTGACTATATACACACACATAAACACAGTTACTATTTCCATTATCCTAACCTTATATCCCTGTTCCTTCTTGGCACCAGATATACCATTCTCTGACCATAGTACACACATAAACACAGTTACTATTTCCATTATCCTATCCTTATATCCCTGTTCCTTCTTAGCACCAGATATACCATTCTCTGACTATAGCTACACACATAAACACAGTTACTATTTCCATTATACTATCCTTATATCCCTGTTCCTTCTTGGCACCAGATATACCATTCTCTGACCATAGACACACACATAAACACAGTTACTATTTCCATTATCCTATCCTTTTATCCCTGTTCCTTCTTGGCACCAGATATACCATTCTCTGACCACAGTCACACACATAAACACAGTTACTATTTCCATTATCCTATCCTTATATCCCTGTTCCTTCTTAGCACCAGATATACCATTCTCTGACCATAGTCACACACATAAACACAGTTACTATTTCCATTATCCTATCCTTATATCCCTGTTCCTTCTTGGCACCAGATATACCATTCTCTGACTATAGCTACACACATAAACACAGTTACTATTTCCATTATACTATCCTTATATCCCTGTTCCTTCTTGGCACCAGATATACCATTCTCTGACCATAGACACACACATAAACACAGTTACTATTTCCATTATCCTATCCTTTTATCCCTGTTCCTTCTTGGCACCAGATATACCATTCTCTGACCACAGTCACACACATAAAAACACAGTTACTATTTCCATTGTCCTATCCTTATATCTCTGTTCCTTCTTGGCACCAGATATAACATTCTCTGACCATAGTCACACACATAAACACAGTTACTATTTCCATTATCCTATCCTTATATCCCTGTTCCTTCTTGGCACCAGATATACCATTCTCTGACTATAGCTACACACACATAAACACAGTTACTATTTCCATTATACTATCCTTATATCCCTGTTCCTTCTTGGCACCAGATATACCATTCTCTGACCATAGACACACACATAAACACAGTTACTATTTCCATTATCCTATCCTTTTATCCCTGTTCCTTCTTGGCACCAGATATACCATTCTCTGACCACAGTCACACACATAAAAACACAGTTACTATTTCCATTGTCCTATCCTTATATCTCTGTTCCTTCTTGGCACCAGATATAACATTCTCTGACCATAGTCACACACATAAACACAGTTACTATTTCCATTATCCTATCCTTATATCCCTGTTCCTTCTTGGCACCAGATATACCATTCTCTGACTATAGCTACACACACATAAACACAGTTACTATTTCCATTATACTATCCTTATATCCCTGTTCCTTCTTGGCACCAGATATACCATTCTCTGACCATAGACACACACATAAACACAGTTACTATTTCCATTATCCTATCCTTTTATCCCTGTTCCTTCTTGGCACCAGATATACCATTCTCTGACCACAGTCACACACATAAACACAGTTACTATTTCCATTATCCTATCCTTATATCCCTGTTCCTTCTTAGCACCAGATATACCATTCTCTGACCATAGTACACACACATAAACACAGTTACTATTTCCATTATCCTATCCTTATATCCCTGTTCCTTCTTGGCACCAGATATACCATTCTCTGACTATAGCTACACACACATAAACACAGTTACTATTTCCATTATACTATCCTTATATCCCTGTTCCTTCTTGGCACCAGATATACCATTCTCTGACCATAGACACACACATAAACACAGTTACTATTTCCATTATCCTATCCTTTTATCCCTGTTCCTTCTTGGCACCAGATATACCATTCTCTGACCACAGTCACACACATAAACACAGTTACTATTTCCATTATCCTATCCTTATATCCCTGTTCCTTCTTAGCACCAGATATACCATTCTCTGACCATAGTACACACACATAAACACAGTTACTATTTCCATTATCCTATCCTTATATCCCTGTTCCTTCTTGGCACCAGATATACCATTCTCTGACCATAGTACACACATAAACACAGTTACTATTTCCATTATCCTATCCTTATATCCCTGTTCCTTCTTGGCACCAGATATAACATTCTCTGACCATAGTCACACACATAAACACAGTTACTATTTCCATTATCCTATCCTTATATCCCTGTTCCTTCTTGGCACCAGATATACCATTCTCTGACTATAGACACACACATAAACACAGTTACTATTTCCATTATCCTATCCTTATATCCCTGTTCCTTCTTGGCACCAGATATACCATTCTCTGACTATAGCTACACACATAAACACAGTTACTATTTCCATTATACTATCCTTATATCCCTGTTCCTTCTTGGCACCAGATATACCATTCTCTGACCATAGACACACACATAAACACAGTTACTATTTCCATTATCCTATCCTTATATCCCTGTTCCTTCTTGGCACCAGATATAACATTCTCTGACCATAGTCACACACATAAACACAGTTACTATTTCCATTATCCTATCCTTATATCCCTGTTCCTTCTTGGCACCAGATATACCATTCTCTGACTATAGCTACACACATAAACACAGTTACTATTTCCATTATCCTATCCTTATATCCCTGTTCCTTCTTGGCACCAGATATACCATTCTTTGACCACAGTCACACACATAAACACAAGCACAATGTCATACAAAAGTCAAGATTAAAAAAAAAACACAATAAATCTATTATATATAGTTGTAAGGTTTTTTGTCTCAAACTTAAGATTTTGATATTTGCTTAACTGAGATAGTTCTCCACTTTATAGTATTCCCTTCTAGCAGCCGCTAGATGTATATAATGTAGTAAGCTTTTTTTGGTTGAAGCCAAATATCTCAGAAATGATTGATTTAATTGGGTTATGCTTTTTAGGGAAGTCTCATTTACCATATATTGTGGTTTACACAAGTCTTAGAGGCTAAGGGTACGGCCGCCGTTTAATAAAACTAAAAAAATGAAATATACAAATTACCCGAAGACCAAATTAATTAAGTTTAAATTTTACATATTTCACTGGTGTCCTGGATAGGAAACAGGTTTTTGTTGAGTTACGTATGACAAGACCTATATTTCTATGACCGGGCCTGTATGACGGTTCAGCACATAACTTTCATTAAATCACAGCTGATCATTTTAGTGGATTTTTTTGAAAATTACTTTTTTACCCAGATTTTCATAGTTTTTCCCCAAAAAATCACAATTTTCTCATAGCTGCAGCTTAGTTAATCTAAATTTATTCAAAGAAAAGTATAATAGATGACAGCTGACTATGTTATTATCCATAACAAGATCTTTCAGAATCAATTAACTAATCTAAGATTTGTAGTCTAGAAGTTGGGTAAAAGTTATTTGAAGTTGTTATTTGATTAATGCCTAAACAGTTAAACAAAACTTAAGTTTGTTATGGTAGTCAACCCCAAAAAATACTCACTTGTTAAGTCCCTCATGCATGCCTCATGAATTGTTATAGCATAGTTCCTGGCTGTAATAAGATGTCCCTCTGTGGTTCCACCAATGAAGTTTAAACTAACATGCTTCAGAATTGGCAATGATTCTGTATAAAGTTTTCATTGTAATATTGACACGCTATCTTGCTAAATATTGGTTCCTTGCTGACTTGATGTCTAAATAGTTCCTGTGTTAATGTTTGTTCCTGCTCATCATCATTGGAAACAGTTAGTTCAGTATTGTGGCTGCTTTTAAAGGTTTTGATGGGTTCTGGTTGCAGTTGAAATGATGGTGGTTGTGTGAAATTCTTGCCAGTGTCAGACACAAACTGCATCAGATTCTTGTTTGCTCTGGCCTTTAAGGTATTCAGGTAAACATTGTGACCTGGAAGAATTGGGACAGGGTGGTTTTAGCTGTTCTGGGTAATGAGTTTGGATCTACTGCAGTTCATGGTAAAATATTGCTGGTAACAAATGCTTCCTGGTTCATGATGTGACAGTAGATGGCTGTTCTCAGAGCAGCTTTTCCAGCAAACAGTAGGCTGTCCCAGCTGGCATTACTAAATATGGAACTTTAGTAGAATATCAGGACTGGCAAATTGCTTTTTATGTATTTACTATGACTTACTTTTCTTTCCCTCTGGTGGAGAGAGATTAAAACATTTTGTTTTTGGGGTTTAGTTTGTTTCTAGGCTCCTTAACAAGATGGTTGATATAGAAAAGATTGTAACATGTAACACCAAAGAACTTAGGATGTCTGACTTATGGTACTGTTTCAACAATGACTACAGTGCCTGCTTCATTCGAAAAGGTGGTAAAGACTACTGTAGATGATTTGGCTGGAGAAATGAATGGGTTCTGACTTTTTAACCAATCATTAAGAACTGCTAAGTAAACTTTTATGTCCTTGACATAAGGATAAATAAGAGGACTTATGCTGTTGGAGTTGTCAGCAGCGGAAATTAGATGTAATTAGAGTGAGGTGTTGGCATTTATGAAATTTACAGTTCGTATAGTATATAGTGTATATTATGCAGTAGAACCTCATTGTTTATAGTGTCAAAAGCCTTTGAAAGATAAATGGCAACTGGCACTGCTCTGATAACTGGTTTCTTATTGTTTAGGCTGTTGTTGATTAAGGTATTAATACTCTGTAAGGCAGTGGTGGTAAACCTGCCTGTGTGAAAGCCATAATGTTGGTCTGCAAGTTTAACAGCATCATTCAGGTAGGGACGAATCATGCAGGCAGGATAAAGAAGTGAGACAGGGCAGTAGATGGAACCCTAATTATCAAGTTTTCCTGGTTTCAGTAATGAAATAATTTTACCAGTCCCCCATATGCTTGGTGTCTAGAAGTGATTTACTTGTCAATACTACAATGAAAACATTGTACAAAATCATTGCTGATTCGGATTTGGAACCTCAGAGGAACCTTGTATCACATCCAGGATCTATGTTTTACCTACAAATCTTAGAATAGTCAATTGAGATTATTGATCTTGTTATAGCTGTCATCTATTATACTGTTTTGCATGAATTTTGAATAACTAAGATGGATATGTGAGAATACTGTGATTTTTTAGGGGGAAAAACTATGAAAATATGGGTAAAAAAGTAATTTTCAAAAAAATCCACAAAAATGATCAGCTGTGATTTGATGAAAGTTATGTGCTGAACCGTCATACAGATCCGGTCATAGAAATATAGGTCTTGTTATACGTAACTCAAAATAAACCTGTTTCCTATCCAGGACACCGGTGATTTGTAATCATTTCATCAGAGGATTATCTCAGATACAATAACAAATTTCATTAGAATTATTTTTACTATATCAATCTGGCAACATATACAAAAACATTGGGCTGTTTATTCCCCCAAGTCTAATTTTAACGTTTTCTTATTTGATGGTCTTCAAATTTGGGGACTTTTATTAAATTTTGACCTCATTGAGTTGAGTGTTTAAACTTTTCAACCACTTACCGGCAATCCCTTCAGATCCCTGACAAAACCGACAAAGTTCATAGTATAAGGCAAGTAGATTGAGTTAACTTTTTTTTTAGATGATTATATCTTGAAAAGTGACAGGTTTAATCATTTCTATTCTCTTGAGAGAATCTTCACAACATTTTCTTTACACAGCAATGAGATAACTTACAGGAAACAAGGACTGTAATATCCAAAGCTGGCAGATCAAAAACAATATCATATAAATGGTTCCAGGACAAACGCAGGAGTCCCAAACGTCGGAGTGGACAAACGCAGGAGTGTTAAAATATTAATTTTATAAAGTATTTCTATACAAATTAGGTTAGGTTAAGATATAAATGAACAAATAAGCCACCCGCGGGGATTAGGCATTTAAAGTTAGGTTAAGTGTCCACTCTGACGTTTGTCCCCACTCCGACGTTTGGGACTCCGGCGTTTGTCGTAGGACCATATAAATCTACTAAGAATTTTCAGGAAATGAAATCAAATTTAATGAAATCAAATACGACAAATAAACAGATGAGTTAGCTCACTTCGAATTGTTTTTAAAATGTGATAAAAAAAGGCTTCAATATTCAATGTTCTTAAAAAGGAAAAAAAAGAATTCTTTCCCAATGTATAAAGATATACAACTTCCATGGTATGACTAAAAGATAAATATTTTGAAAAAAAGATACCTTCACAATAATCTATAGACATACATGAATAATGTATAAACACGGCAGATGGATTTAAGAATCTACATCAAAATCTTTTTAATCTACAACTAAATGAATTGAGAATCTACACAAAAATTTTCACATTTCCATCCTTTTACAGCATATTTGAGTTTGTTATTATACAACTACAATAGTTAGAATTAGTGCCAACATAATGGAAGCAAGACAATGCAAATTATAGTGTAGCAGGTCTACAAAAAAAAGTTTGTTTATCCATTAATTATTTAGGTGTGCATCTTCTAGATTTGTGTGGGGGATATTGTTTTGCACACATTTTAGTAACAAAGCTTCTCTATAAGTGTCTATGTCAGTCTGTCCTTACGTCTGTAATGCTAATTGTCCGATGCTTAATACTACATATGAACATTTGTAAAGAGAAGAAATTTACATGGTGCGCTATAAAAATTACCCTTTCTGTAGATTACAATTAGTGGTTGAAAACTTAACTTAATGCACCAATCAATCAAAATGCAATAATAGTCCCCAAAGTTGTTGGGCCAAAGAATAAGAAAACGTTACAATAAAACTTTGGGGACTATTATTGAATTTTGGTTGGTTGGTTTAATGTACCTTCCCGCATTCATTAAAATATGTATAATATAATTTTTCAGAACAGAATGTTTTAGAATGAACATAATAATGTTTACAGAGAAAGGCTAATATTGTTTCAATTTAAGGTATATAAACATTAAATTTACAAGAATAATAATATTTTTAAATAGCTAGTTATAAGATGATTTTACAAACATAATTTTCACTAGAAAAGAGATTAAACAATTTTATGATGCTTATTAATTAACTTTTATACATCTTTTTTGTCACAACAGATTTTAATCAGGGTTCTAAAGGGATAAGACAATGGATGATTAATTGCTGCATATCCACATTAATGATGAATAAAATTACACCTTCTGTTGATTACAATTAATTTATTTAATAAACTAACAAATCAAAATTCAAAAGTTCCTTAATTTGTCAAGCCTACGAATAAGAAATCGT
Organism: Acartia tonsa; assembly: GCF_053477335.1. Taxonomy (NCBI): domain Eukaryota; kingdom Metazoa; phylum Arthropoda; class Copepoda; order Calanoida; family Acartiidae; genus Acartia; species Acartia tonsa. The sequence continues at coordinate 29,991,759 of NC_137269.1, read as the reverse complement.
CATTATAAAACTTTGGGGACTAGTGTAATAAACAGCCCATTGTCCCCTTCCTCTTTAGATTTTAATAGGGTGGCTACTTTTGAACTATAGCTTTAGTAAATAGTATTGCTTACAAAGCTTTTTAAAGGTATTATATTGTCACGTAAAAATTCTGTATTATAATTTACTTTTCTCTTTCTTTCATATTCTACAAATTGTTCTTTTTTCTTCTTCTGATTTTAAGTTATTCAATATATTGACGAAGAAAATTAAATTTACCTTTGTGAATTATTTCTGATTGAAAAATGATTGATAAAATAAATTGAATAATTATATTTTCAAACAAGGATGACAACATCCATAAAAGCAAAGCTCTAGATTCAGAAAAACCTTACAAAGGAACAAACTCATGTAGAGTGTCATAAATTAATAAGCAGTACATTAATTTGTACGTCTGAACAGTTTGTACTTTTATATTTGTTGCAAAATTGCGTAAATACTGTATACTAGTATTGTTAAAACATCGATCTAAGATTTTGGCAGAAATATAAGAACTTCCTAATTTTCATTTAGCACCTGGGTTGCTTTCTACAGTTTACACTCAACTTTGGTGTGACAGTACATTTTTACTTATACTATGCTGTAATTATATGATTTTATAATATTTAGAAATCACTTTTAATTAATTATACCCCAGCAAAATGAATTGCTTTACATGGTTTAAGAAGGAAATCATTGCAAAGATATTAAAGGTATAGATAAGCATACAGGTAGATGATTTGAAAAATATTCCGGACTATTAAAAACCAAAAATACCCCCCTCCCCTCTTTGAGGGAGTTAGCCGTTGAATTAATAAAAATTTATAATTTTACAAAAACAAACTTAGTGGAACTTTTAATCTGAGTTTGGATATTCAACTGGTCAAAATATCAGTTTTGTGTTCTATTTTTGTCATCTTCAACCGCCCCCCCCCCTCCCCTTTGTGAAAATATCCACCCAAATATTGATAAAAAACAAGTTTTCTCAAAATGTCCTATTTTGCTTTTCTTCAATTTAATTGTACAGTTAAAAAATCTTGACATCAAGTGTTTTGCTTAAGTCTAAGTGTATATAAATAATCAAAACTTTGATTTCTTTGGTAAAGAAGACATTTAATTCAATAATCATTGGAACAATTATAAGGAAACAAATATATGTAATGGATGGGCATATGCAAGTTATAGATAGGCTGCATTTCTTATATTTTCCCCTGTTTCTATGTTACACAATTCTTTGATAGAAACGCACTTTGTGCTCTAAGCATAAAATCCTAAAACATATTTTTCCTTACACAATAAGAAAAACAATATTTTGGATTAAAAACCACAGTAAACTGTAATATAATAATAATAGGATTGATTATAAAAGATTTTGTACTTACATAATGTAATAAAAACAAACTTACAAATTTTTTATTGTCTATTGTCTATATTGTCTATAATTTCTTTTGTCTGCCGGTAAATATATTCACTAACCACTGAACCGATTGAGATTTCCATTTTAGAGAAGCTTTGCATAGCCCCCTTGATGGATTTAGGCCCTACAATTTATAAAACGTAAAATCTTGCGTGGTTTTAGGTTATTTTTTGCTACTTTCCCCTTTTACTTTACAGAGCTAGAGTTTAATTTTTTAGACTTCGAGTTGGGCATGATCGAGAATTATATAAAAATTCTGAAATCTCCCCAAAATGCGTCATGCTTTTAAAAATCAAATCACAATGATTATATTCTTTATTTTTAGACTTGGCTAGCGGCTGAACACAGAACCCTTAGCAGAACATACATACATACATTACTCATTATTATTATCATTGGCATCACCAATGCAAACGGCGGCCAATTTTTCGGATGCCTCGTGACATGCCATCAATAATTCTTCTCTCTCATCATTCCTCTTTTCATTTCCCGCGTTTTTTTCCCGCCACAATTTGTTTGCAGCATTTTTTTTCTGACTGAATAGAGGAAAGAAACAATGAATTCAGATTTTGGTGGAAGGAAGGTGAGATATTTATAATCAATTTCATTTATTATAGTCAGGGACATAGGGTTTGTTTTGATGACAAAATATCATTGTTTTTTTTTGCAAATTCCCCTTATAAGGTACAATTTTATATACTAGTGGCTAGGGGCATGTAAAATTTAATCTATGTTAAGATCAACTGTTTACCAGAAAATATTTTCACGCCGCTAGTAGGGGTTATTTTTTTGCGACTTCTCTTGAGAGGTTGTTACTATCCCCAAAATAGCTTTAAACCTACCCAGAACCTATGAGAAGCTGCACTGTAAAGGAGAACCATATCGGTTCGGCGGTTAGCAAGACCCTTTGGCACTTACAGACAGACATCCTGTACTTTATTATAAGATTTATATAATAAAAATAAATTGTATAGGTATTGTTAAGCATAAAATACTATTTTTTTATCAAGTAGAATGATGTCTATCTTTTTGATTGTTTGCGTGTCCGCTAAGATTCTGACCAATCGTTTCAGAGCATGTTATAGGCTATTTGTATCTAGCATGAAAGGGATTACTTTCAGTTTCTTTAGATGTAATTTCTCATGGTAGGGTTAATTTACAGCCCACAAAATAGCTTAAAAACAACCATAAACAGCACTAATACTAAATGTAACACTAACTCAGCTTTTTTACTTTATGATTATTATGATTTCAGGACCCAACGGATCCTTCCCTGGAAAGGTCAGTGCCTAGTATGTCTACTAATGTGCCTTCAACATCCATACACTCAACAATTAATAACTCAGATATTCAAAACACGTGCACAGGATACTAGATATTTTATGTTATTCAAGAAAGGTATACAACAAAGCCTCAACTCTAATAGATCGGGGAGGAATAGATATAGAATTTACCTTGATATATTTACAGGGGAAAATTTATCTTATTTTTAAAGTCATCTTTAGGTTCCAGGAATGATCCTGCAAGACCTGATCCTTCAATTTTTGGCTTAATGACTTTTTGTTGACAATTTTTGTTGACCTTTTGAGTTTTATCAATCAAGCGGTTTTCAAGATCTTTTGGTACACACATACAACAGATAGGATGGATAGATTTTCATTGTATCATACTTGAAAACATGTTTATAAGGATTATAGTTCATTTTCCTGTATGGCTTTGGTACCTATTAATATCCGCTGGTCAAGAACCGGTTCTCAGCCTGTATAGCATCATATTAAAGACATTTTTCACGAATGTTAGCTTTAATCGTTGTCCTCTCGGGGTTTACAAGACGAACTCCAATCTGTCCTACTTTGAGAAAGACGATTCCAGTGACGTCATATACATTTAGGGAAGGTGGGAAGAAAAGAAAAGAGATTTTCTTCCCCTATCCCCTTTTTCTTTCCCGAAACGCATATGACGTACCTGGAATCGTCTTTCTCAAAATAGGACAGATTGGGGTTCGTCTTGTAAACCTTAATGTTATAATTTTTTATATAAATATCTGCGGAAAGCTGTCTATTTTACGATTTTACAATTTTAATTTTCTACAATTTTCAAAGGATCTTTCTGTATATAAATGTTGGAAAATATAAAATATGTATAAAAATATCAGGCTATAAAGAGCCAGGTGCTAGAATATTTCCCGGTGGACAATATCTTGAACAACAGCTTAGTAATACTACCAATACAAGGTAACTAACCAGTAGCCACACTAGAATATTTCCAGGTGGACAATATCTTGAACAACAGCTTAGTAATACTACCAATACAAGGTAACTAACCAGTAGCCACACTAGAATATTTCCAGGTGGACAATATCTTGAACAACAGCTTAGTAATACTACCAATACAAGGTAACTAACCAGTAGCCACACTAGAATATTTCCAGGTGGACAATATCTTGAACAACAGCTTAGTAATACTAACAATACAAGGTAACTAACCAGTAGCCACACTAGAGGCTTCTGGGGGCTCCTCAGGGAAGCGGGTGAGATCAACTCTCCACTTTTGATTTTATTTCTTGAAAATTTGAAAAATAGGATGGAGTCACTTTTTTTCTAAGTGCGATTTTTCTTTTTCATGAAAGGTTGTTAGATCCCTCTCCCAAATTAGTGATAAACCTTCCCAGGACCTATGAGAAGTTAAATTTTAAAGAAGAACCATATCGGTTCAGCGGTAAGTAAGATCATTTGGTACAAGCAACCACACAGACAAAAACAGATCCTGTTACTTTTATATAAGGACTAGCGGCTTCGCCCCTAGCCTCTAGGGGCTTTGCCCCAAGGGGTTTTATTAAACTAATTTTTCGTGTTTTAGATTTAAAAATAGATAAAATTTTTATTTTTTTTGGGGGGGGTATTTTTCATTTTTTTGGGGGGTTAGGGGTGTCCCACCCTCCAAGAAAATAGTTATAAATCTTCCTGGGACCTATAAGAAGCTACCCTGTAAAGGAGAACCCGATCGGTTCAGCGGTTAGCGAGATCCTTCGCTACAAACAAACAGACAGACAGACAAACATCGTTCTACTTTGTATTATAGATAATGTAAACTATAAAACAAAAAACATGGTATAAATACTAATTCTATAAATATTTGATATTATAGGCTGATAAGTCCAGATGAACTGAGCATAATGAGATCTATAGCTGGAGTTGAATCTGCTTTAAGTCATCAGGACAGTCCAAGGTATTGTTTTTTCTTAATCAAAGGACTGTACAATTTATTCTGTAATGCCAATAATTTAAATATTAAAATGATATAAAAAAGTTAAATAGTAGTAGAAAGTAGCTCAGCAATGACGAAATTTGGTAGTGTAGGATTTAATTTCTTTTATAGAAACATGTTAAAAACGTCTTTATTTTTAAGGAATTCTAGTTCTGAGATGGAAGGTTTGAATGTAAGAACGTACAGAAACATGGTGAAACCTCCCGTGCTAAATATTGAAACAGAATATCAACAAGAATGGAACGGACTGCATATTCCCTACAGAGGTAAGTAGGTTCCAGCAGGGCTCGGCAGCCGCGTGTAAGCCTCAGTGAAATCGTCATTTTATAACTTTAAAATTCAGCTGGATGTATAAACAAGTTCCTAATCAGACGATCCATCTTTTATCTTTTCCATTTTTTGCACACAAGTGGCAGCCGAGCCCTGATTCTTAGAACTTGTATGTTAAAAAGTTAGTTGCCAGGGTTTGATTATTTGAAAAAGTGATTTTAATTCGATTGGGAACCCTTTAGGGGCTTCATCCCAACAGGTCAACACCCCCATATGTATTTTGGAGGTTGTTTCAATTGGTGGATGCAAAATCGCTCCCCCAATACACACCCATATCAGGTCTAAAGGAACATAAATATACATTCTATTACTAGAGTATTCTTATATAATAGGAATCTGATAGTAAATAGCCGATAGTAAATAATATATAAAAGAGTAAAGGTGTTAAATAAGATATTTAAAAAAAAGATCAACAAAAAACGGAAGACATTTTTTTTTTAATTAAACCTATCATGATAAAATTTTTTTAACTACTGGTAAGATGTACCCTTTTTAATGTTTTAGAACTGAGATCTCCTGCCTTATCTGTGAATACCGAGTCCACCTACCTGTCCAGCTGCCCCCCTCCAGGATATCCAGGTCCATCATTCGGTCATTAACCCATAGATATGAGACAAGGATACGTAAATATTTCAATTTAATTTAATTTTGATACAATTTCTCCAAAAAAAGATTTCAAAATCGGATCTTAATTTTAAACGCCATAGATATGTGGAAATCAATAAAAAATTAAAAATCTGCTAAAAATCTGCATAAAAGCAATCAGGCTAACGGGAGGCTGCCGAACCCTGCAAAAACCGAATGATAAAAAAACCAGGTCTGGTATCAAACCGCACCGCATCAACGCCAGTTTATTATTCAGATCCTCCACCAGAATATGAATCTCTAAAGGAAAATTACAAGTCACAAAAATCTTGTTGGAAGGGTGAAACTACTCTATAAGTGACTATATCTAAATGTTTTTTTGTCCCTCTACAAATGTACATACAGTAGGAGCAGGAATCTAAAGGAACAAGACAATGGTCGATAAATTGATGTACATCTTAAATGATGATACCCGAATTAACCCTTCTGTAGATTAAAACTAGTGTTTGAAACCGCTGAACACTCAACTTTTTACTTCAATAAAGGTCCCTAAAGTTGTTAAGTCAACGAATAAGTAAACGTTATTTTAAAACTTTTGGAACTAGTATAATATGCAGCCCAATGTCCCCTTTCTTTACTGCAGTATAAAAAAATTTCTCATGTCAAAGGTTTTATGGAATATTCATTTCGTGCTTAAAATAACAAGATTTCAAAAAATCTAACTTAAAATATTCACAGACAGAATGTAGTTTTTCCCATATCCCACTACATGTAAATAGAGCAGCTATTCAGTAATCAATAATGAAAAATACTTTGGATTTTAGTGCTTTACGTATGCAAGGTTTTGCTCAGTTTTTATCAATCATTTGGGATTGCTTTTAATTGTAAGGAATTATGGAGAAATTTAGTAAGATTAATTCTTTTAGATAAATTTTATTACAAAACTAAATCTTTTTGTTTTCACCCACATTAAAAGTGCCTTAATTGTCAATTTGGGGGCTGAGACCAACAGCTAATAAAATATATATATATAATAGCTGTCTATCATGGACGTACGTACTGACATGCGATAGTTATAGAGTGCAGAAACAATATTTCTTTCTTGAAATTTGATATTTAAATTTTGTCTCCAAAAATGATTTATTATTTTTTCTGCGTACCTTTGTTACAATATCACACTGTGCTAGAATAAATATTTAGTCTGAGTATCTTTATTACAATACCACACTGTGCAAGAATAAATATTTAGTCTGAGTATCTTTGTTATAATATCACACTGTGTTAGAATAAATATTTAGTCTGAGTATCTTTGTTACAATATCACACTGTGCTAGAATAAATATTTAGTCTGAGTATCTTTTTTACAATACCACACTGTGCTAGAATAAATATTTAGTCTGAGTATCTTTGTTATAATATCACACTGTGTTAGAATAAATATTTAGTCTGAGTATCTTTGTTACAATATCACACTGTGCTAGAATAAATATTTAGTCTGAGTATCTTTGTTACAATATCACAATATGCTAGAATAAATATTTAGTCTGAGTATCTTTGTCATAATATCACACTGTGCAGGAATAAATATTTAGATTGAGTATCTTCGTTATAATATCACACTGTGCTAGAATAAATATTTAGATTGAGTATCTTTGTTATAATATCACACTGTGCTAGAATAAATATTTAGTCTGTGCTGATATCTAGTATGAAATGATTTCTGAAACAGCTCGCTACAAAAAATGAATTTTGTGATTTGTAATTTTAAAAAAATAAGGATTTGGACATTCCCACAGTTGTATCAGATTCAGAATTTCAACAACAACGAGTTATAGCAATACTGGTTCTACTCTGTATGATTCTATTCAGGAATATAGTCACATATATTCTATGTATCTATTATTATATCTCTCCATCTATCTATCTATCTATCTATCAATGAGTTATAGCAATACTGGTTCTACTCTGTATGATTCTATTCAGAATATCTTTTCATATATTACCATTTATTAATATTTTATTTTTTACTTAATCATTTATCCATTTATTTAACCATCTAACCATTTATCCATCGATCACATTATCAATAACTTCTTTTTTTATCTACCCAATTATACATTATTCTCTTTATACACCTATACATTTCACCATCTACCCATTTATCAATCTATTAAACCATCAATTTATCCATCTATCTTCCCTATTACCTATATATTTATATATTTTTCTATCTACATACATATCTATCTATCATATCGATCTATCCAAATATTTATTCCTACATATATCATAAATTTATCTTTCTACTATATTTTTGGGCTTCCTATCTGCCTCTTTGTTATTTATTATTATTTTTAAAATCTGGTCTTAAATGAACAAGATTTTGTAGACCCAAATGATATTCTAGTATCAATAGCTAATGTAGTAAATATAAGATAGCCTTGTTTATTATCTAATATTTATAATACATACATAATACACCATAATATACACAGATTTTTAACTTTAGAATAATATACAAGGGTTAAAATTAGGTTATTGCATAAATCTTCTAATACTTTGTTTCTATGATAATGAAATATGTTAATAGTATAGTATTTTCTTAAATGGTTTAAACCCATTCCAAGACTTAAATCTAAAAATTAAATAGCCTAAAACCATGAAGTGACCTATGTTAAGCTTATCTAAAATAGAGAACCCAATTGTTTCAGTAGTTATTGAGATCTTAAGCTTCAGACAAAAAAAACTTTTTTGTTTATACCATAGATAACGTAAATGTTTTATATCTTTATGTTATGAATGATTTAACAATGCCGAATAATCAAATACAGTTATTGTACCTTACCATTTTTCTAATTGGTTTATTCCATGACAAACCAAAATACCCCTGTAAATTCTATTCCTACCTATTCTAAGATAGGCAATAATGTTTATTATGTTTAGCACAGCAAGTTATAGGCTTCTGTGAAATTATGGCTCTGCTCATACAAAGTAACTAAAGATTTTACACCAGTTTTCAGAAGTTAGGTGACTAAAACTTGCACACTCCTTCTACTATCTTTAAAAAAATTATTTTTTAGGTTAGTTAAGAACAGGAATAGTTATTTATCACATCGTATTATAAACAACTATCGTGGATATAAAATTGCACGGGCTAAAAAACTGGCTTTTATCTTATTATTGCACAGTTTTATATTCGTAGAAAACTGGATATAAAAAGTTGCTATACATAATTTTTCAGTATGTATAAAAACTGGTTCGAATCAACTGGATATTGATCATTTTCGAAGAAGTATTGGAATATATACTCCTTTTCCTGGGTGATAATTAATAAGATTTATTAGAGCCTGAAAGCTTTGTTGCCCATAGTACTACGGCTCTACGTCAAAATAAAGACTTAAATGAAGCAGCTTATAGTGCCTAAAAAATGGTTACGTAATTCAATACAAATGACCAATGTTGTATATGTTGTATGACGTCATTTTGTATTAGGTACTATTAGCTGTTTCGAGTTACATGATTTATTGTATCATCATAATAGACTAAACCCCATTAAATCGTAAAAATATTTCAAAAGCTAATTATAAAGATTTGCAGAATGCAAAGAACACCATTGTTGTGTATTGGTGTTAGTTTCAGGATGGCTTGGGTGCGAATACAATAAAACCAAACAAATATTCAAGTAGTTTATTTAGAATTGTAATATCTTACTTTTACTGAATATGTCGCAAAAGTCCTTTCATCCAATTTTAATTAACCAAGGACATATTATCTAGAAAAACACCCTCTAAATCAGCCATTAGGAGAACTATGGAGGTTCATTCCAGACATGTCATTGGTTGAAATTGTGTACAGATTTTGGTGTGTAAGAGCATTTTTTTCCATTAATAGTCGCTTTTATTGGGTAAATTATATCGTGTAAAAATTTATTTCCTATCCTAGTGTGAAGCTCATGACAAAACCTATAATAAGTTGAATTACTTAGGATAAAGTTAGCTTTCTATAAGTTATATCCTAGAAAAATTTCGTTACTTAATTGAATGAGATAAGAAATAATTTTCACAATACCCAAAAATTCCGGATTAAAAAATATATTTGACCTTTTTATTTTGCTGTTTTATGTTTCAAGCACTGGCTTACCCTTCTGCAATAAATATTAACACCGTTCAATGGTCAATGCACGACGGAAAAGAATCAACCAACAAAAGTTGCAAAAAAATCAATTTGAATTTGAATTTTCGTTTATTTTTTGCTTACAAAAAATGTCATCTTACTAACTACTGAAAAATATTGGTTATACTTAACAGGGAAGCTTAAATTAATGTAAACAGGCCCTTAAAAAGTTGCATACTTAAAAATTTAAAAAAATTTTTTTTATTATTTTGAACGAAATGGCTTTTCTTATAAATCCGAAATTGCCTATTTGTTTGTAAAAAAGATTATAATCTGAATAGGAAATGTAATTTTTTGACAGTCGCCCTTTTTACCATTCCAATATTTTATGAGTTTACAACTAGGCCTCCAGGTTTTAAAACATTGCAATACTTTTTCATCCATTTCTTTCTTGCAATTTTTATACTATTCGTTTGCATATTTTTTAACTTTAAAATTTGATTATGATGTTTTAATGATCTAAGTTGCACAAACTATTACTCATCTAGTCAACTAGTCAAGGATTTCATACAAAAGTTAATCCTTATAATAAAGTAACAGGATGTTTGTGTGTCTGTGTGTTTGTACCGAAGGATCTCGCTAACCACTGAACTGACCGAGTTCTCCTTAACAGGGTATATTCCCATATGTCCCGGGAAGGTTTATAATTATTTTGGGGGAGGGTACCACTACCCTCCCTAGAGAAATTAAATTTTTTTTTAATTTATCGATTTTAGAAAGAGAGTTCAACGAAAAATAAACGTTAAATAGCTATATTTTGAATATAAATAAAAACAATTAAAGTGCCACTAGAGGCCTCTAGGGGCGTAGCCGCTAGTTATCCATAAAATATAGAATATGTTAATATGGCATTATATTGCACACTCCTCCCTGGAGCATTAAGTTGAAAACAATGAAAGAACCTGAGATGGGAAATGCAAAAGTAGATATTTTTAAGTTCTTAACAAGTTGTCTTTAGGAAATATTTAAAAGAAATATCATAAAATTTTTTCCTATAAATACAATTCGATTAAACGCTTTGATAATATCAGAAAAAATCAACAAAATTACAAAATATTTAAATTAATCAAAAAGTTTTGTACTTTTAATGACATGATTGTTTGGTTATTTACTTATTATGGGTTAAGACTCAAATCTTTTATTATGCGTCACCTTTCTTATTTTGAAAAGGATGTATGCTTTCACCTAAACCTAAAAAAAAAACTGTTTCAACAAAGGTTCTATCACTCTTTTCAAACTCGTGTTCCAGAGAAAAGTGTTCTGTATATAAGACACGGTAAAGGTGCATATTTATAAATACAGACCTTGAAGTGTATCAAGCTATCCTATACTAAACACTACTTTAATTGAAACAGATACAAAAACCAATATGCAACAAGACAAGACTGAAACTTTTTAAATTTGTAAAGATAAAATGAAAAGCATTTACCTTAAATCATTATTAGAATAAGCAAGAAATATTCAATATAATATTATATCATTTTTACTGAAAAATTACTTTTCTTATAATATCGATGTGATAAAATTGAATCTATCTATATATTTATTTGTTCGTAATCTTTTTTTCTGCTTATCAATCTATCTATTTTTTCATAATATATATGTATTTGTCTATCTATCTATATGTTCATAATCTATCTATTTCTCTATCTATCTACCTCTCTATTTCTTTTTCCATAATCTATCTATCTGTCTATCCATCTATCTATTTTTTTTCATAATATATATGTATCTGCCTATCTATCTATATGTTCATAATCTATCTATTTCTCTATCTATCAACCTCTCTATTTCTTTTTCCATAATCTATCTATCTGTCTATCCATCTATCTATTTTTTTCATAATATATATGTATCTGTCTATCTATCTATATGTTCATTATCTATCTACCTTTCTATTTAAAATATATGTAACTGTGTATGTTTATAGTATATCAGCTGGACTAGCATGGAAGCATATGGAAATAATTCTCAGGTATTTATATAGTATATCAGCTGGACTAGCATGGAAGCATATGGAAATAATTCTCAGGTATTTATATAGTATATCAGCTGGACTAGCATGGAAGCATATGGAAATAATTCTCAGGTATTTATATAGCATATCAGCTGGACTAGCATGGAAGCATATGGAAATAAATCTCAGGTATTTATATAGCATATCAGCTGGACTAGCATGGAAGCATATGGAAATAATTCTCAGGTATTTATATAGCATATCAGCTGGACTAGCATGGAAGCATATGGAAATAATACTCAGGTATTTATATAGTATATCAGCTGGACTAGCATGGAAGCATATGGAAATAAATCTCAGGTATGTATATAGTTGGGTGGAATGGGGAGGCCCCCAACCTTGGATGTCCTTTGAAGAAACATAAAAAATTTTTTTAGGTTAATTAACATAATTATAACATATTTTATAAAAATACCTTATTATGCAATGGTTTTTTAAGTATAATTCATAAAAGTTCCTTTAGAATTTTATTCTTGTTGGGCTTGTTTTATTACTATAACCATATGAAAAAAACTCTTTATATAAGTATAAGTTAATTTTGTCATGATAAATAGACTTAAATGCCTAGATTTTCAAGCAAAACTCATCCATGAAAGTTGTCCTTTGAACTTTATTCTATTTTGGGTGATTTTATTACCATATCCATATTCATGGAAAATACCTTTTTCTAAAAGATTAATTTTGTCCGTCCAGGTAGAGGAAATGGATTTAAATGGCGGGAGGAAATGAAAAGATAGGATTTAGGAAGCTGAAACTTAATAGAAATAGGTGTCCCACAAATGTATCACATTATGGTGATTTCCCACATTGGTAATGTCAAACACTGATGTCACCTCCTCTCACTTATAAATTCAAAATTAGGAGGAGGAATAGTTTTTCACTGTAACTAACTCCTGCAGGGATCGACTCCTACACCTGCATGGCTACCCCCTCCCCCCCTCGTATTTTCGTTCATTTTAAAGCAATTCACTAAAGGGGAAAACGCCATAAAAAACTTCTGTTGGCTGTTGTATTATAGAATCAGAAATAAAACATATTTTACAACAAACTGTCGTTGATCTTATGTCAGTCATTGACACCTATAAATAAACTGCCATTTAGTCGAGTTATAAACCATTGAAAGTGTAAGGACATATATCAATATAATTAATTTTGTTGTTTACTATGCACACCATAAGACTTTTTTCAGTCAATATTTCTTGATAAAGTTTCTTTTAACAAAAATCTTAAAATTTCAAAATATTAAATAATTTTTTTTTCAAGACAATATATGATAGAATCTCTTGACTTGTAAAAAGGCAAAACTTATATTATTCAAGAATATATGAAAAGAATAGGGTAATTATAGGATTCTCTGCTTCGGATTAGTAGGCTTTCTATGTTTTTTTTTCGTTTTCCACGATTCCATATACTTTCTTGTAAATAGTAAATTGTCTATTAATAAAAAAAGAAGGGTGTATTTTTGTCTGACTGCTAGAACTTTGGCGTGTTTTAATACCTTATTACAAGCTTATTAAAGTTTTTCCGTTAAGATTTAAAAAAAATATTTCTGGAAATTAAAAATGAATGTAGAATATACGTGGATATCATGACAGTAACAAAAATGCAGCTCATACCAATAACGAAATTAATTCGGAAGAAAATCACGAAACCTATACGTGTTTTTCAGCTGTCGTTGGGGGGCAACACATCGTAAAATTGACGACCTCTCCATTTGCCCCCCAAATATTATTTTAGATTTATTTTGCTTGTTGGTTATATCTTATTCCTGACAAAAATGTCGTCAATCTAGCTTGCTGACATGTTGCTTGTTTATTGGTCAATTCGTTCATTCAGTAGGAGTGGTGGGGATGGGGTAAAGGGGTAAATCTGAACCGCTGCAGGTAAAACTTTACCAGAGAACATAAAATCTGGTGTAAGATCCAAGTAATAATATATCCATTAAACTAATGTTTTCATCATATTTCAGAAAGAAGTCAGAAACTGGCGGAGACTTTACAGAGGAGATACTAAAGGAGGGAATTAGTGATAGTGAACAATATATTTATGATTCTTCAGAACAGTATCAATATACTACAGATTCTTTACATTAGATTGTATAAATATATGGATTGTGTCTAACAGTAGCTCAGTAATAACTAGAAATATCAATATACTACAGATTCTTTACATTTGAATTTTCCAAATTTTTCAATTGACTGTCGAACGGTTGTAAATGCTTATAACAATAATAGAGAAGCTACGTTAAAGCATACATTAAAGCAAAGATATCTCCTAGATAATAATCCAAATCATATACAATTTCTAGGCGAGCCTTGGAGTTAGGGTTTCCTTAGCTATACATAGTTAAAAAAGAATATTTAAGAAAAGCCTTAGAATTTTTATACGACTTGGCCCAATATATATGTATACTAGGGGCTTTGCTACTTTGTATTATAGATATACAAAATATGTAATCTTATAAAATTCTTTTAAAAATGACTGAATTAGAAGTCCTTTTAAAGATAATGTACTAACTAAATAATAAAACAGTGCCTATTTAATTGCAGGGTTCGCAATATTCATTAAAATATACAAGACCTTACCCCCTAAAAATCAGTAAAAAATCATTCCATTATATAATAAGCTGGTTGTTTACGGCTGTAGAGACCTGCCTATTTACAAATTGTTTTAAAATCATTTGTATAAGAAATATTTCCATATAGTGGAGGGGGGGGGGGGGGCGTCCAAGCTTTTTTAAGGGGGTTGAAATTAGGGGTTTTAAAAGTTTGAGGGTTGAATTCTAACGTCTTATAGAAATTTTTGAGGGAGGTAAAATGAGGGGTTTCAAAGATTGAGAGGGTAAAAACATTCCCTTACCCCCCCCCCCCCCCAATGGACTGTCATTAGGGGGGAGGGTTATATATTGAGATAGGTAAGAAAGCACATTTAAACATAATCTCATTTTTTGTTGCAAAAATCAATGCTTTACAAATATTGTCTTTAAACCTTCTTTTTAAATAAAATACCATGCTAAAATATTTTTGTATAATGTAAAAACTATTTAAAATACCGGTGGTGCTTAATAAGTAATATAAATTATTAATAAATATTAAATGAGTTCTTTTTTATAATTTTTTGTGTTAGCAGGGCTTCTCTATAATACGACTAGAATTGTACGTGTGTTCTTTTTTATTCAATGTTGTAACTACAGGCTGTTTTGCGAGTTTTTGCCTTTGCTTTAAGTTATTTCAAACCTACCTAAAGGTAGATTATTTTATTATTTTTAAAAAAAAATCTATATATAAGAATGTCCCTTTAAAACATTGTTTCGTTCCCAGCTTCGATAGAAAATGTATTTAAATGCAGTTAGATGATCACCCATCCAGTTTACTAAGATATATTATTTGTAATGAAAGAATGATAACATCCAGAATGAGCTAAGAATTGTACAAAATAAATTATATAACAAAGTAAGTTGTACTGTTTTGATTACATTTTACTACATTACATCATAAATCACTTGATTTTTGAAATGTTGATTATCAGGACTTGTAATCATTATAAGCAAAGCATTTCTTATTAAGTCTTAAATTCAAATCTGTACGACCATCTGATTTGTTGTTATTGATCTTGTCTTCCTTGTTCATTGTATGTCTAATGGAAAAAATCATCACAGTACTCAAAACATTTATAAAAATAATTATGGTTAGTTGGTCCGTCCTTAACGGTTAGCTCTTATCGTTAATCTAATTTCGATCGATTTCTAACTTTGCACTTTGATACAGTTAGGAGCAATTTAAGAATCAAAGCAACCCATATAATCGATATGAATCCTAGGACAGCAAGGCACAATATTATAAGCAAGGCATCTCTATAATCAAATCAAAAAAATGAAAGTATGTAATTTTGCTGTATCCTGTAAATGAGAAATTTACAATAAATTTATGTACAATTTTGTTTAGACTTACAAATTAATGTTCTGCTTATTAAATTCCGACTTCGTTTATCCTTCATTATTATTTATAGCTTCGCTTTTGTGGATGTTGTCATCCTTGTTTGACAGAAAGCATGTCATTTTATTTCACGTAATTCGGTAAAGTTGGGTGGTCACATGCTTTTATTAAGTCAAAGTGTTCTTAAATACAACCAAAAGTATATATATATAAAATGGTCCATAATTAAGAACAGTTTGACTATACCTCAGGGCCAACACCCAACTTTACGTAATTACGCTAAAAAAATTACCCTTTTAGTTTTGACATATTAGAAATAAGTAAAATGATTGCTATAGCCACTTGCATTTGCAATAGCTTTAAATACATACCCACAAAGATGGAGAAAAATACACTTTAGAGAATTGAATTACTTTTACAATAACATACTACTACAACATTATTTACTTTAAACAAAAACTTGATAATATTTAAATTTACATCAATATAGAGCCTGAAGCAGGTAGTTTGGAGTTTGCCACTTGGATCTCATCATATTACAGACAGCTTTCCGCAGATATTAAAAAAAATTATAAAATCAAAACCAGTTTTGTTATACTTTGAAATACAAAATAATCATTTAGAAAAAAAATGTATTGAAAATAATAGATATTCAATACTAATTTTATCTGGAATAGATCATACATTTATTATCTCGCAATTGTAGTTTATCCATTAAACAAAACAAATTCAAACAATTTTTATTAAACATAAAAACGATATATTTCTTTTTTATTAAAACACATACTGAAATGCAAATCAATAATAAATATTAACATAATATTCATAGTTAAGCATAATACGATACGAGACATGATTTTAAAGTATTGGTGTGTGAACGGGTTCTAATCCAACGGATATTATTTGGCTTCGAAGCCATACTGAAAAATCTTTTATATATTCCTGGAAACTATTCAAAAACTTCGGGTATCAGTATGATTAAAAGTGTAACCTATCACCATGGTATATAAAGACAGTTAGACTAAAACAAAGCGTTCGACGAAAGCTTTAATGAAATGCAGTAATCTGTAATCTATTTACATGAACCCAGTAAAAGTATCGGACTGATTATGACATAAAAAAATAATTAGCCAATGAGAGGCCACTATAAATATTACCATTGTTTAATAATGGCCTCTCATTGGCTAATTTTTTTTTACGTCATAATCAGTCCGACACTATTACTGGTTTCTATTTACATCAATATTTTGTCTTTAATAGAAGATGAAAGGGATGTTGATTAATTTACCCTTCTTCTATTTTGTTGTCATTGATTTAAACACTTTTAAACAACTTTTTAAAAGTAGAAATAACCATAGAAGGTTGATATGGATTAGATATAACTGATCCAAATATATTCTTACATTTGAGATGTGTGTTTTTCAACACTAGCGCCGTGTATTGTTCCATTAAAATTGCTTTTAATTTTAATCTAATTTTTTATTTTATATTTAATTTGAATATCTAAAATTTAATAGTTTGGAAACAATATAAAATTAATATTGTTTGTATTACGAGCCAAACCAATATTAACAAGGACAGAGGAGAATGTTTTAGATAAATGACTACAGACCTGATTTTAGTGAAGCTTCACATAGACGATTTTAGGCTATTCATTTTCAGATTTAAGGTTTAGGATGGTTTAAGGCTATTTTTCAACCCCTTCTTACTTACACTTTTGAATACAGACGCTAGTCTGTTTTTTATCCATCTGTCTTTCTGAAGCTTAACATCTCGGTAACTGCTGAACCGATTAGGCTCTACTTTTCATGGAATAAAGATATCGTTGACTTTAGGCTATCCCCCCCCCCATATTTAAAAAAAAACTAGATCATGACAACTTTCCCTATTTTCAACTCTTATAGGGCGGAGCCCCTGAAGGCTAGAGGTGAAATCTATAATACAAAGTAGAATGATGTCTGTCCGTCTGTCCGTCCCTTAAGATCTCGGTAACCAATGAACTGATCGGATTCTACTCTTCAGGGTATATGCCTAGTGGTCCTGTGGTGGTTTTAGGCTATTTTCTTGGGGGTTGGGACACCCCCAACCCCCCCAAAAACAAAAAAATCCCCCCCCTTTTTTTTTTTTTTTAGATTTCCTTCGTCCTCTTATGAATTTCGCCAAATTTTTTTTATCACCTCTTGGGGCACAGCCCCTAGAAGCTAGGGGCGAAGCGGCTAGTAGATTAATAAAGGAATAAAAATAAAAAGATAACGCAGATACGTAAGTATTTTTTACTCACTTACTGAGGTTGATTAAGTAGCTGCTCTGAAAAAATTATGATGTAGAAAATAGTGCAATATATTATCTATTTTAACTTTTTAAATTGAATATTAATATCAGTTTTGATAATATTCAATGTGTTTTCAATATTAAATAGCATCTTCCTTTATTTAATAATCTATTGACAGCGCCCTTAACCTTTAGGTTCTTAGCGCATTTGGGATAAATGTAATTTGGGATAACCCCACCTTTGTAAAAACTTTAAATTTAGAGACTCCAAATGTCAAATTGATGCTCACAACAATAAATGTATAAGTATAGATGAGGACCTTTTTCATCTGCTAGCAACGTACTTACTGCTCTTTTGTAACGACTTGGCTGTGTTAATATTTCCGACGTCATTGGCTAATATTCAAAGACCCAATTGAAAGTCGACACAGGGTCCCCACCACGTGGACATACAGTAGTTTAACCCAGGAATAAGGTATAACCAACAAGCAAAATAAATCTAAAATAATATTTGGGGGGCAAATGGAGATGTCGTCAATTTTACGATGTGTTGCCCCCCAACGACAGCTGAAAAACACGTATAGGTTTCGTGATTTTCTTCCGAATTAATTTCGTTATTGGTATGAGCTGAGTTTAACCCCTGACCCCTATTTTCTTTTATCTCTCTCAACCCTCCTCAGTTTGATAACTTTGCATATTTTTATGTTGACAAAATTCATATGACAACCCCTACTTGGTATAGCACATATCTAACAAATTAATGGAATAGTAAATTTATTACTACTTTGGGCAAATTTATTTTGTGTTTTGTTTTTTTGAGATTTTTATATTTGCCTAGTAAAATCTAATATTGTGCAGGTTTTAGGCTATTTTAGAGTGAGTAAGAACTTTATGTACTTGCCCTGCAGATTAAAAAAGACTACAGGTTGGGGAAAAAGTTTTAGTAATTTATCTGATCGTAGAAATTATAAACCTATATTTTAAGCCACCAATCAAAATTACAAAACTTCTTTAATATTAAAAGATTAATATTGTATTACAAATTTAAATCCTTAAATTTCTGAACAAAATTTAAAACTCGTTTCCTTTCCCTTAATCCAACTGCGAGACTGTTAGTATGATGTTCCACTATAAATCATCACTTAATCTTAACCTGGGTTTAAAGTTCTTTTATAATTGTTGAATCACAGTAACTTATTTGGGTAGCCATGGTTTCAATTCTAATGTGAAACATCAACATGAAATAGTTTTAGAATCAGATTCTTATCGCAACTTTCAGCACTAACAAATATTTTGACCAGGAATCTTAAGGAATACGTCAATGGGCGATAAATTGATGTACATCCCTAATGATAAACAAAACTACCCCTGCTGTACATTTTTGAAACCAGTTTGATTTACAGTCCAATGCACCCCTCCACCCTGGTTCATATCAGAGTTCATATTGGCTAACTAAACTTAAACAAGGTCAATAATGTTTATAAGTAGCGCAATGATGATAACCTAGCAATAGCTTTTGTAAATTACTTTAAATGTAGTAAAATATTTTAGTTTGTCACTTGAGATTTCACTTACATTTGAACTGATTATGTTCTTAATTTTAACAAAGCTTCACATAGGTCGTTTTTATAGTTTTAGGCTATTCTATTTTTAATTTGGGTCTTTGGATGGCTTAGGCTATTTTCTACTACTTCCCTACACTGATATTACAAAAATAATAATGAATATTATTTTCAATATTTTTTTTTATAAATATAGACAGTCAACTCATAATTATAAAATAGATTCACTACATTTGCAGTTTAAGATTTTTTTTATCTATTTTCAGTTGTTTTATATAAGATAGAGCGGTGTGAAGAAGTAGTGTAAAGGGGTAGACATGGGTTCAAGTAGATCAATTGAAAATTGATTGCCTTCCCTAATTTCCGAAGCTGTACAGCAGATAAACCAAATATTGCAGAACCTACTCAGCTACTCCGTTCAAAGGGAAAAGCGATATAATGTATAAACGATTTATACATTATATATTCGAAATCTTAATTTTTCAAATTTTGACTTTTTTTGGAAGTTTTAAGCTTTTTTAGCTAGTAGTAAATATTAAGATAGGATGAGGAAACTATGTACACAATCGGAAACTCAAATTCAGCTGACCTTCAAGTAGGCCGTATGGTGGTTAGGGGGAAAATGGCAATCTTCGCCTCTAACCTTTATGAATTATTATAGAGAAAAAACCTGCTTATCTGAAATTACAACCCTAACGGGTAACAGGATTACCATCTACTAATTTGGCTGGGTGCATGGGGATGTAAGAGGGGAGTGTGGGACCCCACTCCCTCCCCTCGTACAAATCAATGGTAGAGCATACCTTCCCTTTTGTTTACAACTTCATATCTATTTCTGTTCACGCGCTTGTTGGGGTTAACTTTTCCCCCTTTTTTATCCCAAATAATCTTTCAGTTTAATTCTTTGTACTTTAAAAGTATAAATAGGAAACCATTTCCCGGCCACCAAATGGTTACACTTATAAATAATATATTTATGGCCACATCTTGGACAAGAAATATTTTATGTTGACAACAAAATGTTTGTTTTAAACTAAAGAAATCTTGTCAAGAAATAAATGTAAATGAATATTATCATGTCTATTAGAGAGAGGTATAGAGTAAACCAAATTACACTTTTTGAATTTAATTCTGATGCTGACCTCAAAAGTTACTTTAGGGGCCTAGAAATAAATGTACAAAATTTCATATCTATGTAGGAAAGGTAAATTTATGGTGTATTTTATTTTCCTATCCCCTAAATCCTTGAGAGAACATTTGGTTTCTAGAAATTAAACATTCTAACACCGTTCATGTCCTTATCAGGGATCTGGAGGGAGAAGACACTGGCCGATAAATTGGTGTACCGGGAAAAAAATGATCAATTTAGGTTGCTTTCCAAAGTTATTTATTGGTCAGTTCGTTCAACCAGTATGAGGAATTGGGATGGGATAAAGGGGGTGGAAAGGAGAATCGTTGTTTTAGCCCGCTATGTGGTTCACTTCTTTAAAGAACACAAAACATCCATCCACCCTCTTTATCCATCCCCTCCTACTGGATGAACAAACTTGCCAAAAAATGAGGTCCACACTGGCAAGCTAAATTGATGAAAAGTTTTACCCTGTCAATACATTCACGTACATAATATATCCATTACTATATGGCACTAAATGAATAAAACTATGTATTTATTTTATATTAAAATTACGATACATCCCATCAACCTCCCTTATCTCATCCCAGGTATTAGGTATAACCAACAAGCGAAATAAATCTATAATAATTTTTGGGGGCAAATGGAGAGGTCGTCAATTTTACGATGTGTTGCCCCCCCAACGACAGCTGAAAAACACGTATAGGTTTCGTTATTTTTCCACGAATTAATTTCGTTATTGGCATAAGCTGATCTCATCCTCTCCCTTCTTACTGGATGAACGAACTGACCAATAATTAAAGTCCATAATAACAACCTAAATTGACGACATATTTTCTCTGTCAATATATCCATGTATACTATATCCAATATTGTGTAAAAGTTTGTAAAGAAACCTTCTTGTGAAATTTCTCTCCTCGTTAAAAAAAAGAATCCAATTTTGTTTATGTTCCATATGGATTATTATATCATATGTCCATCATCTCATAACATGGATCTTAAGGGATAAAACAATAAATAATGTTCATCCACAATGAGCATAAACCAAATGACCCATTCTGTAGATTAGAATTAATGGTTGAAAACTTTAGACATTACTAATTTCTAACCAATCAGCCAAAATTCTCAAAAGAACACAAAGTTTTTGAGCCAACAAATTAGATAGTGTGGTTATAAAACTTAAGGTACTAGTGTATTAGTCTAATGTCTCCTCCTTTCTTGATCTCGAGATAGAAACAAGAACGATTTGTCCATTATTGGTAAAAACGCTTACAATATTTTATGTAATCAGTAATAGGGACTTTCAAGAGGGCGAAACAGAGGACATAATTGAATTACCCCCCCTTGAATATAGATATAGACTGCTCTCCCCCAATCATAAAAGCTTGGATGTCTTGAGCAGTACTGCAAATATTTTTTACAATATGCTTGTTAGATAAACTTATGAACTTTCTATTAACAATTACTTCCATATAAAAGGAATCATTCCTTAAGGTTTGAATTCTATAATACAATTCTAACTTGCCTAATTTAAGAATCAGACATGTTTGCTATTGACTTACTAGCGGCAGAAGGACAAAGCATAGTAGTGGATGTTTTTTCCTAGTAGGTTTAGTAGGTATTGTAATGTTTAGCACTTATATATAGTGAGTAGTGGAAGAGATTAATTATCCTGTCATTAACTTAATTACCATCCTTGTTATTAGTGCAGCTACTATATAATATATTGTGTCTATTGACTGTTTATTTCTAAAGATTTTGTTTACAAGTGCTTTCCCTCAAATTGCCTATTAAGCATTGATGAACCCCTTTTTAATTAAAGAAAACAAAACATTGGAAATAAGGAGTGGGAGTCTCTATATCTAATCCCTGCGGGGGTCCTAACTCGTGTGGGCCATTCATTTTGTGCCCTACCCCTGATGGGCTACTTAATACCCAAAATAACCTATCCCAACATGACCTGACAATAAAGAAACAAATGAAATTCTCCCCCTGTCCAATATTTGCAATTTATTCCAAAAAAAAAGGGGGGGGGGGGCATTGGCAATATAAAAACAACTTTGCTTATTGCAGTTGGACACTTACATTTAATTGATATGAAATGAGGTTTTAAATCATTTCTCTTTTATTACCATAAATCTTACGGGATAAGACAATAGACAACAAATTAATAATTATAACCACAATTACCAAATTAAATTGGCAATGAAAATTATTGGTTGACAAGTTTGAACACTGTTAATTTGAACCAACCAATCAAGATTTGATAAAAGCACCTAAAGTTGAAGGAGAGAAATGGAGAAAGTGTTGGAATTAGTATGATTTACCTGAGCTGGATCTTTAAATCATTTTAATGGTGATTTAGATAGGGGTGCGCGAAATTTCAGCCAATCACAGCGCGGCATAAATTTTACCATTGGTCAATGACAGTATATGACAGTGTATACAGGCCTCTTATTGGCTATTCTATCGTATGATGTCATAATCTGTTGAGGGACTTTAATCATCTTCTCTACCTCCTTGCAGTTTCTCATCAGTTTGTTATATTAAATTAATTTTAGCTTTTTTTTGCCGTGTAACCAAAGGACAAAACTGTCCTTGTTTTATGTATTACATATATTTATTACAGACTTATATAGTGGGGACATTGTTTTAACTTGTTTTCTTGAGTGCGTATAGATAGAGTGAGAGAAAACTGGGAGGGAAGGTCCATTGGGCTGTTTATTACACTAGTCTCCAAAGTTTTATAATAACGTTTCCTTTTATGTTGGCTCAACAATTTTGGGGACCTTTTTTATGTTTATGATTCTTCATATTTAGTAATGTAGAGGTTTATTTTATTTTAAAAATTCTAGAAATGTTGTAGTTTTTTTGAAAACTTTGTTGGTTATATGTCAGTTATAGAAAATTAATTTTCTGCAATAAAAAAATGGAATATAATGTCGACATCCAAATTAGATTTCTCTTTAATTGGTATTGTATGTCATTATAATGGTTCCAGGTATAACAGGGAACCTAATTATGATATTACCTCTCATGAATTATACAAACATATATGATAAATTATTGAGTGTCTTCCTTCTTATAATCACACAAGGACAAACGTGTTAAAAAGCAGTGCAACACAACCATCATGATTATATTTTAATAAAAAAGTAATGAAGTATGATAGAAAAAAAGTAGATAGAAAATTAAATTCCAGCGGCTTTGCCCCTAGAGGCCTCCAGGGGAACTGAAGGTGTTGGGGGGTTAAATTCTAAACGAGATTGTTTAGTCCTTTGACACTGTACATAATTACTATTTGAATGATCTGTCCTTAATTTTTATTCATATTTAATTTTATTGTTTGTATATGAATATTTAATACCTGTATTAAATATAATACTGTTATATGTGTCATAAAAATATCCTCTCCCTTTTTAATTTTAGTTTCAAAAATAAAAAATACCCCTCCCCCCCTAAAATAATCATAAACCTATCCAGGACCTTTGCAAAGCTAATCGTTATTGTATTACTTAAGACAAAACATACGTCCCAACTGAACATACGCTAGTTATAATGTAGCTTCGCTACTAAAAAAGCAGCCTTTACATCATGTATGATGGAATTTGATAATTATCAAACATTAGACGATGAAGTAGAAAGACTAAAATATATTTTGAAGCACAAAACCTGCCAAAAACCATCATAAAGTTTTCCAGAAAAGTAAAATTTATGAAATCATAATAGACATACATTTAGCTATCTATTTATCTATAAAGCCTATGGTAAAAATTGTGTGTCCGCGAGATAAAGAAAGATTCAAACTTTGATTTTGTCCGTACAAAAACACAATTGAAGAATGAAATTAAAAAAGAAAAAATAATATCTTACTCAATCTTTGCTACAAAGACCTAGTTTTATAACATAAGAATGACAAAATCTATCAAAATGATTCAAATTTGAAATAAGGGGGGGGGGGTAATGCAACCATCTCGTAATCAATGATTAAATGGCACTTAGAATTCGAATTTTAATCTGAAATTTGCATGAATAATCCTTGGTAGGTCTATTTTCACTAAATTAAACAAAAAGTTGGAAACGTAATGGCTAACGGCTGGCAGCTCAGCCGTTTTGCCATTTGTGGGCTATCTTAAGAGCAAATTAGTCACAAAACCTATCTCCACATATTACTTTTTGGCGCTCAAAAACCTTATCAAACAGTTTTAGCCTGTAGATGATGGTAATAGAAATTAAAAGATTGGCTATTGTTACCAAAAATATGTTTTAAAAAGTTGATTCCTACATAATTAATGATGAATTTGCCCTGAAAATAGGCAAAAGACGGCTAAACGGCTGAGCCGCCAGCCATTACTTTTCCAACTTTTTGTTCGATTTAGGTAAAATAGACCTACCAAGGAATACTCATGAAAAATTTCAGATCGAAATTCGAATTCTAAGGGTTATTTAATTACTGATTACGAGATGGTTGCATTACCCCCCCCCCCCCCCCTAGATATACCACACTTTTCTGGGATCTTGCTGTGTCAAGTATCAACTGTTGGGAATATCAAAGGATGACTCCATGCAAAATTTGAGCCGGATCCGGCCAAAACCGGCCGTGAATTTTATGAAAAACCGTTTTTTTCCGGTTTTTAGGGGGTATCTGTAAATCGATTCAGCTGGAGCAAAACCGGTTAGAGGTACAACAAATTTTACTTCACATAGAATTTAGCCAATGCAATTGCCTACAAAAATGTACTTCATCATCAACTTGATTGGACAACTCTTTCCCCTCCTAAATGTCCATTAAAACCTCGAAAACGGCAAAAATCGCCAAAAATCACGCCTTCGGCGGCAAATAACGGCTAAACGGTCAGCCGGAGGCAAATGAAACATAAACAAAGAAATGTACGCCTTAAAAAGTTGTTCAACATCAAAGAGATGCTTGAAGTCTCTAAAATGACTCCTTCTCCTCCTTTAAGGGGAAAAACTGAAAAAACGTGATTTTCAAAAGTATGCCCACTTCGTGGGTGTGGGGGGCACTGAACCCGTCACCCCAGGGTCACCAAATATAAAGTCTAGGCGGCCCAAAATGCTGAATTTTCACCAAGTGAAAGTCTTGTGTCATTATCTCTTATGAGAAAAAAGTTATTAATTAATTAAAATTTCAAATTGTGATTTTTTGATGGATTTCTTTGATGAAATGACAGGCTGGTCAATTTTTAGACCATTTTTTGCTGTTTTCGGCCCGCCACGCCCAAACGGTTTGAGATAATCTCACGGGACCTTTTGCCCGACCTAAGCCTGGTTATTTGTAAGGTCTAAGAAAAAAAAAATCCCGGATTGGATGAAGCACGACGTCGCTGCGCGCCGTCAAAAATCGCTGTTCGGCTCATTTTGCCCCCTCAAACCCTCACCTCGTGCCATTTTTCTGTGTAAAGATTATAATTATAATCTTTTGCGTAAGTCTGTTTTTTTTCCTAGACCTCACAAATAACCAGACTTAGGTTGGGCAAAAGGTCTCGTGAGATTATCTCAAACCGTTTGGGCGTGACAGCCCAAAAACCGCAAAAAATGGCCTAAAAATTGACCGGCCTGTCATTTCATCAAAGAAATCCATCAAAAAATCACAATTTGAAATTTTAATTAATTAATAACTTTTTTCTCATAAGAGATAATGACACAAGACTTTCACTTGGTGAAAATTCAGCATTGTGGGCCGCCTAGACTTTATATTTGGTGACCCTGGGGTGACGGGTTCAGTGCCCCCCACACCCACGAAGTGGGCATACTTTTGAAAATCACGTTTTTTCAGTTTTTCCCCTTAAAGGAGGGGAAGGAGTCGTTTTAGAGACTTCAAGCATCTTTTTGATGTTGAACAACTTTTTAAGGCGTACATTTCTTTGTTTATGTTTCATTTGCCTCCGGCTGACCGTTTAGCCGTTATTTGCCACCGAAGGCGTGATTTTTGGCGATTTTTGCCGTTTCCGAGGTTTTAATGGACATTTAGTAGGGGAAAGAGTTGTCCAATCAAGTTGATGATGAAGTACATTATAGGTTATATTTTTAAATTGAAAAACAGTTCAAAACAGACAAAGACCAGTTTAAGGACGAAGCCTAATCTGTACCACTTTTGCACTACTTTTGATTCCTATGACGTAATAAAAATGACTGATTCTCCATCTCTTTTTTAGGGGTTTTATTCCAACTTCTTCTCTCATCTCCCTCATTTTATGGCGTCACAGGAATCAAAAGTCTTGCAAAAGGGTACAGATTGGGCTTCGTCTTATTTTAAGGTAAGCTAATTTGTTAAAAATATTGCGTAAATGTTGGAACGCCCCTCTTTCTCTTGATCCAAAGTTCATTCTTTGCATAAAAATAAAGTTTCTAAGCATAGTTATATGTGTGTTTGGTCCAGAGAGAGAGAGAGAGAGAGAGTGACAATGGTCTGTTTATTACACTAGTCCCAAAAAGTTTATAATAACGTTTTCTTATTCGTTTACCAACTTAGGGGACTAAATAAATTTTGATCTACAGAGGGGGTAATTTTGTGTATCATCATTGGGGATATACATCTTATACCTTTAGATCTTTGGTTTGGTCTCAGGTATACGGGAAAAGGGACAATGAGAAATGTTTGTCTTTGTTCGTTTGTCGGTCTGATTTGTCGAACTTTGCTTTTATGAACGTTGTCATCCTTATTTCTAGTTTAATATTCCAGCGTGACTATTAAAGTTTGAAAAAAAACTTACATATATTCATATTAATGGTTGAAAAACAAAGAAAATATCCCAGCAAGACATTATACTTCATAACCGTAATTTCGGGGAGGGAGGGGACATTTGGCTGATTGTTACACTGGTCCCCAAAGTTTGATAATAACGTTTTCTTTTCTGTTGGCTTAAAAAATTTGGGGAGTTTTATTAAATTTTGATTAGTTGGTTTATTCAGTTGAGAATCCAAACGTTTCAACCATTAATTGTAATCTATAGAATAGGGGTTATTTTATGTATCACCATTGGAGATGTGCATCTATTCATCGGCTATCCCTTTAGATCTATGCCTTCAAACCCTTTTGATGAATTTTAAAAGCAGTCGACCCCCCCCCCTTAAACCAAAATTGAAGAGTTCCACAAACAATTTAAGGAATCATACAGAAAACAAGGATGACAACATCCATAAAAGCGAAGCACTGAAACGGTAGGACAAACGGACACTAACACTTGTATAGTGTCAGAACTGAATAATCAGAATATAAATGTATAAATGTCGAAGCAAAATTGTAAGTAAAATTTTGAAAAACTGCTTGATACAGAATAATGTTTATGGACATACTTACATTTTTAGGACTTGATGATAGAGTTGCTTGGCTTATAATATTGTACTTTGTTGTCCCAGGAATCAGTATACCAAAAATCAGATCAATCGGATTATTAGATCACATAAAAATTTAAAATTTAAAAAAATAAAAAAATCAACATGTTTAAAATGGACGTACGGACATTCTTGTAATGATTATAGAGTTGCTACGCTTTCTAAATCGTACCTAACTACTACAGGAACCACCATGCAAAGTTTGAAATCAATAGAACAATTCTAACATGCCTAAATTAGCGAAAAAAGCTATCCGTGACGGACGGACGGACGGACCGACCCTAATTATAGAAAAGATTCGCTTTTAACAAGAAATAAATTAGAATTTAAGATAACTTTATTTACAAAAAATATTTTGAATACTATCAGCTTTTACAATATGTACTACAAAATGTGGACAATAATTACATAATTATTCAATTTCCAGTATGGCTTCGAAACCGATTAATATCCGCTGGATCAGAACTGGTTCTCAGTCATACTGAACGTATTACAGACTTTTTCCCACGAATACTAACAAAAATGATAAAATTTCTTACCCTCATGATTTTTTATTTTAATATCCGTGGAAAGCAGTATATAATACGATGAGATAAAAAAATAAGATTTGATTTTTTTTCTCGTATTCATTCCAATCCGGTGGATAGGAACCGGTTCTCACCCATACGAAAAAAACTATGTCTAGCATCGTATTATATCCAGCTTTCTACGAATATAAAAATGTACAATCATAAGATTAAAACTAGTTTTTTTTAGCCCCGAGGTGCCGAAGGCATAATTATACAATCTATATCCGCGGAAAGCCGTTTATAATACGATGCGAGAAATAACTATTACATCATAAATGATGTATTCATTTTATGAGTACGTTACGTTAATAACATTTTAATATCAAACTATTCATAAAATATTTAAAGTCAATATTGGATAAAATGTTTCAACAAATTATTTGAAATCCAACAAAGGGCTGATTTTGTTTCTCATCATTAGAAAGTATATATCCCTTAAGATCCCTGAGTATACATAATGAAAGAATAATCCCCAAAAATATAAACCAAAATAAATATTAAATTAAAATTATTTTCTATTGTAAGTTACATTTATGATCTATCCTTCTCCTAATTAATTATTAATTAACAAATGAAATTATTCTACAGTTAGAGGGGGGGGGGGGGGGGGATAATTTACAGACTTTTGTCCCTTAAGCTCCCAGGCATTACCTAGAGAAATCCTAAATCTCTATCCAAGCAGTCCAGCTAGAGCTGTGAGCAGGTTGGCGAGGGTGGTGGTGGTCCCCCCAATATTCACTGTCCCGTCAGCATTCAGGGTTATGAGGATGGGGAAGGGGAACAGAACAGTGGATGTTGGCTGGGTGATGTTCACGTTCACGTTAGTGGCGGCGGCGGTTGCGTTGTTGGAAGTCGCACTGTTTAGTAAACCTAAGGTGGATATAGTAGTTTTAGCAACGAGACTTTTTTTTGTGTGTGCCTATACCTGCGGTACCCTAACCTTTAAGGGCTACCCTGTACTCAATATAACATAACCTAACCTAGCCTGACCTTTAAAATGGTTCAAAGTAAGAGATTGGGGGTTCTGTGCCTAGCTTTAAAGGAAACAACGAAAGGTGTTAAATTTGTTTGATACTCACTGAACCACTAAGCTTTTCTATTTTTATGTGTCATGGCAGTTTGTAAAGAATATAATCTTAGATTTCGACATTTTTTGATAATAACACAATGGTATATCTGTGATAGTAACACATGGAACTTTCTATAACATTAATTTTTACAAGAAGGTTCTCCCTTTCATTTTGAATTTAATATCATTTTTTAAAAATTAAATTAATAAATGGTTTTGATTTCCTAATATACAATACTTACAGTGCAGTTAATAGCTTGAGTTTTGCTCATATGGATAGGATGTAATCTTTGTTAGACTTACTTGAAAAGGCAAGAC
Organism: Acartia tonsa; assembly: GCF_053477335.1. Taxonomy (NCBI): domain Eukaryota; kingdom Metazoa; phylum Arthropoda; class Copepoda; order Calanoida; family Acartiidae; genus Acartia; species Acartia tonsa. Next base: position 29,961,740 of record NC_137269.1, on the reverse strand, counting down.
CAAGCAGTGCCCCTATGGCCAAAAACAAGGGTAACAAAGCCAAGAAAAGCTGAGATAAATCTGTTTCATAGACGGCCTAAAAAATATATTTTATTAGCGAAGCTACTTTAACGAGTATTAAATGTTAATTTGTGTTATGGTCCTGAATATTTATCCTTACTTAAAAGTAACAGGATATCAGTCTGTCTTTCTGTCTTTGTAGTTATATACAGATATCTTGTTTACTTTGCCCTGAAGATAGCCTTTGAGGACGGGATACACCACAAGATCTTATCTTGTTGCATCATGCTTAATTACAGTGCATGATTACACGCGTTGCATGACCTTTGTCTGAAAGTCCTAACTGTGCATGGTAATAAGTTGCGTCTGTTTTAAGCCAAGGCATCCCCCTACTCTTAATATTTATGTCGTGCACCTGTCGCAGCAACAGCAGGAACCACTTTTAACGTCTTAGGGCCGAGATTCGAACCTATCACCTTCCTGACAATGAGCGGATACGCTGTGTATTATGCCACAGTCTTTGTTTTTGTTTTACCTTTACATGGAGTGGGATGGGACTAATAATAAGAATCCCCCCACAATCATAATTTTAATGTATAGTTATATGTATATAATATATATTACCTTATATGGAGGTGGATGGGACATGTAGTAATGATGTTTCTCCCCTCCATAACCTGGAGAGGAATACGACCTTTCTGTTCTCTTGTCAAAATAGCCTTCCTTAAAACAAAACAAAACAATAATTGATGAATATTATATCAGCAAAATTGAATTGACAATATGGCATAATGGGAATAAAATAAAGTTTCCAGTATGGCTTTCAAACTGAAAAAGTTAAAAAATGTATATTTTATTGTCTGTCTGAATAAATCACTGTGTTTAAGTATAGCGGCTTTCCACCCCTCCCCCCAAAACCAATTTTTTATTTTAGTTTAGAAAAATAATTCTTTTTTTTTTTTTTGGGGGGGGGGAGTATTTTTTTAGGGACGAATTCCTTATGAAGAGTGTTGGTACCCTCCCCAAAATAGTTATAAACCTTCCCGGGACCCATGAGAAGCTACCCTGTTAAGGAAAACCCGATCGGTTTAGCGGTTAGCGAGATCCTTCGGTACAAAAATACAGAAAAACAAATAGACATCCTGTTACTTTATTATTAGGATATTATATAATATCAGAATGTGTAAAAATTTGTGTGTGTAAAGCATATATTTGTCAGGGATTTACATCAGTACACCCTCCTACACCCCACTTGTCGTCTCTAATAGCTTCCCAAAACTCATCCCCCCCTCATTCGATTTGGTGTCAAAATTTTAAGGATTGTGTCAAATGCTTTGGATGTACTTGGCGCAACCTCTCTTACATATCACTGTGCACGCCACTAGTTGAACCCAAATGTGATGGTTTTAATACCAGCAAAATATTTACCGAGATATCTAAGTTATCAAAATTATAATCCAGATTTCTTTCTTCCTTCTTGTCTTCTACTTTTTCCTCTGTTGCTAAATATTTCATACTTCTAGAATCAATTTTAGCAAAGCTACTTTTCAATTTATGTCTTTCTTGGTAAAATATGTGCTTCAAATTAAATGAACCCCCCCCCCCCCCCCCTATTTCCTCTTTTGAGTACACCTATATGCCTTTAGGTTGCCGCTAGTTTTAGATTTTAACTCAAATAAATATAATTTGGGGAGGGGGTCAACTACAGATAAATTAATCTCTTCCTTCTCTGTAAAGAAAAATAGTTGTCTAGTACAAGCCATAAATGGATATATAATTAATTGGATATTGCAACCGATTTTCGCTTGCTCTAATAAGATGTTTATTCCAGCTGGCTAATTCAACGATACCACTCTTATAAAGATACCATCATTACTCCTTCTTATAATTTTACCCTATCCCCTCCCCTGACCATGGAGTAACGAATTGACCAATTGATAACTATATTAGCAACCTAAAGTGACGACAAAAATTCTTATGTTATAATTTCTACGGATTATATCTCCATTAAGCTACAGAAATAAGATTCAAAGGTAATGTCAATGGAAAATTTATCTTTCTTCCAATGTTTTTTTTATCTCTCAATAATGTCAAAAACAAGCAAAAGTGAAATTAATCCTAATCCTTTATCTCAACCCAATAAATTATAGCTTCAAAAAAATTAGGGGAAGATACATTAACTAGTCAACTAGTCTAACCTCAAACGATCCTAAAATGTATGAAATTCCTAAAGTAACAGTATCATATTCATCAGCCGGTAATCCTGTAGTTTCTGTTATCAGCAGAGATCTATCCTGGAACTTCCAGTCAGTTTCACCTTCAGGGGAGTGCCCCACACTACCCCCCTCGTCCCAGGTGGACATGGGCGTGCTGGGAGATGTGGAGGGTGTTGGGGTGGATGTTGTAGGGGTAAAAAAGGGAAGGTTCCAGGTAGAAAACCAGCCTAATGTTTTGTCCGTTGCCTGAATGAAAATGACATATCTTTTATTGCGGCCAATGCATAGCGTGGAAAAAAATGGACTAAAAAAATTGCATATATAAAGTGTAAACCGGTCAAAAAATATATTTTTAGTAATTAATATATAATTACTTGGATGTTGCACCAGATATTCATGTACTCTAATACAGTGATACTCACAGCTGGCTAAGATACCACAATACCAAACATCAACCCCCTTTTACCCATCCCCTCTCTCTCTCCCCTACTGGATGAACGAACTGACCAATAAATAAGGTCCATAAGCTAAATTGATGAAAAATTCTTCCCTGTCAATATATCCACGTATATCCTAATCCATTGTTGTAGATTACCTGGCTTTTAATGGCAGAATTTCTAAAATTATCGTTTGATTCTATTTCTTTATCATTATCTAAAATAAATAATTAAATTAATACAAAACTAATGCAGCAATAATTAATTAAAGATATGGTAAGTTTGAATAGAATATGAAGATTTAATATATTAATATATGATGGAAGACTGTAAGATATGGTGATACTCTGGAATCAAGGTCTTTTAGAGAATACATTATTTATGATCTTTTTTTGACAGTAAGAATTTACAATAAACTAGTATTATATTCCCCCTACCTTACTCGGGGATCTCAACCCCCCCCCCCCCCTATCTATACCTATCTTATGTGGTTTAAGATGTGATCTTTCAGTTTGACTCCAAATGTTGGAAGGAAATTCTGAATCCATTGTCTGTTGTGTTTGATCTGATTTTTTATGGATTTGAATTATTAAACACAATCCAATGAAACAGCTTGCAGTGCCTGATAAAAAATGATGTCATACAATACAAATGACCAATGATAGGCCAGTATCATTGTGATTGATCATTGATAAAATGTGTACTGGCCTATTATTGTTCATTTGTGTTGTATGGTTCATTTTTTATTAGGCACTGTAAGCTGTTCCTGATCCAATATACTAAGGTTATGATCTCGAAGGCCTAATTTCAAAATAAATACACACACTGAAACAGATTATTTTGTTTAATATTTTAATTAAAATCCATGTAACCTAGTTTGTTTGTGTTCAGGGTTGCAACAAATGTAGGTGCATAATTGGATGTCTCAATTTTGTCTCTAAAATAAAAATATGTACCTAATTATAAAGAATATTTTTGTTTAAGAAAGAAGTAAAAGAAAATACCAAATTGATGATAATTATTTAACGACAAAGTTGACAACCTGGGCTAGGCAGCAGCACGGCAGCCGCCTGCAAGCCTATAAGATAAATCAACCTTTTACAATTTTATGAAAAAATTGCAAATATTGCATTTTTTTTCAAATCATTTAAAAGGGTTTAAATTTGAAGTCGCTGCTGCCAAGCCCTATTGACAACTCCCTAAAACTAGATTAAAACTTACGAGTTATTTTATTACTATGAGAAAAGTAAATGAGTCGGAAGTATGCAAAAGATGAGATGGAAAGAAATCAATTGGGGATGAGGTAATAAACAAGTATAAAAAGGCTGGGATCTTAAGGGATAAGACAATGGAAGATAAATTAATGTACGTACCCCCAATTATGTTAAACAAAGTTATAGAAAAGTTTTAGAAAAGTTTAGAAAATGCTAAGATATTTAAGACAACAAATGAGAGAACCTGTTTATGAAACTTATATTGGTAATAGCATTAGTTTCCTTCCAATGTACTCACTCTCTCTGAGAAATGGTCTTTTAATCTTGTACCATAGGGAAACTAAGCTTTATGCAACAAACTTCTGTATCTAAAATTACCTATTTTCAATGCTGGCATAATTTTGAAACTTCAGATTATGATAATATCCATTATAATATCTTCTAAATGGTTTCTTGTCTCTGTACAGCCTCGGATACCCAAATTGTTGATTAGCTTTGCTGATATTTTCTTCAAAATTCAATTTGTTGCTAAAAATTGAGTTGCTGCCCTTATTTACGTAACCATGTGGTTGGTTTGAAGAATTGATAACATTGGAAATTGTACTGCTCTGTACATATTTGTTCTGGTTGTTATAATTTGATATTGGTTTGTATTTATATTTCTTTCTTTTATTTCCTGTATTTTAGAGTTCTTTTGTATAATACATTAAAGTCAAAGGCGGTTTCCCTCAGCATAAATTGAAATTAAAGGGGATAGTTTTAGTTTACTCGTCTATTATTTTTATTCAAAAAAATGTGAGGGTGTGTTTATAGCCAGGGCTCGATAGGCACTTGGAAAGAAAGCACTAGGTATGAAACTTGTCCGTCTTTTGCAGATTAAAATTACTGGTTTAAACGTTTGAATTCTCAATTTTTTTGAACCTCCGAATAATATGAAAATTTGAGCACCAGCAAATTTAGATTTAAAGGAAGATGATTAAAGTTCCTCAACAGATTATGACGTCATACGATAGAATAGCCAATGAGAGGCCAATATACACTGTAATTGATTAATCGTAAAATTTATGCTGGCCTCTTATTGGTTATTCTATCGTATGACGTCATAATCTGTGGAGGGGCTTTAATCATCTTCTATTTAAAGTTAAATCTTAAAAAACTTTTCAAACATTTTCTGAAGATATTAAAATTGTAAAAGAACTGTTCCTATTGATCTTTGAATATATTTGTTCTGTAGATTATTAAACTCAACATTCTTAATATTAAAATCTGTTTCAAATTTTCTCCAATACTTGGCGCCAGAATTTGGTTTGTACCCAAAATTATTCCTAAAAATATATCATTTTATTAAAAAAAAAACAAGGGCAATCGATCAATAATTAGCACATCTTTGAATTATTTGTAAAACTAAATCATAATTTGTAATATTTATACAGGATTTTTAATGTGGCTGATAATCGGTTCTAATCAAGTAGATATTAATATATTTTGAAGAAAAACAGTTGAAGTTAAGGCATTCATAAAAATTAATTTCAACCCTTGCCGCTCCCCCTCCCCCAAAACAAAAAAAAAATAAAAATAAATGACCGACAAACTGACGGGCCTAGTAAAATGTATACTGCATGCTCTTTTGTAGGGGTAATCACTAATCGTGTATGTTTAATGGTCACCAAAAATCAAGTCTATCTAAAATATCATCCGAGAAAATCTCACTTTTGTAGCGACTTGGAAGTGATAATGTTCTCGATGCTATTGGTTGATTTCAAAGACCCAATTGAAAGTCGACACAGGGTCATACAGGTATTTAACCCCTTACCCCTCTATTGTTTTACTCTAATATAATACTTACAAATTATCAGCTTGGGCTGAAGTTATCAAATTAACTCTAATACCAGACATTTCTACATTCTGAAAACAGTGATAGTTGTGTCATTAAATAGCGCAGATATATCCTCGGATAGACTTAAGGACAGGAGATCTTATTTTAGTGTATATTAGAACCAAACATAACTGTGCATGGTAATGAGTAACGGTTAGCTCGTTTCGTTAACCAGAATTGTCTTGTCGATTTCAAACTTTGCAGGATGATTGCTATAACAAATAGGTATAGCAACTATATAATCGTAACCAGAAAGTCTGTACGTTCATTTACATCATGTTCATTTTTATTTCTTCGACAACAATTTTTTATGTGATTTAATTATCTAATAAGTCTAATACTGATTCATAGGACAATAAATTATATTAATATAAGCAAAGCATCACTGTAAAAATATAGGTATGTATTTTAAACATTATCTTGTAATTAACAGTTTTGCAACAAAATTACGTACAATTTTGTCAAAACTTATTTGTTTCTATTTTGCTTATTCAGTTTTGAGTCTGACATTTTTCAAGAGTTATTATTGCTCATTTGTCCTATCGTTTCAGAGCTTGTCATCCTTATTTACCATAAATTATAGATACGACTTAGAATATAATCGTACAGTTTATGTATAGAAAAATTGATCAAGGATCTTAACATCCAATAAGGGGAAGCTCAACAAATCAGACAAATAAACATCATTAATTATAGAGTTATACACTATAAATCATCCTTATAATAAAGTAACAGGATGTTTGTGTGTCTGTGTGTTTGTACCGAAGGATCTCGCTAACCGCTAAACCGATACGATTCTCAATTACAGTGAAGCTACTTATAGGTTCAGGGGCGGTTTTTAACTGTTTTTGGGGAGGTTGACCCCCATACAATTCCCCGCCAACCTTAAGTGCTCTAGAGGTTTTGGGGGTAGCCACTAATATTGAATATAGTAAAACTGCTTTAAAAAAACGATATACTAAATATGGATGTACTTACATTTTAAAGATGTGATAAAAAAATGAATAATAATGTGACTTATAGTAATCACAAAATCAAGAGAAAAAAGTTAGTAGGATAATTCAATCATTTTACTTATTTGCAAAGCTTTTAACAATAAACCTCAGTGTTGAAACAACGCTTTAACTAATTATTATAGCTTTACTTTACGGACAGACGAACACATTCTTATTATAGAACAACCACGCATTTCAAAATAGAAATTAAATTTCCACAAAAAGACCATAATTCATATAAAAAAGCTTTAAATTGTTAAATCTAACACTTAATAAAAGTAACAAGGATGACAACAACCATAAAAAGTTGTAAACTGAAAAATTATAACAAAACCATGTACTTTCAAAGTAGTTTATCGCATCGTATTATAAACAGCTTCCCGCCATTATTAAAATGTAAAAATGGCTGGGACCGGTTTTAATCCGGCTGATATTAGTCGGTTTCGACGCCATACTGGAATAAAAGTGAAATATAATTTATGTGCTATTAGAATTAAATTTGTGCCATTAACAATTAGAACGTTAAGACAAAATTGCCAGTTGTCTAGAAATTGTTTTTTCCTTTATTCAAGCATATTAGACAGATGACCTATTTTCACATAAAGCTACGCTTTAAAAACTATAACAAATGTTTTAATTTAAAAGATATATTACGTCGCCACTATTTTATTTACAAAATAGAACCACAAGCTTTTTTTCAATCATTGCTCCTCCGCGGGTTACTTTTTCTAATTATTTGTCCGTAACATTTACGTTTTTTTTACTATATTAACGAAGCTACTCTTTTTGATCCCCCCCCCCCCCCCCCCATCATGAATTAAGCTACTTTGCCATACAGTATTAGTTATTTCTTTCATCGTATTATAAACCGCTTTCCGCGGATATAGAATTATAAGATTAAAACTAGTTTTTTTAGCCCCGAGTTGCCGAAGGCACGGGCTAAAAAAACTGGTTTTAATCTTATGATTGTACATTTCTATATTCGTAGAAACTTGAAAGCTGGATGCTAATACGATGCTAGACATAATTTTTTCGTATGGATGAGAACCGGTTCCTATCCGCCGGATTCAAATGAATACGAGAATAGTTATTTCTCGCATCGTATTATAAACGGCTTTCCGCGGGGCTAAAAAAACTAGTTTTAATCTTATGATTGTACATTTCTATATTCGTAGAAAGCTGGATATAATACGATGCTAGACATAGTTTTTTCGTATGAATGAGAACATAGGCGTCCAAGGGGGGGTAATGGGGCGATTACCCCCCCCCCCCCCAAATAATTTTGGGGGGGTAAATACCCCCCCAAAATAAAAAATCTCTAACAAAAAAAATTTTTACGCGCTTCGCGCGCATTTTTAATACTAAATTTTTAATATAATTTAAATTACCCCCCCAAAAAATTTTACCCCGGGGGTAAATTTTGGGGGGGGGGTAAACAAATTTTACCCCTGCCAACAGATTTCAGGGGGGGGTAATTACCCCCCCAAGCAAATTTTACCCCCGGGGTAAAAATTTTGGGGGGGGTAAAAAAAATTCGCGGCACGCTTCGCGCGCCATTTTACCCCCCCCCCCAAAACCGAATTACCCCCCCCTTAAAAAAATTTTACCCCCCCCAAAAAAAAAGCTTGGACGCCCCTGGATGAGAACCGGTTCCTATCCACCGGATTCGAATGAATACGAGAAATTATATTAAACTTTTGGGATTAAAATTCAGGGAGGGAGGATACATTAAACTAAATTATGTTGTTTCTCACAGTTTTAGAAACACGTTATTTCATTTGCAAGCACTATAACTCTTGTTACTTTTGTATATATAACATCTATATAAACTAGCAGTGTCCAAACTTTAAACCAATAATTTTAAACTACATAAGGTGTAATTTTGTTCATTATCATTGGGGATGCACATTAATTTTTATTCCTGTAAAAGAAGACAATGGAAATTCCTAGTAATCTAGTTATCCAACATAATATTCCATATTCCAATCGAAATATTATTTCTTGGATGTTGCAGCAGTTTCTCATGTAATCTAAAATGAAATATACTCGCAGCTGGCTAAAATAACGATACCCCTCATCCACCCCTTTTACCCCAACCCCTCCCCTACTTGTGGATAAACGAATTGACCAATAAATGAGATCCATATCAGCAACATAAATTGATGACACATTTTCCCCTGTTAATATATCCAAGTATTTTATATTCATTCAATCCATATTCAAAAAAACATTAAACAAAAATTCTCAGAAAATTTTTGAACACAGTAATAGTGTCTGACTGATTATGACGTAACAAAAAAAATTAGCCAATGAGAGGCTACTAAAAATTTTACCATTGGTCATTAACGGCCTCTCATTGGCTATTTTTTTTTGTTACGTCATATTTTTTGCACCAATACTCACAGCATCCAGATTCTCATATAATCTAAAAAAATTATATTCGCAGCTGGCTAAAATATCGATACCCCTCAATCACCCCTTTACCCCCATTATCTCCCCTACTTGTGGATTAACGAATTGACCAATAAATGAGATCCACGTCAGCAACATATTTTCCCCTGTCAATATATCCAAGTATTTTATATCCATTCATATTCCATATCCAAATGCACAAAAAATCTTAGAAAATGTTTGATTAGTTGGTCACAAGATCTTACAAGACGAACACATACATCCTTTTACTTTATTGTTTATTTTTAAAGACCATTCTCTCCAACGTTACTTTGTTATACTTGTTTTAGAAAGTGTTCTGTTAACTTAAATTTGCGAAAATCATCACAAATTTTTTAACATAAAAACAGCAGTAAAAATTCACCATATCATTTTTCTCAGGTTTTTTTTACAACTTTATTAAAAGCGAAGCTTTTCTATAATAAGGGTCGGTCCATCCGTCCGTCCGTCCGTCCGCGTAGAAAATTTAGAAAGCGTAGCAACTCTATAATCATCACCAAAATGTCCGTACGTCCATTTTAAACATGTCGTTTTTTTTTTACTTTTTTAACAACAAATTTTTATGTGATCTAATCATCCGATTGATTTGATTTTTGGTATATTGATTCCAGGGACAACAAAGTATGATATAATAAGCGAAGAAACTCTATTATCAAGTCCTAAAATGTAAGTATGTCCATAAACATTATCCTGAATCAAGCAGTTTTTCAACAAATTTACTTACAATTTTGCTTTGACTTTTATACATTTATATTCAGTTCTGACACTATACAAGTGTTAATGTCTGTTTGTCCTACCGTTTCAGTGCTTCGCTTTTATGGATGTTGTCATCCTTGTTTTATTTTTATCCGATTGGTGTTTTTATAAAGATTTAGATATTTGCAAACAAACAGCTAAACTTAAGGTCAATTACTATTAATTTATAAAAAAAAGTCCATCTTGTATCAATTAAGATATCGACAAAAAGACTGATAATAAGCCCAAATAAGTTTTGTTTATGTCCTGGGTAAATTTAGACTATTTGGCGGGGAGGAAGGACACTCCATCATTTATAATAAAAGTCATGGGGGAAAGGTTTACTGGCACTCTCTATTCCCGTGTATAGTAATACGAGGCTAATGGCGAAGCCTTTTATTTTTAATAATTAATTTTCTACGGTTTCATGAAATATAATTCTTAATGTTACTTTTTTGTTGATTTTTTTGATGTGTTTGTTAAATAAAATGTTTCGCCATGTAGAACTTTTTAAAAGCGAAGCTTTTCTATAATTAGGGTCGATACGTCCGTCCGTCCGTTCGTAACGGATAGCTTTTTTCGTTAATATAGGAATGTTAGAATTGTCCTATGGATTTCAAATTTTGCATAGTGATTCCTTTAGTAGTTAGGTATAATGTTATAAGCGAAGCAACTCTATAATCAAGCCCTAAGTATGTAAGTATGTCCATAAACATTATCCTGTATAAAGCAGTTTTTCAACAAATTTACTTCAATTTTGCTTCGACTCATATACATTTATATTCTGATTATTCAGTTCTGACACTTCGCTTTTATGGATGTTCTCATCCTTGTTTTTATAAATTTAGTTCTGGGAACTTAGAGCATCCAAGGTTTTCTACAAGTCATTCATGTTTGAATGTCTGTCTGTCTTCCATATAAAAACTTGCATTTATAGAACATTATATACCAACAAATCTGTATGTGACCTTATAATAAACATAGGAAATGCAATTTGCAGGGATCTAAAGGGTTAAGACAATAGCCGATTAATTGATGTATATTCCAAATGATGTTACACATTACCCCTTCTGTAGATTACGATTAGTGGTTGAACCATTTAGACAAGTAACTTAATAAACCAACCAATTAAAATTAGTGAAAGTCCACGAAGTTGTTAGGCCGACGAATAAGAAAACGTTATTTAAAACTTTGGAATTAGCCCATTGTCCCCTTTCTATCTGCCTTTTTTAACTAATTGTTATCAAATAAAATATGAAATATATCAATATGTCATTAAACCAAATTTTACTTATTAAAAATGTATTTTTTTCTTATGTATATGTGGAAAGAAAGGGTTGTTAATCAATTAATGTGCCATTGTCCTTTTATTCTTGTGTAATCTATAGAGTAGGTGCGCCTTTTTATAGACCTATTGTTTATAGAGAGCACAGCTGCTATACAATTAGGATATGTTCATATGTACATACGTTTACATATTATTGAAAGAAATGAAAAATACAGCACAATAAAACCACATGAAAACTCATGTGTTTTTACACAAAGTGTCTGTTGAGTACTGATAGCCCCCCTTGTTTTCCAAATAAATTGAACATAAAATTCGATGGGGGGGGGGGGGGCGGGGGGGTCCCCTATGCCTAACCCCTATGAACGATCTATAGTTGCGTTGCCTTAACCCTGTGGGGCTACCAAGAACCAAATATAACCTAACCTAAACAGACCAAAGTGATCAAAACAACAAAAACCACTCCCCACCCTTATTTTCATTTTGAAAAAGGGGTGGTGGGGGATTATTTGTATCCAACAGGCACCAAACTATCCTTAAAAACATATTTATATTATACTTTACTGTTCTATAAAAAAATGTTGTTAGCTTGAGGTAGCTGCACTACTTATGGCCACAATTTTCCTTGTTAATCACTATTACTGTCATGTCACCACCTGACGAATAATATGTGTCAGTCATAATTCTTAGTAAGGGTGATATTTAAACAATAAAAGTCATAGATACAGGGAAAAATAAAATGTACAAAAATTGTATTTTTTTATGTAAAGATTTATAAGAAAAATAGGGGCTGTGCCCCTAGCATCTAGGGACCCGTTCTTCAAAAGGATGTAAAGGAGGCAGAAAAATAGTCTAAAGCCATCCCAAGGCTTAATTCTAAAACTAAAATAGACTAAAACTATCCACGAACCTATTTGAAGACTCCCTAAAAAGGAGAACTCAATCAGTTCAGTTGTTATTGAAATCTTAAACATCAGACAAAAACCCTTACTTCTTTATATGATAGGATAGTAAGCTCTAGAAATGAGATGTATGTAGTAAGATCTCGTAAACGTCAGTACTAAATATAATTTGAAGAAAAGCTTATTATTAGTTTTAAAACTAAAACATAGATAAATATAAAGGGAAGTAATTAAATTGTATAATAGTTATTTATCGCATCGTATTATCGACAGATTAATGAAATGTAAAATTATGAGATCAAAATTAGTTTTGTTAGCCCCGAGAAAACTTTTATTAATGTTTTTATTTGTAGAAAATTTTCTATAATACTAAACATGAGGTTTTCAAGTTAGCTGAATACCAGTTCAAATCCAGCGAATATTAATCGGTTTCGAAGCCATATTGGACATAAATTATCAATATATAATCATGAGATTACATATATGCAGGTTTAATCTTATTTTAGGTATACCTAGCTATTGTGTAAATGTATGCTTATTTCCAGAAAGTCAGAAGTATCTTTATTATTCCTTTTTGGACTAACTTTATTATCCCCTACATCCGTGGAAAATAAGACTGATGTTTAAACAATTACTTTCACTCTTATTGATAAACCTAAACAAGGACGAGTATATAAAAAAAAATAGCGCACCTATAACACAATTAACTTTAATTTTTAAACTTTTATGTGTTGTAGATTAAAACTCAGTATGACATTTCAGGGACATCCAAGCTTTTTATTTTGAAGGTGTATAAAAAAAGGGATTTCAAAGGAAGATAGAGATATTTGTATAAGTTACTTTAACGTAGAGAAGATCATAATTACCCAAATAAAAGAATAGCTATGCTACTGTTAAAAACATATTTAATATGATAAAAATAGTTTATGGACTTAAAGACAACCTTAATTAATTAAAGAGTAGCAGCGCTATTTATCATCCCTTAAGGGCAAATTTACAGTAAATATTTTGAGTTTATTTTTTTTAATAGTAAGGCTGGCTGTCCTTCGGGCAAATTCTTCTCTCCAATTGGCTAAATAATTCGAATGCTTGATTCTTATTGGTTTATTAATTTCAAATAGATTAAACTATCTAGGTACACACTTTCAAATTATTCTAGGGGTTATATATATCTATTTGTCCTCCATTGTCTTATCCCTAGAGATCCCTGGATAAGCTTCAATAATAATTTTTTCCAAACTTTGATCAATGAAAAAAAAATTTATTATAACTGCTCTAGTACACTGTAGTGTAAGCAATGTATGTATCTCCCAAACTATTTTTTTACACGCTATAGTCAAGTACTTGATATCAATCAAACAAGAATCATCTCATGCAATCATAGTAGCGTAGCTACTCTTTAATAATGTTATTACTTAGGTAGTCACTCTACATCTAAGATATATATCTTGATACATTATCACGCAAAATCCCGCAAGTAAACAGTACAACACACACCTCTATAGACCAGTACATGCAAAAACTCACATACACACTTAACGTACCATTCATTAAGTGACTGAGTCATAGCTTAAATTGTAACCTCATTAATCTAATATACTATTTATATATTAATTCTGTACCATACATCACTGTTTTTTTTAAAACTTATTACAGTTTATTTACACAGAAAAAAAAGGTTAAACATCTATAGAATAGCTCCGCTACTAAAAAAAGAGCGTTAATAATACATAACAATAGCAAGAAATGACAGATTGATTAAGTACAAAATTATAAAAAAAAACATAAGGAAAATTGATAAAAGGACAATAAAGCTAATTTCAATTAATTTCACATGCGAAAACACGCTTTAAGTAGAAATACCCCCCTTTGCTATTTATTGATAAATTTCAATTTTGAAATTTATTAATAACAATGGATATCAATAGAAAACGAGGATATTTTTTTCCTCAATTAGGATATGCTAATATAGTCCTCAGATATTGGTCTTTACGTTCCTCCATGTTCAAAGAAGGGAGAGGGGTAGGGATACAGTCTTAAGGGGTGTCGTTATAATAGCCAGCTTGGAGAAAATCTATCATAATATCCACGCATTCTATATCCATTATTCTAACTGAATAAGATAAATTATTCATATTCTTTGATATTTTCTTATCTTATTGTTGCTGCTTCATATAATGAATATAATTGTCCTTGTTAAATATGTCCTGCTGCGCTGCTTATATAGGCATAGTCCTTGTTAGTAGCGATACTACTCTATGATTTAATTTGACTGACTATCCATCTACGCATCGCTTTGGAGGGTAATATTCTCTCTGATAAGATAAGGGAATGAATTTTTTTTATTGAAGATAACTTATAAAAATGAGCATCCAGCATTTAATTTACTTACACCGTCGTTCTGTCGTGATTCCAGAATATAAATATTAAACAAATTAAAGACGCAATTGAAAGATTTGGTAGTTTGGGATCCAATAAATTTAATCTTGATTTATATGAAGCTTAAAATATGCTGTTCAAATCGATTTTTTCTATATTATCGGTTTTTTTTGTGCTTCGTTTTAGATGGATGTTGTGATCCTTGTTAGTTAATCAGTCACAATAAGTAGTGACAGCTGATTAGAAGTGCTTCATTAAAATCAACATACTGGAACACAATATTATAGTTTCTAAAACCAACAATTTTAAGTACAGTGTATATATCACACGTTCGTTAGTTTTTCGGCAGGGAAATGGTTCGAGTATGTCTTGGATCTTATACAGATACAACTTAAACATGCGTATAGTTAGACAAAGGTTTTGCAATCAAAGAGATACATGCAAAGATTTTTAGGTTTCTAAATACGTTTAATGGTTAGAGTATATTCCATTCTAATATTCAATGTGTTTTCAATATTTCTCTCTTTTGCATTGTTTTATGGTCAATAATAAAATATTCTTTATCAGGGATCTAAAGGGATAAGACAATGGCCGATAAATTGATGTACATCCCAAATGATGATATATAAAATTACTCCTTCTGTAGATTACAATTAGTGGTTGAAACGTTTGGAGATTCAACTCAATGAATCAACCAATCAAAATTCATTAGTCGTCCCAAGGTTTTTGTTAAGCTTATGAGTAAGAAAACGTTATTATAAGACTTTTGGGGACTTAAACAGCCCAATGTTTTTCTGTCCCTAGGTTGATATTTCCCTACACCTATATTAGGAAAAATAATAAGCCTCAACAAATGAGACATTCAAAAATGAATCTAGAATAGCAGTGCAGTGGAGTAAATAAAATTTGTCCAATAAAAAATGATATTACTGTCAGAGCATTACCATTAGACTGAAAGTCCAACCTATCACCTTGCCGACAATAAGCGAATGCACTACAAGTTGTACCACAGTCGCAGCTTACTTTTAATTACTGGGATAGAAAATAATTATTCCCATCATTTACATATATTCTTTGCTTTGTGAATATAGGCCTACAATTTTACAACCTGTCATGTCCTGCTAAAACTGATGCTAAAGATAGAAATTATTCAAAACAAATGATTCTTATTTTGTGATTAAAGGACAGTAATACTGCATTCTGCCATGTCGTCTCCAAGCTGAGGGGATGGAAAACACTATTGCGAGGAACACAGTAATAGTGTCTGACTGATTATGACGTAAAAAAAAATTAGCCAATGAGAGGCCGTTATTGACCAATGGTAAAATTTATAGTGGCCTCTCATTGGCTATTTTTTTTTTGTTACGTTATAATCAGTCAGACACTATTACTGTGTTCTATTGCGAGACAGGGATCTATAGGGATAGGACAATGGCCTATTTGTTCATGTACATTCCTAATGATAATATATAAAATTACTTCTTCTTTGATTACAATTAGTGATCTAAACGTCTGAACACTCAACTTTATCAACAGCCAATCAAAATTCAATAAAAGTCTCCAAAATAGTTAATCAAAAGAGTAAGAAAACGTTAATATTGTAAAAAAAACAGCTCCATGTCCCCCCACTCCCTGGTTGCAAGGGTTATTGATACTCGATACATGATTATAGATTTTTCATAACTCAAAATTAATTTCAACAAAACTGCATCAGCAGATAACCTTTTTAATATAAGGGCAAAAAGTATAACTTTTCTTTTCTAACTTTGAAATTTAAAATAAAAGAGAAAAAAGGATGATAACATATCAATAACAAAACATGCCTAAACATAAAAGGAATCTTCTTAGATAATTCCAAAAGCAAATTAAACTCAACAATAAAGCTACCTGTCCATATGTAAAAAATAAAATCTACTTATCCTACTTCATAGTTACCAGGGATAGTTACTAAAATCCCAAAAAAGGCATAAAAATCAGACTAAATAAACAAGCAAATGATCAAAAATAAAAAAAATTGTCCTTTCCTTTATAGACACAAAAATCCATTAAGAGGTTAAAAATTTTATTTTAATAATATACCCCCCCCCCAAAAAAAAATAAATAAACAAAACTAAAACTTTTATGGGAGCCGAAAGATTCAAGTTTCCCCATAAATGCTTCAGACAGACAAACAAACGGACATTAATGAAAGCGACAATTCTATATAATGTCAAAATTCATATTAAGAATAGTATTTTTCAGTTTTTAAAATGATCTCTTAATTGCACCAATAGAACACTTGATTCCAAGATTATAACTTACTGTTGCAGAAATCTTTATTGTATAGTTATAAACCAATACTACGGCGCGGCGAATATACATACGGGCCAACTCTAATTGCAGAGTAGAGTAACAACAATGAAATGTTCAATGGATAATTTCAAGTGCGTCTTAAAGCACTTCCGACGCAAAACTAAAGGGAAAATATTAAAACTATAGTTGCGATTTCTTGCAAGTGTCTTACAAAACAACGAAATTACATTTAGCAAAAAAAAACAAAGTATCAAAATTATTTTTGTTAACGCAACTAGGCTTAGTTTTTCAACAAATTTACTTTACTGATTTTTGGTATATTGATTCTTGGGACAACAAAGTAAAATGTTATAAACAAAGCAACTCTATAATCAAGTCCTCAAAATGTAGGTATGTCTATAAACATTATCCTGTATCAAGCCGTTTTTCAACAAATTTACTTACAATTTTGTTTCTACTTTTATACATTTACATTCTGAATATTCAGTTCTGACACTCTACAAGTGATAATATTCGTTTGTCCTAATATTTAGAGCTTTGCTTTTATGGATGTTATCATTCTTGTTAATATACTACTATAACATAACTTTTAAAACACTATATCCTTTTATTATCTCTTTTTTTTTGGCAAAGTTATTCGTTGTAAGTTGTAACGTATATACACCTTTTTGCGCTTATTAGTACCCCCTGCCCCCCCCCCTCACACACCCTCACAATTAATCCGCAAGTAAGTCTACATGTATATACAATGTATTGTTAATTTAAGATCAATTTAATCAAATCAATTATATATATAATTATTAGAAATATTCAACTACCACCACCCCTGCCCCTAGTCTTTTGGGTTGAAGACCGTTAGTTATTACAAATCATATGAATCCTATGAATTCGCCCCTAGCCTCTAAGGGCTTTGCTCCAAGAGGTAATTTAAAAAAAAGTACCTCTGGAGCTGCCACCACTAATTTCAAATTAATTTTTTAAAATTGAGGGGGATTTTTTTGGGGTGGTTGGGGGTGTCCCACCCCCCCCCCCCCCCTTTCCCCATGAAAACAGCCTAAAACCACAACAGGACCAGTAAGTATATTCCCTGAAGAGTAGAATCCGATCGGTTCAGTGGTTACCGAGATCTTAAAGGACAGACAGACGGACGGACGGACAGACAATTAGACATCAAGCTACTTTGTATTATAGATACACAAAATGTGGGGGTTCTACCCCTCTAAAACAATTTACAGAGGGAATAATTACCCCAATGTCAATTTTAACCCCAGAATAAAAAAGCTTGAACGTCCTTGGATAGAAGTATTGCATTAAGACAGTAGTTACGAACCATAAATAATGCAAAAGGCATCCCAAATAATTCAAAATTCTGGATTTAGTCGTCTTTGCTTCACTTTATACATTATTGATTATCAAACTTCACCAAAAAACCGCAAAATAAAGTGTTTGGTTGTTTTACAGATGTATCTTTTTACATAATGATATAATATGTGAAATCATATCCTTGGTACTCCTATCTGAAGGATAGAAACATGTATTTGTTATGATAGTTTATTTTATCAACAGTTAAACAGAGGAATTTCATGTTTTAAATAGTTATTTATCGCATCGTTTCTTAAACTGCTTTCCGCGGATATATGTAAAAATACAATTATAAGATTAAAACCAGTTTTTTAAGCCCGTGCCTCATGATTGTACATTTCTATATTCGTAGAAAACTGGATATAATACGTTGCTTATTAAAATTTTTCCGTATGGCTGAAAACCGGTTCTAATCCACCGAAAATGCATTATTAAAAGCCAGGCTTTTACCAAAGTTAACAGTCTGCAATAGTTAATTTGAGTATCTTAGCGAAATTACAATATAAGGATCAGGCCATTGAAAGCAGCGTAGATTTAAGTATCAGACTTCTGAATGAAATTAAGATCATGGTTTAAAAAGCGTAACAATATTTGAACAATCATGGGACACATACAGTCAGATACACAAATAGATAATTATATAATAGATATAGAAAGTCTAGATGAACAATCATAGAACATACAGTCAGATACACAGATAGATATATAGATAATAAATATAGAAAGCCTAGATGAACAATCATAGAACATACAGTCAGATACACAGATAGATATATAGATAATAAATATAGAAAGTCTAGATGAACAATCATAGAACATACAGTCAGATACAAAAATAGATAGATAGATAATAAATATAGAAAGTCTAGATGAACAATCATAGAACATACAGCTGATTAACAGATAGATAGATAGATAATAAATATAGAAAGTCTAGATGAACAATTATAGAACATACAGTCAGATACACAAATAGATAGATAGATAATAAATATAGAAAGTCTAGATGAACAATCATAGAACATACAGTCAGATACAAAAATAGATAGATAGATAATAAATATAGAAAGTCTAGATGAACAATCATAGAACATACAGCTGATTAACAGATAGATAGATAGATAATAAATATAGAAAATCTAGATAAACAATCATAGAACATAAAGTCAGATACAAAAATAGATAGTTAGATAATAAAAATAGAAAATCTAGATAAACAATCATGGAACATACAGTCAGATACAGAGATAAATACTTGATATAGAAAACCTATTTTTATTTTTATCCAAAATCAGCTATAAAATGTTTAATTTCTTAGGATAAATCTTTGCTTGGGGTAATTCTATTGACCAGCTTTAGTTAAATATAAACCATGAATCTTTATCTAATAGAAATTTTCAGTATTATGTATTATTATGACTGAACATCTAGGGTAATAAATCTATTAGTATCTAAACCAAATATTTTAACAGTCATGGCCAAACATATAACTTATGTCTTTCACTTTTACTTTCGAAATTTCCGTAAAAAGTACAATTTAATATTTGTAAATTTTCAACGTTTTGACATCTACATATAAAAAGTTTAACATAAGTTTATAATTATGTCTTTGAGGGGAGATAAAAGATATCCGTTGAAGTAAATTCTAAGAGAATTTTATAGTAAGGGGGGGGGGGGGGGGGGAGTTGAACTATTTCCAGAAGTTTTAAAAATACGTTAGGTTAAATTTTTTTTTAACTGTCTTGATTGGATAGTAAAAACTAACAGTTTATAAACTTTTTCTTAATAACTTTAACCTACAGAAAGCCTAAGTTTAGGAATCGGTAGCAACGCAGCCTTGGCTTCGGTTGAATACAAGTTTTCAGCTGCGTCTGTGGCTGAGGGTGACTGCAGCTGGTGGTGGATTAGGCTGAAAACGGCTTATGTTGCGTTAGGCTAGTGAGGCTTAAAGTGGTTTAGGCTAGAGAGGCGTAGGGTGGCTGATTTCAAATTTGATGGCCTTTGCTTAGGCTTGCTGGCGAGTTGGCTGACAGTGGTGATTATTGCTTAACTAATGAAGTCACGCAGCTGACAGATTGACATCCTGTTACTTTATTTGTTATGCTTCGCTTATATGGTGTTTGCTATCCTTGTTTAAAAGTATTTCCTTAACTTTTCAAAAAATTTATTATTACTTGGATCTTACACCAGATTATCATGTTCTCTAATAAAGTTAGACTTGTAGCTGGCTGAAATAATCCATATATCACATTTACCCCACCCCCTCCCCTCTTACTGTATAAACGAACTGACCAACACATGATGTTCATGTTAGCAACCTAAGTTGACGATAATTTTTTCCCAATCATAATATCTACGTATATAATATATATCCAAATCCATTTTCATAAGCTTTGTATTTAATTTTTATGAATGTTTTTCTCAATGACATTAAAGTAAGAAAAATTATTATGCTTAATTATAACCCTGAACCTACAACCTTCAAGTAAAGTGTACAGAAATCAAATTCATTAATGTCTATTTATGTATTACAGTTTTCCGCGGAAAGAAACATGAAAACTTAAAGATTAATTCAAGTTTTGTTAGCCGCGTTGACCACAGTAGTAATTGAAAAAAATTATAAATGTACATTTTTCTAATCGATGACATTTATCATATAAATGTAAAAACTATGTAATTACAGCTTAAGATCTCTGAAACAGCTGTCTCTACTGCAATTGTATTTTAATTTCCTAAAAACTAGGATCAAGAAATGGATGTATGATATACAATATACATAGAAAATATGACTGGGGGAAAATTGTTAATTTAGCCTTCTAACATAGAACTTTATTGGTCAGTTCATTCATTAGGAGGGGATGGGATGGAGTAAAGGGGGTGGAAGGGGAAACGTTATTTTAGCACGCTGCAAGTTTCACTTCATTACAGAAAATAAAAATTTTGTGTAAGGTCCAAGTAATAATATATCCATTTCTAAAGATTAACAAACAAATCAAATGTAATAAAACGATATAATGCGATTAATTTATGAATTTCACCTTTTTATAGCAATTATTTTAATGAGAAAAATTAATTCAATGTAATTTACAAAAAAAAAGTTTTCCAAAACATTGAAAGTGGTGTCTTATTAATCAATTAATTTATATTATCACGAGAGCTTTATTTAGTACTAGCCTCTAGGGGCCCTTTAAGAGTGGAGTTGAATTCGATAGCCAAATTTTTCATTGTAGAATAAAACAGAAAAATTAAAGAAGAAATTTTTTGTATGGGGGAAGGGGGTGGGCCGGGTTCATCCCCTTCCCGATTTTGTATTTTTGCTAGCATGTAAAGGAAAAACATATCGGTTCATCGGTTAGCGAGATCCTTCAGTACTGACAGAAATATAAAGATCATGTTACTTTATTGTAAGGATTTAGAAAAGAGAATGATTAGTAAATTTACAACCTCTTTTTCCTCTAAATTTCACCGTATGACAGAATTTAATGCATGGACTTTGGAGGAAGAATTTATTTAAATTCCATTGCATTACTGTATTTCCATATCTCTTTTAAATATATTTGTATTATAGATAGCAACATTCCAATGTTATGGCAATGAGACTAATCAGTGCAGAAATGGTTCTCGGTTATTTAATTAAATCTTGATTTAATTTCTTTTAAAAGTCGTCATTTATGAGTATAAAACTGAAGTATAATATAAAAGTATTAGTATTAAAAAAAAAATATGAACGATATTTGTATGAACATATTGCATTGGCTATATTCATAGCCTCAAGTGGAATACTCCAAAGAATTGGTTACTTAAAGTTTTAAATCCAATAATATTTATTTTCTGTTTAAAAAATAAAATGCTATGTTATTTTTAATGGGGCCGTGTTTCTTCCACTAAATATCTTTAAACCTTCCTTAAACAATTATAAACCATTTTGTCGCAAGTCTTTTAGGGGCTAATCCATCAACCCATTACCATTCTGCACTTGATGGCCCTGAAAACTGGCCTGGACCAACTAAGAAATTCCTTGAATGTTATTGACCAAAAAGGTATTCCTAGTTATTCAAAATTTATTGCAAATAATAAAATGATAGAAAGAATTCAGGGCTCGGCAGGGAAATCAACCACTGACAATTTTAAAAATCAGCTGAATGTCTAATAGTCTAAACCTGACCAAAATATGACAATCCCTCTCTTTTTAAATCAAAGCATTCCAATGGCTTTTAATTTGAGGCTTTGTCACAGCTTGCGCGCGGCTGCCGAACCGTAAAAAAAGAGAAATACAATAAAATTTTTATGTAAAATAAGAAAATAAAAGTCATTTATAAATTGTGTTACGCAAAATATTTTATATTAGCTTACTTTCACAAATAAAAGATATTCTTGTAAACAAAATGATGATGGGCATAGTTATTTATAGCATCGAGGCTAACAAAACTGGTTTTCCATTTTATTATTCGTGGAAAATTGTTTATAATATAATACGATACATGATTTTTTAGTATTGCTGAGAAACGATTATTTCAGCGGGTATTAATCGATTTTGTAGCCATACTAGAAATCTTATTCTCAAATAAACAGCGCAGCTATACTATTAATTAGACTGTTTATTTTGTTTTAAGGTGTACTTACTTACAAAATGGCTCTGAAAAGTTGTAACGTTTGATTTTTGTCCTTTTTGATCAGATTGAGTTTTCATTGAAGCTTTACTGGGTCATGTAATATTTTATGCTATTTTACTCCCCCCTTTATCTAATTTCCCAGGGCTCAATAAATCAAGTAATGATCAGAATTCATTAAAAGCCTAAAACGACGATTTTTCACAAGATTTGATCTTATGAATATTGTCATTCTTGGTATTTAATGCATACTATTTTTGGAATCATGAATTTTTATTTTTTATTTTGGTGACATAAGTTAATTTCTAATTAAATCCAACTATTACTAGAAAACGAGTTATGCAGATCTTAGGGATGTGAAAATAGGCGATAAAAATGTAAACACCAATTATTGATAAATGTCCCAACTTTCCTAGAGCCCTCCCTGCTTTTACTGAGACTTTGTCGTCAACACATCCACCATTTTGATTGCACGACCTTTATATATGAGCATGAAGTCTGAATTCTAAAAATATTTTTGGTTTAATGTAGTTTAAGAAAGGGCCCGCAGGATAAGGTCTTCACAAATATATTTAGTCATAGAGAGAGAGAGGGGACAATGGGCTGTTTATTACAATAGTCCACAAATTTTTAGAATAAAACTTCCTATTCATTAGCTTACAATTTTGGGGGACTTTAATGAAATTTGATTGGTTGATTCATTAAGTTCAATGTTCAAACGTTTCTTCCACTAATTTTAATCTACAGAAGGGATAATTGTGTGTATGATCACTGGTAATGTATGTACATGAATTAAAATTTATCGGTCATTGTCTTATCCATTTAGATCCTTGATATTTAGTATTACTTAAGACTATCTAAATTTGTTTAGTTTCGTTATTTTGGATTTAAACAACCTTGTTCTCTGAACTCATAGAGTATATATAGAGATATAGTTTAGAGACACATTCTCTAATTCAGACAGTAGGAACAGTAGAAGAACAATCGGGTTATGTTTTAGGTTGAAATGAGTACAGATTTTGGTACGAAACGGTATAATTTTATTTATTTCGTTTGTATAACGGCGATTGTCTGATAAAATTAAATTTTAAAAGTTTGACGGATTTTTTGGCCAGTTTGACCATCAAGATATACTATACTTATTCTCAAAAGTAACAATCTAAGTTTAGATCTATAGCAAATGTTACTTTAAAGGTAAAAACATAATTAAATTTCTACTATAATAATATATATAATTACTGGGAAAGCAGTTAAAAGTAAAACACATTTTATTCAATAAAGTGTAACAAGAACATGTATGTTAATAGATAACTAACCGTTATAATATTCTAATATCAGGGATGAGGCAATGGAGGATAAATTGATGTACTTAACCCAATAGCTCAAAGTTATTGGTTGAAATGTTTCGACACTGAAGTTTTTATCAATTAATCAAGCTATAAAAGAGTACTAAGCCAATTTATAAGATAACTTCTTGATAAAACTTTGGGAACCAGTATAATTATTAGAACAAAGTTCACTCTCTTCCTGTCTAAAAAAAAGTATGAAATAAGCAAATTTTGGAGTAATTAAAAAAATATCTATAGCTAAATAATACAATTTTAAACAATTTCTATTTTTAAATTTAAAGAACCGTCAATAAACATGAGAAAGATTTATTAATAGTTATTTCTCGCATCGTATTATAAACGGCTTTCCGCGGATATAGAATGTACAATTATAAGATCAAAACTAGTTTTTTTAGCCCCGAGGTGCCGAAGGCACCGGCTAAAAAACTGGTTTTAATCTAATGATTGTACATTTTTATATCCGTAGAAAGCTGGATATAATTCGGTGCTAGACATAGTTTTTTCGTATGGATGAGAACCGGTTCCTATCCACCGGATTCGAATGAATACGAGAATAGTTATTTCTCGCATCGTATTATAAACGGCTTTCCGCGGATATAGAATGTACAATTATAAGAATAAAACTAGTTTTAATCTTATGATTGTACATTTCTATATTCGTAGAAAACTGGATATAATACGATGCTAGACATAGTTTTTTCGTATGGGTGAGAACCGGTTCCTATCCACCGGATTCGAATAAATACGAGAAAGATTCATTAAAATATTTCACCATTTCTTAAGTAAACGTCAAACGTACATACATGCCCTATTTATAAAGAAGTAGGTGTTGATAATAAATCATATATGTACATAGTTGATATCTCTAAATTATAGCACGTCTGTATACTTACCCAAAGGCTGTATAGATGATCGCAGCTACTCTGTAACTAGAGAGTAATTACGTACGTCGTAGTAAGCTACATACATAGAATAAAAGAAACTTCGGCTTGTCTTTATAGTTAAAAAAATATTGGATGGAATGATTTTTAAAACAAGGATGACAACAATAAAAGCGAAACTATAAAATAAAACGATAGACCAAACGAACTTAAACACTTGTACAATGTCAAAACTTAATAGAATGCCAATTTAAAGTTATAAACAAAATCGTCCATAAAGTTGCTGCAAAATAACATAGATACTGACATACTTACATTTTAAGGACTTTTTTCATTAGGACTTGATCTGTAAATCAGATAAATAGGTTAAAATACAAAAAGTTTCTGGTATTAATCGCGCACCTCCAGGCAAAACCCTGTTTAGGCCATTGATTCAAAAATAAAAAAAACACAATTATTTAATAAGAATATTATTTAAAAACTATGCGACTATAATAACTCGGTATAAGATTATCACAGCTAAGATTACATTATTTACACGTATACACAGGGATTCTAAGGGATAAGACAATGGACTATAAATTGATGTACATCTCCCAATGATAAGAAATAAATTACACCTTCTGTATGTTAAATTTTTGTTTGAAAACTTGAACTCTACTAGTTTTAAAACCAACAAAGTTTCCAAAGTTTCTGAGCCTAATTATAAGATAACGTGGTTATCAAACTTTGGGTATTTATTTTACAGACCAATGTCCTCTAACTCTCTGGATAAAAGCAAAGGTAAAAAATCATCGGTCCTTATAGTTTCTATTTATTAGATTTAGTTAATGTTATTGAAGAAAAAATTTAAATAGTTTTATTTTCTAAAATTAATTTATAGATTGAAATTGATTAAAAATTAAGTGATTTTTAACCTAAGCTGTTAGTTATAATATTTGTACAGGGTAAAAAACATTTAAGTTTAACGATATTATTATTATAAGCGCAGCTACTCTGTAAAAATGGGTATGTCTATTATTTAAATTTTCTTGGATCTTAAGGGATAAGACAATAACGATTATCTAATGTACACCCTAAATTATGATTAGCCCTCTGTAGATAAAAATTATCAGTGAAAAGTTTTGACACTGCTATTACATATGTACTACCAAACAAATACAGTGTGTTTTTTTATGAGAAATTTTTTGAAAAAATTTTTGAAAGCAATTTTACCCCACTTATAGTTATCAGAATTTATTGATTAATGGCTTATTTTCTTCGTTTTTTAATGCAATTAATACCTAGAACATTAAAAAAATATTTCAGTTTTTTAATTAAAAAGTACAGTAAAATCGAAAAATCAAAACTTAGGTGACAACATCAAAATGGTTTAAGCGCATTTTTCTTATGCTCAAATCTTCTACCCTTTGAAAGAAAAAAATTGGAATTTCAGTAATCGACTTTGGGGGGCCAGTACTCCCTCCCTGATTGAGATATGACCTGCAAACTTTGATATATTCTAATGCATGTCCCTAAAAGTATTTGTATCAATTTTTAGCTCTAGATCTTAACTTTGAAGCGTTTTGCAACTATTCTTGCAAAAGGTAGAAAATTTGGACATAAGAAAAATGCGCTAAAACCATTTTTAGATGTAGACACCTAAGTTTTTAATTTTACATTTTACTGTACTTTTTAAACAAAAACTGTAATATTTTTTTAATGTTCTATTAATTGCATTAAAAAACGAAGAAAATAAGCCATTAATCATTAAATTCTGATAACTATAAGTGGGGTAAAATTGCTTTCAAAAAAGTTCTCACAAAAAAACACACTGTATTTATAAAAGTTTACAAAGAAAACATGTTAAAAAAACTTTGATCTACATCCCAATGTCCAAAAAATATATTAATTAGGTAATATATTTAAATTTAAATAGATTTCTTAGAATTCGAACAAAAAAAGTCATGATCAGTGATTTATTTACAATTTACTTGTTTTCATAAATATTTTTTTTTGTGCTACTTATGTAAATAATTGTCCTTGGTTAAACAAGATTATATGTATGCAAAGCACAGAATAATTACAGGAACTAGAAGAAGGAAAACCATGTACACCTCACCTCTGAAAATAAATATTAATTTGATTAATTTAAAACCATCTGATATTTCATAAACTTGGTTAGAAACATATTTTGTGAGAATGGATAGAATGACATGGGAAAATTTGTTGGTTGATAATAAAGTCCTCATTTATTGGTCCGTACATTACTCCATTATGAGGGGAGGGGATGGGGATAAGGGCTAGAAGGAGAGTATATATATAATATATATTAACCAGCTGGAAATACAGTTTATTAGATTAGGCGAAAATCTGGTGCATTACCAACTCCATCAAAGATTACCCTCCTAGGAATATTTTCAAAAACTAAATTCAAATGAATAATCCTGCACCACTAAAATAACCTAAAGAATGTGCTGTGCAATATACTCTATAATTTACCCACCTGGGCTGACATTCACTCTGGGCTCTTATGATAAAGTTACAATTGTTAAAATTATTAAATCCCAGACTGTCACACTCGGAATTTGTATCCTCTGTATCGGGAACCTAAAGATAAAGATTCATTAAACAAAGAACCAGAAGCAATAAACCCCTTACTTCCCAAATAGCGGATGCAGTTTTGGGTTATTTCAAATTTATTTTCTTATGGCTCATTTGAGATACTCTAAAAGCATAAAATATTCAAAGTTTCTTTGTCTGTGACCAAAATAAATGTAGAATATAATTGGATATCATGAACAATGGATTTATGTTGCTAACATGGACATCTTTTATTGGTCAGTTGGTTCATCCAGTTGGAAGGTAGTAGATTAAATAAATGGTGAAAACATTTGGTATTACTAGTTTAAACCAACAATCTTTACTTTATAAGATTACCAAATGTTCCTAAACTAGCGTATTTAGGAATATTGTCAAAAATCCTCTGAGAAAAATTGAGACATTACGGTCTTGACATTTCAAAATATCATTAACAGACAAACAGACCGGCCGACCTAGTAATCTCACTAGTTACCTCCACCAGGACATGTTGATTGCTCCAGAAATCCAGGTACAGCTCACAAACTGTTGAATTATTACAAACCTCCACACTGTAAAAAATACACATTGGAAATATTTTTCCAGTTTTGCTTAAAAATATTTATATCCGCTAGATTAGACCAGCTCTAAGCTATACTGAAAAATCATGTTTCATCGAATTACAAAAAATTTTCCGCGAATATTAAAATAATAAAATTAATATCTGTTTTGAAAGCTATGGCCTACGTGGCTAAGAAAACTGGTTCTAATGTTTAATTTTAAAACCCACGGAAAACTGTCTATGACACGATGCGTTAAATAACTACTTTAATGATTTTGTTGACTTAAATAAATAAAAGTAATGATAACTGACTACTTAAAAACTTTATCAAAAAAGGGATTGACTCAAAATGTGCTATTTTTTTGCCATTGTGTTTACTTAAAATTTGCTACCTATGATTAGTGCTGAAAAAGGTTTTGTTCAACTCAATATCCGCGTGAACTTTGTTTGTTGTTATCTCATTCTCATTACTGAAGATGAAATAATAGAAACCTAAAATTAAAATCTATTTTTAGAATGTTTTTTTTTTACAAAGTTGGTCTGAATAAGGAACTCTATTATCTTCAAAAAAGAATTTCCCCTACTTCCAACCTTGTATGTTGTAACAAAACTTGCTTTTAGTTTGTGCCAGAATCTCTTACCCTGTGGGGTTCTCTAAAGTACTAAAAATTAATTAACAATTGGAAAATGCGTATTTTCAAAAAGTTTTTTTTTTTTAAATCTCGCTAACCGCTTGACCGATATGGTAATACTTTACAGTGAAGCTTCTAATTGGTCCAGCTTCTAATTGGTCTAAGAGAAAAAAATAACGCCAAAAAATTTTTGGTGGGGGAAAATTGAAATGGAGGGACGATTTAATTACGACACCAAGTCCTCAAGCGCCCTCGAGTTCTAGAGCGTAGCAGCTAGTAAAACAACATAAATAGACAAAAAAATATTCCTTTACTGTATCATGTATGGCTATTCTGTGTGTTTTGTGCTACCTAAAGACAAAATCGTCCATGTTAAAATATATTATACCTGTCTCATTGATATACAGTTCTCCAGGGGTAGTTTTGGTTGTATTTGTAAATGGATACCATTCTAATATAGAGGCATCATCTTGGTCCTTTGTACACTACATAAATAGAAAGATAGATATTAAATATTTATACAGATAGATAGACAGACTTACAGAAAGAGAAACAGACGCTGACAAGCATACAGATGGATATATAGACATAAAATACAGACAGACAGACTTTGGAAAAACCGGTTTTTAAGGCATAATTTGTTGAAAATCGCCAAGTATTTTTTTCTTATACAAATTGCCCCAACCCAATAAAGAAATTAAGATATAGATTATTAATTTCTGCCAATGGCAAGTGGGTTATATTATATTAAGCAATACTTTTGTTCCATTAAAAAAAAAGTATTTACCCCTTTTTGTCCATTGAATTCATAAGTAGTAATAAATCCATGACAATTTCTCAAAGCTTCTTCACTGCTACTGTCGGAGCTCCGAACCTGCAAACAAAATTCTACACGTTAGACGGTATTTGTAACTTAATTTTTCATTGTTCGGAAATTGCGACTTTTACCTACACAAATTAGACATTTTAGGACGTACCTCAAAAACCATCTGGTAAAAGTTTATTTTAATTATCTTCATGGATATCTTATATTTGTCATAGTATACAAAAACAATTTAAGGTTCACTACTTCAAGTACACCAACTCGTTAAATGCACATCGTGCAACTATACCTTCAAATTTAAAACAAGAACAAGCATAAGAAGTGAAGATTTTAAAGTGTTGATTAAAAAAATAATATAAGAAATTTGCGTTTATTTTACGCTGCTTTGTCAGACGCGCGAACTTATATAGTATATACAATAAGGTTTGGTCTTAATATCCGCGGAAAGTTGTTTATGATATGATGCGATAAATAACTATTCACAACTTTAATTATTTAATTTATAACTTGTCGCTAAAAAGAACCAATCACTATGCATGTTAAAGAGCAACCAATAATCTGCTTCCATTCAAACAAGGGGACGCGTTATTTGTTAATTTTAGCGGCAAATCTAAAACTGCAGAAAATTGAAACATTGATATATGCTAACCTCCTCCCTAGATTGATCCTGTTTTCTCCTGTTGGTGTTCTTCTGATCAAAGTGTCCCGTGTTCATCAGATGGTCTGGAGTGCTTCCCATGGGTCCTAACACAGGCAGGATTACATTCAGTATAGTTTTATAGAGTGCAGGGAGAGAGGGGACAGCAGGCTTTTTGTTACACTAGTCCCCAAAGTTTTAAAATAACTTTTTCTTATGTTGGTTTAACAATTTTTGGGGCTTTTATTGAATTTTGATTGTTTGGTGCTTTTAGTTGAAGGTCCAAACGTTTCAACCACTAATTGTAATATACACAAGGGATAATCTTGTGTATTATCATTGAGTATGTACTTTGTACATCAATTTATCGGCAATTGTCTGATCTCTTTAGATCCCTAGAAGGTAAGAGAAATAAAGTTAAAGAGAGATAACATTGAGCTACCAAATTGAAATAATTAAGCATTCATACAGAAGAACAAGGATGACAACATCCATAAAAGCGAAGCATTGAAACGGTAGGACAAACGGACACTAACACTTGTATAGTGTCAGAACTGAATAATCAGAATATAAATGTATAAATGTCGAAGCAATATTGTAAGTAAAATTGTTGAAAAACTGCTTGATACAGAATAATGTTTATGGACATACTTACATATAATATTGTACTTTGTTGTCCCAGGAATCAGTATACCAAAAATCAGATCAATCGGATTATTAGATCACATAAAAATTTGTTGTTAAAACAGTAAAAAAATCAACATGTTTAAAATGAACGTACGGACATTCTGGTAATGATTAAAGAGTTGCTGCGCTTTCTAAATCGTACCTAACTACTACAGGAATCACTATGCAAAGTTTGAAATCAATAGGACAATTCTAACATGCCTAAATTAGCGAAAAAAGCTATCCGTTACGGACGGACATAAGGACGGACCGACCCTAATTATAGAAAAGCTTCGCTTTTAAAAATAAGATAATAACAGGAAAGGAGAAGCTTTACTCTAAATCTTCTCACCATCTGTGTCAAAGATATCTTGTTGATAAACATAATCATCTGAATTATCCTCGCCTCCAGCATTCTCGCCAACATAATCATCTGAATCATCCTCGCCTCCAGCATTCTCGCCAACATAATCATCTGAATCATCCTCGCCTCCAACATTCTCGCCAACATAATCATCTGAATCATCCTCGCCTCCAGCATTCTCAGCAACATAATCATCTGAATCATCCTCGCCTCCAGCATTCTCGGCAAAATCCTCTCTAAAAATTATAGAGATGGATTTGAAATTGTTATATTTATGAGTTGGGTATGGGTAGCCCGTCAGGATTAGAGAACTGCAGGTTTAGGCAGTCCAAGATGGAGTGGTAGGTATAAATTAAACCTTGTATCATTGAGTAAACTAAGATTGTAAAATTGACGTTGGTCTGGTATAAAAACTCAATTTACTTCAGCGGTAACCTTTATATGTATGCTGAAAGCACTAAACGTCCCCTTTCTATGAGTTTTCCTTTCCCCTGAAATCCGCCTCCTTTAGTTTATTTTTTTTAATAAGGGGGGCGGGTCGGGACTTGTAGATTTGATTTGAGGGAAAGAGCATATTATAGATTTAATAACAAAATCTAAATGAATAGATGAAAATTTAAACCAAGTTTGCCTTTGCCAATAATGGCCACTTACACCCATAATAGCCTTATTGGCAGATACACTAAGTGAAACTAAGCGGGTATAGTCCTTTCCATGACATCGCTCCATATGGGGCGATGATTTTCTATAGCTCCTTCAAGGAGCTATAGCATAGCCTCTTATCATATGGAGCGATGTGAAAGCCCCTTTTAAGGAGCGTTCATATCGCCCCTTATGATAAGAGGCTATGCTATAGCTCCTTCATGGCCTCTTAATAGCTCCT
The DNA here is from genome assembly GCF_053477335.1 of Acartia tonsa. Classification (NCBI taxonomy): domain Eukaryota; kingdom Metazoa; phylum Arthropoda; class Copepoda; order Calanoida; family Acartiidae; genus Acartia; species Acartia tonsa. The sequence continues at coordinate 29,929,630 of NC_137269.1, read as the reverse complement.
TTGAAGGGGCGTTAATATCGCCTCTTATGATAAGAGGCTATACTATAGCCCCATGATGGCTCCTTCATAGCCTCTCCATCGCCCCTCCGTAGTCCCTTACCTTAATTTATATAACATCCCACTTGATGGCCCCTACATCGCTCCTCCATCGCCCCTTCTCCAAATTTATATTACATTGTACTTTGATGGCCCCTACATCGCTCCTACATCGCCCCTTCATCGCTCCTACATCTCTCCTTCATTGCTCCTTCTCCAAATTTATATTAAATTGTACTGTGATGGCCCCTACATCGCTCCTACATCGCTCCTTCATCGCTCCTACATCGCCCCTCCATCGCTCCTCCATCGCTCCTTCATCGCTCCTTCTCCAAATTTATATTAAATTGTACTGTGATGGCCCCTACATCGCTCCTACATCGCTCCTTCATCGCTCCTACATCGCCCCTTCATCGCTCCTTCTCCAAATTTATATTACATTGTACTTTGATGGCCCCTACATCGCCCCTCCATTGCTCCTACATCGCCCCTCCATCGCTCCTTCATCGCTCCATCTCCAAATTTATATTACATTGTACTTTGATGGCCCCTACATCGCCCCTCCATCGCTTCTACATCGCTCCTTCTCCAAATTTATATTAAATTGTACTGTGATGGCCCCTACATCGCTCCTTCATCGCTCCTTCATCGCTCCTACATCGCCCCTTCATCGCTCCTTCTCCAAATTTATATTACATTGTACTTTGATGGCCCCTACATCGCCCCTCCATCGCTCCTACATCGCCCCTCCATCGCTCCTACATCGCTCCTTCATCGCTCCTTCTCCAAATTTATATTAAATTGTACTGTGATGGCCCCTACATCGCTCCTACATCGCTCCTTCATCGCTCCTACATCGCCCCTTCATCGCTCCTTCTCCAAATTTATATTACATTGCAACTTGATGGCCCCTACATCGCTCCTCAATCGCTCCTTCATCGCTCCTACATCGCCCCTTCATCGCTACTTCTCCAAATTTATATTACATTGCAACTTGATGGCCCCTACATCGCTCCTCCATCGCCCCTTAATAGCCCCTTACCTTAATTTATATAACAAAGCTCCTATATGGCCTCTCTATCGCCCCTTAATAGCCACTTACCTTAATTTATATAACATAGCCCTACATAGCCTCTCCATCGCCCCTTAATAGCCCCTTACCTTAATTTATATAGCATAGCCCCTACATAGCCTCTCCATCGCCCCTTAATAGCCCCTTACCCTAATCTATATAACATAGCCCCTACATAGCCCCTTCATCGCTCCTTCTCCAAATTTATATTACATTGTACTTTGATGGCCCCTACATCGCCCCTACATCGCTCCTCCATCGCTCCTTCATCGCTCCTACATCGCCCCTTAATAGCCCCTTACCTAAATTTATATAACAAAGCTCCTATATAGCCTCTCCATCGCCCCTTAATAGCCCCTTACCTTAATTTATATAACATAGCCCCTACATAGCCTCTCAATCGCCCCTTAATAGCCCCTTACCTTAATTTATATAACATAGCCCTACATAGCCTCTCCATCGCCCCTTAATAGCCCCTTACCTTAATTTATATAGCATAGCCCCTACATAGCCTCTCCATCGCCCCTTAATAGCCCCTTACCCTAATCTATATAACATAGCCCCTACATAGCCCCTTCATCGCTCCTTCTCCAAATTTATATTACATTGTACTTTGATGGCCCCTACATCGCCCCTACATCGCTCCTCCATCGCTCCTTCATCGCTCCTACATCGCCCCTTAATAGCCCCTTACCTTAATTTATATAAAAAAGCCCCTACATAGCCTCTCCATCGCCCCTTAATAGCTCCTTACCTTAATTTATATAACATAGCCCCTACATAGCCTCTCCATCGCCCCTTAATAGCCCCTTACCTTAATTTATATAACAAAGCCCCTACATAGCCTCTCCATCGCCCCTAATAGCCCCTTACCTTAATTTATATAGCATAGCCCCTACATAGCCTCTCCATCGCCCCTTAATAGCCCCTTACCCTAATCTATATAACATAGCCCCTACATAGCCTCTCCATCGCCCCTTAATAGCCCCTTACCTAAATTTATATAACAAAGCTCCTATATAGCCTCTCCATCGCCCCTTAATAGCCCCTTACCTTAATTTATATAACATAGCCCCTACATAGCCTCTCAATCGCCCCTTAATAGCCCCTTACCTTAATTTATATAACATAGCCCTACATAGCCTCTCCATCGCCCCTTAATAGCCCCTTACCTTAATTTATATAGCATAGCCCCTACATAGCCTCTCCATCGCCCCTTAATAGCCCCTTACCCTAATCTATATAACATAGCCCCTACATAGCCTCTCCATCGCCCCTTAATAGCCCCTTACCTAAATTTATATAACAAAGCTCCTATATAGCCTCTCAATCGCCCCTTAATAGCCCCTTACCTTAATTTATATAACATAGCCCCTACATAGCCTCTCAATCGCCCCTTAATAGCCCCTTACCTTAATTTATATAACATAGCCCTACATAGCCTCTCCATCGCCCCTTAATAGCCCCTTACCTTAATTTATATAGCATAGCCCCTACATAGCCTCTCCATCGCCCCTTAATAGCCCCTTACCCTAATCTATATAACATAGCCCCTACATAGCCTCTCAATCGCCCCTTAATAGCCCCTTACCTTAATTTATATAGCATAGCCCCTACATAGCCTCTCCATCGCCCCTTAATAGCCCCTTACCTTAATTTATATAGCATAGCCCCTACATAGCCTCTCCATCGCCCCTTAATAGCCCCTTACCCTAATCTATATAACATAGCCCCTACATAGCCTCTCCATCGCCCCTTAATAGCCCCTTACCTAAATTTATATAACAAAGCTCCTATATAGCCTCTCCATCGCCCCTTAATAGCCCCTTACCTTAATTTATATAACATAGCCCCTACATAGCCTCTCAATCGCCCCTTAATAGCCCCTTACCTTAATTTATATAACATAGCCCTACATAGCCTCTCCATCGCCCCTTAATAGCCCCTTACCTTAATTTATATAGCATAGCCCCTACATAGCCTCTCCATCGCCCCTTAATAGCCCCTTACCTTAATTTATATAGCATAGCCCCTACATAGCCTCTCCATCGCCCCTTAATAGCCCCTTACCCTAATCTATATAACATAGCCCCTACATAGCCTCTCCATCGCCCCTTAATAGCCCCTTACCTAAATTTATATAACAAAGCTCCTATATAGCCTCTCCATCGCCCCTTAATAGCCCCTTACCTTAATTTATATAACATAGCCCCTACATAGCCTCTCAATCGCCCCTTAATAGCCCCTTACCTTAATTTATATAACATAGCCCTACATAGCCTCTCCATCGCCCCTTAATAGCCCCTTACCTTAATTTATATAGCATAGCCCCTACATAGCCTCTCCATCGCCCCTTAATAGCCCCTTACCCTAATCTATATAACATAGCCCCTACATAGCCTCTCCATCGCCCCTTAATAGCCCCTTACCTAAATTTATATAACAAAGCTCCTATATAGCCTCTCCATCGCCCCTTAATAGCCCCTTACCTTAATTTATATAACATAGCCCCTACATAGCCTCTCAATCGCCCCTTAATAGCCCCTTACCTTAATTTATATAACATAGCCCTACATAGCCTCTCCATCGCCCCTTAATAGCCCCTTACCTTAATTTATATAGCATAGCCCCTACATAGCCTCTCCATCGCCCCTTAATAGCCCCTTACCCTAATCTATATAACATAGCCCCTACATAGCCCCTTCATCGCTCCTTCTCCAAATTTATATTACATTGTACTTTGATGGCCCCTACATCGCCCCTACATCGCTCCTCCATCGCTCCTTCATCGCTCCTACATCGCCCCTTAATAGCCCCTTACCTAAATTTATATAACAAAGCTCCTATATAGCCTCTCCATCGCCCCTTAATAGCCCCTTACCTTAATTTATATAGCATAGCCCCTACATAGCCTCTCCATCGCCCCTTAATAGCCCCTTACCCTAATCTATATAACATAGCCCCTACATAGCCTCTCCATCGCCCCTTAATAGCCCCTTACCTAAATTTATATAACAAAGCTCCTATATAGCCTCTCCATCGCCCCTTAATAGCCCCTTACCTTAATTTATATAACATAGCCCCTACATAGCCTCTCAATCGCCCCTTAATAGCCCCTTACCTTAATTTATATAACATAGCCCTACATAGCCTCTCCATCGCCCCTTAATAGCCCCTTACCTTAATTTATATAGCATAGCCCCTACATAGCCTCTCCATCGCCCCTTAATAGCCCCTTACCCTAATCTATATAACATAGCCCCTACATAGCCCCTTCATCGCTCCTTCTCCAAATTTATATTACATTGTACTTTGATGGCCCCTACATCGCCCCTACATCGCTCCTCCATCGCTCCTTCATCGCTCCTACATCGCCCCTTAATAGCCCCTTACCTAAATTTATATAACAAAGCTCCTATATAGCCTCTCCATCGCCCCTTAATAGCCCCTTACCTTAATTTATATAACATAGCCCCTACATAGCCTCTCAATCGCCCCTTAATAGCCCCTTACCTTAATTTATATAACATAGCCCTACATAGCCTCTCCATCGCCCCTTAATAGCCCCTTACCTTAATTTATATAGCATAGCCCCTACATAGCCTCTCCATCGCCCCTTAATAGCCCCTTACCCTAATCTATATAACATAGCCCCTACATAGCCTCTCCATCGCCCCTTAATAGCCCCTTACCTAAATTTATATAACAAAGCTCCTATATAGCCTCTCCATCGCCCCTTAATAGCCCCTTACCTTAATTTATATAACATAGCCCCTACATAGCCTCTCAATCGCCCCTTAATAGCCCCTTACCTTAATTTATATAACATAGCCCTACATAGCCTCTCCATCGCCCCTTAATAGCCCCTTACCTTAATTTATATAGCATAGCCCCTACATAGCCTCTCCATCGCCCCTTAATAGCCCCTTACCTTAATTTATATAGCATAGCCCCTACATAGCCTCTCCATCGCCCCTTAATAGCCCCTTACCCTAATCTATATAACATAGCCCCTACATAGCCTCTCCATCGCCCCTTAATAGCCCCTTACCTAAATTTATATAACAAAGCTCCTATATAGCCTCTCCATCGCCCCTTAATAGCCCCTTACCTTAATTTATATAACATAGCCCCTACATAGCCTCTCAATCGCCCCTTAATAGCCCCTTACCTTAATTTATATAACATAGCCCTACATAGCCTCTCCATCGCCCCTTAATAGCCCCTTACCTTAATTTATATAACATAGCCCTACATAGCCTCTCCATCGCCCCTTAATAGCCCCTTACCTTAATTTATATAGCATAGCCCCTACATAGCCTCTCCATCGCCCCTTAATAGCCTCTTACCTTAATTTATATAATCCTTACCTTAATATATATAACATAGCCCCTACATAGCCTCTCCATCGTCCCTAAATAGCCCCTTACCCTAATTTATATAACATAGCCCCTACATAGCCTCTCCATCGCCCCTTAATAGCCTCTTACCTTAATTTATATAACATAGGCCCTACAAAGCATCTCCATCGCCCCTTACCTTAATTATATAACATAGCCCCTACATAGCCTCTCCATCGCCCCTTAATAGCCTCTTACCTTAATTTATATAACATAGCCCCTTCATAGCCTCTTCATCGCCCCTTACCTTAATTTATATAACATAGGCCCTTTATGGCTCCTGTACAGCCTCTGTAATTGTATTGCCCCTTCATTATAGAAGGTAGGGCATTAAGGTAAGGAAGGAATGTGACCCTCTACAGTTTTAAATTTAAGTTTTAAAAGGATGACAAGGATGACAACATTTATTAAAGCAAAGCTCTGAAACGGTAGAAAAAAGTTTAATGAACATTAATAATGTAGAATGTCAGAACTGAATAGTCAGAACATAAATTTAAAATTCGAAACAAAATTGTAAGTAAATTTATTGAGAAATTGCTTACATGCAGGAAAATGCTTAAGGACGTACTCACATTTTTTGGACTTGTTTATAGATATGATTCGCTTATAACATTCTATTTTGTTGTCCTAGGAATCAGTATCCCAGAAATCAGATTAATCGGATAATTTTGATACATAAAAATTTGTTGTAAGTTAATAATTAGTATGCTTAAAATGGACGTACGGATATTCTGATAATGATTATAGACTTTCTAAATCGTACCTTTCTACTACAGGAATCACATGCCTAAATTAACGAAAATAGCTAACCGTTACGGACGTACGGACTGATCCTTAATATAGAAAAGCTTTGCTTTTAAAAAGTTAAAAAGATTTTTTGAGGGGATGGGGTAATATTTTTCTTGGGGTGAATTTTCTGGGAGGGTGGAGATACCCTCCCTCGAAATAATTATAAACCCTCTATGAACTTAAAAGAAGCTTCACTGTAAAGGAGAACCATATAGGTTCAGCGGTTAGCTTTTCTACAGACAAAAAAAGATTACTACTTTATATAATAGGTTATGAAAAAGGAAAAAAAGCAAGATAACAAGGATAACAACATTCACAAAAGCAAAGCTCTAAAATCAGGAGGTCAAACATAAATTTTGTTAAAATTAGCGTAAATCTATAATACAAAGTAGAATGATGTCTGTCCATCCGTCTGTCTGTCTGTTTGTCCGTCTGTCTGTCAGTCCCTTAAGATCTCGGTAACCACTGAACCGATTATATTCTACTATTCAGGGATTATACCTACTGGTCCTGTGGTGGTTTTAGGCTATTTTCTTGGGGGGTGGGATACCCCCAACCCCCCCAAAAACAAAAAAATCCCCCCCCATTTTTTTTTTTGCTGAAGATTTTCTTGGTCCTATTACGAATTTCGCCAAAAAAATTTTTTATCACCTCTTGGGGTAAAGCCCCTAGAGGCTAGGGGCGAATCTGCTAGTATAGAATATAGTAAAAGGGCATAATTTTATTTTTAGTATTTGATTATAATACTAAACCTTGTTGTCCTAAGAAACATTACTCCAAAACCCAGATGAATGGGACAATGATATTATACAAAAAAAATGGACGTACATACTTTCTAGTAATGAATATAGTATTGTACCCAACTGTCGTCTAACCGTTTGGACGTACGGACAAACCAATCCTTACTATAGAAAAGTTTCGCATTTAAAAAGGAAAATTATAATGAAAATATAATGAATTAATAAAATAAATATAAATAATATAATAACATAATGAAATAAAGAAAAAAAAATAAACTAAGAGAATGAAATTTTTTAGTTAAATAGAATATTGAATAAGGATCATATAATGGACAAACAGACAAAGTAAGTTATAGAGCAGACTTTAAGAGAATATGCTATTACTCAAAGATTATCACGAAACCTAAGTCTTTTGAAGCATAATTGAGAGACAGACAAAATAATTTATAGACTGGATATACATATGTCATGGGAATATTCACTAAAAATCTCAACAGTCTATCTTTAACAATAGCAGAGAAAACCACATGCTTAACTTAATGAGAAGAGCAATGACGAAAGGACTAACCCTAATTGTAGAAAAGTTTCTCTTTTAACAAAAAAAGTATTTTTTTGGTCTGAAGCTTAAAAATTTCATAAACTGACTAAATTCTCCATTTAAGGGAAGCTTCACATAGGTCATGGGATGGTTTTTTGCTATTTCATTTTCAGATTTAAGCCCCTAATTGGTTTAGGCTATTTTTCTGCCTCCTTACATTAAAAAGAGCGCAGCTGCAAGTGAATAAGAAAAGAGAAATATAAAAGAAGAATACATATTATCCTATTATATAAAGTAGTAAAACATAAACAAACGTTGGAGTGGACAAACCTAGGAATGGGACAATCGTCGGAGTGGACATTGCTTATGTAAAACGCAGGAGTGTCTTTAATTTTATTTATAAGATAAAAATCTTTCAAAACAAAAAAAAAATCTTGAATATCTTTTCTCACAGACTGAAATTTTAAAATCAGTCTGACAGTTTTCCAAAGTAGGTAAGTTCTATCGAAAGGCAAAGGTTTGAAACAGATAGAACATTTCATTAAACTAAAACATATTTTTTTCTCACATTGTTTACAACTGTCAAATATGTTTTTTTATATGCCTAACCCCTGCAGGGGGCTTATTTGTATATTTATATCTTAACCTAACCTAACCTGTGTAGAAATAACTAAACAAATGTTGTTGAAACCTAATTTTTAAGATATTATAGACACTTCTGCGTTTTACTTATATAATGTCCACTCCGACATTTGTCCGAAATATCCTGCGTTTGTCCACGTTAGTAAGGCTTTCTGTTCTGAAACTTAAGATCTCAATAACTACTAAACAGATTGCGCTTTCTATTTCAGGTAAGCTTAATATTTGTCTTGTAATGGCTTTAGGCTATTTTATTTTAAGTCGAGGGATGGTTTTAGGCTATTCTATTTTAAGTCCTGGGAAGGTTTTAGGCTTTTATTCATTCCCCTTTGAATACAGAGCCAATAGATGCTGGGGGCGTAGCCGCTAGTCGATATACAAAGTTTTTTTTTGTCTGTAGCAAAGGATCTCGTTTGCTCCTAAACCGATATGATGTATGTCTGTCTGTCTATATCGTAGGATCTTGCTAACCGCTGAGTCCTGAGATGATTTTAAGATAGTTTATTTTTTTTCCTTATAATAAAATAACAGGATATTTGTCCATAAAAAGCGAAGCAATATCTTAATTTTTGTTGTTGGAACTGTTATTCAGTTGATTATACCGAGGATCTAAAGGAATAAGACAATGGCCGATAAATTTTTATCCTTCCCTAATAACGATACACAAAATTGCAACACTACAACCAAAATATGACAAAAGTCCCCAAAGTTTTGAGCCAACGAATAAGAAAACTTCATTATAAAACTTTGGAGACTATTGTAAAAATTGCCTAATGTTTCCTTTCTCCCTGAGATTATACAGACTATCCTTAAACTAATATTTACATTAAAGTAACAGGATGTTTATCAGTATCAACTGAACCGATATGCTTCTCCTTTACATTGAAGCTTATTTTACTCGCAGGAAAAGTTTTCATTTCGGGGAGGGGACCAACACTTTCAGCCCCCGGAAGGTATCACTTCCCTTAAATTCTTAACCTTCCCCCTCCCCCCCCCCCTCTCCACCACATCTATTCATTAAAGTACTCCTAGGGTCATCTATGGGATTAGCCGTTAGTGACTTAAAAATAATTCAAGTGCAATGATATATTTACCAAATTAATACGATAATTTTGTATACATTTTTTATGAAAAAAAATTATTTTGCCAAAGGCAGCCAAAAAATAAGCAGCAAATATTTCAAAAATGCTCTGATAATCAGAGATCTACAGGGATAAGACGAGTGTCGATAAAATGATATATATACATATATACAGTGTGTTTTTTTATGAGAACTTTTTTGAAAGCAATTTTACCTTACTTATAGTTATCAGAATTTAATGATTAATGGCTTATTCTCTTCTTTTTTTATAACCTTTAATAGAAAAGCAAAAAATATTTCAGTTTTTATTCAAAAAGTACAGTAAATTAAAAAATTTAAATCTTAGGTGTCAACATCTAAAAATGGTTTTAGTGCATTTTTCTTATAATCTACCTTTGCAAGAATGGCTGCAAAACGCTTCAAAGTTGAGATATAGAGCTAAAAATTTATATAGATACTATTTGTGACATGTACTAGAACATTTTGAAATTTGAAGGCCATATCTCAACCAGGGAGGGAATACTGGCCCCCCAATGTACTCCCTCCATTCTTGGAAAGGGTAGAAGATTTGAGCATTAGAAAAATGCGCTAAAACCATTTCTCGTATTCATTTGAATCCGGTGGATAGGAACCGGTTCTCATCCATACGAAAAAACTATGTCTAGCATCGTATTATATCCAGCTTTCTACGAATATAGATATGTACAATCATAAGATTAAACCCAGTTTTTTTAGCCGGTGCCTTCGGCACCTCGGGGCTAAAAAAACTAGTTTTAATCTCATAATTGTACTTTCTATATCCGCGGAAAGCCGTTTATAATACGATGCGAGAAATAACTATTTTAGATGTTGACACCCATGTTTTGAAATTTTGAATTTACTGTACTTTTTAAATAAAAACTGAAATATTTTTTTGCTTTTCTGTTAATGGTTATAAAAAACGAAGAGAATAAGCCATTAAATTCTGATAACTATAAGTAGGGTAAAATTGCTTTCAAAAATGTTCTCATAAAAAAAACACTTTATATATATGTATGTTTATATATTAATTATTCCCATTGATGATTCACAAAATTACCCCTTCTTTAGTTTAGAATTAGTGGTTGAAACATTTAGACACTCAACTTAATGAACTAAACAATCACTAAACAATAAAAAGTCCCCAAGGTTGTTAATCTAACGAATAAGAAAACGGTATTATAAAACTTTGGAGACTAGACAGCACTCTTGGATAAGCCAACTTATAACACTTTGGGAACTATCCCAATCCTCCCTGGCGAAATGACAATGAGATTTTTTGGTAAATTTGTGGCAAACTTTATTCTTAATAAATTAGCACTTGCCAAAATTATACTGGAGAGATATTTCATTGAAGAATAAATCTTTTTTTTTGCCCAAACTTTTCGTCAGCCAATAATAACAGATAAGTTAAACATTGTAAAAATAATATAGTAACTTAACTCGAGTTGTCGAGAAATTAGGTCCTGAGATGGTTTTAGGCCTGGAAAGGTTTATAACAATTTTATCTGTATTTCTTAAAATAAATTAACAGAATCTTTGTCTGTATGTATGAATGTCTGTCTGTACCGAAGGATCTTGCTAACCGCTGAACCAATATGGTTCTCCTTTACAGTGAAGATTCCTATAGGTCCTGAGATCGTTCTCCTTAATAGGGTAGCTTCTCATAGGTCCTGGGGAGGTTAATAACTATTTTATTTTAATCCTTATAATAAAGTAACAGGATCTTTGTCTGTATGTATGTCTGTCTGTACCTTGCTAACCACTAAACCGACATGGTTCTCCTTTACAGTGAAGCTTCCTATGGGTAATGAGATGGCTTTAGGCCATTTTATTTTTAATCCTTATAAAAAGTAACAGGATCATTGTCTGTATGTATCAAAGAAGATCGCTAACTGCAGAACCGATATGGTTCTCCTTTATAGGGTAGCTTCCAATAGATCCTGGGAAGGTGTATAACTGTTTTGAAGGAGGATATAAGGGGCTATTAAGGGGCGATGGAGAGGCTATATAGAGGCTATGTTATATAAATTAAGGTAAGGGGCTTTTAAGTGGCGATGGAGGGCTATTAAGGGGCGATGGAGAGGCTATGTTATATAAATTAAGGTAAGGAGCTATTAAGGGGCGATGGAGAGGCTATGTAGCGGCTATGTTATATAAATTGGCTATTAAGGGGCGATGGAGAGGCTATATAGGGGCTATTTTATATAAATTAAGGTAAAGGACTATTAAGGGGCGATGGAGAGGCTATATAGGGGCTATGCTATATAAATTAAGGTAAGGGGCTATTAAGGGGCTATGTTATATAAATTCGGGTAAGGGGCTATTAAGGGGCGATGGGGAGGCTATGTAGGAGCTATGTTATATAATTAAGGTAAGGGGATATTAAGGGGCGATGGAGAGGCTATGTAGGGGCTATGTTACATAATTAAGGTAAGAGGCTATTATGGGGCGATGGAGAGGCTATGTAGGAGCTTTGTTATATAGATTAAGGTAAGGGGCTATTAAGGGGCGATGGAGAGGCTTTGTAGGGGCTATGTTATATAGATTAGGGTAAGGGGCTATTAAGGGGCGATGGAGAGGCTATGTAGGGGCTATGCTATATAAATTAAGGTAAGGGGCTATTAAGGGGCGATGGAGAGGCTATGTAGGGCTATGTTATATAAATTAAGGTAAGGGGCTATTAAGGGGCGATTGAGAGGCTATGTAGGGGCTATGTTATATAAATTAAGGTAAGGGGCTATTAAGGGGCGATGGAGAGGCTATATAGGAGCTTTGTTATATAAATTTAGGTAAGGGGCTATTAAGGGGCGATGGAGAGGCTATGTAGGGGCTATGTTATATAGATTAGGGTAAGGGGCTATTAAGGGGCGATGGAGAGGCTATGTAGGGTCTATGCTATATAAATTAAGGTAAGGGGCTATTAAGGGGCGATGGAGAGGCTATGTAGGGCTATGTTATATAAATTAAGGTAAGGGGCTATTAAGGGGCGATTGAGAGGCTATGTAGGGGCTATGTTATATAAATTAAGGTAAGGGGCTATTAAGGGGCGATGGAGAGGCTATATAGGAGCTTTGTTATATAAATTTAGGTAAGGGGCTATTAAGGGGCGATGTAGGAGCGATGAAGGAGCGATGGAGGAGCGATGTAGGGGCGATGTAGGGGCCATCAAAGTACAATGTAATATAAATTTGGAGAAGGAGCGATGAAGGGGCTATGTAGGGGCTATGTTATATAGATTAGGGTAAGGGGCTATTAAGGGGCGATGGAGAGGCTATGTAGGGGCTATGCTATATAAATTAAGGTAAGGGGCTATTAAGGGGCGATGGAGAGGCTATGTAGGGCTATGTTATATAAATTAAGGTAAGGGGCTATTAAGGGGCGATTGAGAGGCTATGTAGGGGCTATGTTATATAAATTAAGGTAAGGGGCTATTAAGGGGCGATGGAGAGGCTATATAGGAGCTTTGTTATATAAATTTAGGTAAGGGGCTATTAAGGGGCGATGTAGGAGCGATGAAGGAGCGATGGAGGAGCGATGTAGGGGCGATGTAGGGGCCATCAAAGTACAATGTAATATAAATTTGGAGAAGGAGCGATGAAGGGGCTATGTAGGGGCTATGTTATATAGATTAGGGTAAGGGGCTATTAAGGGGCGATGGAGAGGCTATGTAGGGGCTATGCTATATAAATTAAGGTAAGGGGCTATTAAGGGGCGATGGAGAGGCTATGTAGGGCTATGTTATATAAATTAAGGTAAGGGGCTATTAAGGGGCGATTGAGAGGCTATGTAGGGGCTATGTTATATAAATTAAGGTAAGGGGCTATTAAGGGGCGATGGAGAGGCTATATAGGAGCTTTGTTATATAAATTTAGGTAAGGGGCTATTAAGGGGCGATGGAGAGGCTATGTAGGGGCTATGTTATATAGATTAGGGTAAGGGGCTATTAAGGGGCGATGGAGAGGCTATGTAGGGGCTATGCTATATAAATTAAGGTAAGGGGCTATTAAGGGGCGATGGAGAGGCTATGTAGGGCTATGTTATATAAATTAAGGTAAGGGGCTATTAAGGGGCGATTGAGAGGCTATGTAGGGGCTATGTTATATAAATTAAGGTAAGGGGCTATTAAGGGGCGATGGAGAGGCTATATAGGAGCTTTGTTATATAAATTTAGGTAAGGGGCTATTAAGGGGCGATGTAGGAGCGATGAAGGAGCGATGGAGGAGCGATGTAGGGGCGATGTAGGGGCCATCAAAGTACAATGTAATATAAATTTGGAGAAGGAGCGATGAAGGGGCTATGTAGGGGCTATGTTATATAGATTAGGGTAAGGGGCTATTAAGGGGCGATGGAGAGGCTATGTAGGGGCTATGCTATATAAATTAAGGTAAGGGGCTATTAAGGGGCGATGGAGAGGCTATGTAGGGCTATGTTATATAAATTAAGGTAAGGGGCTATTAAGGGGCGATTGAGAGGCTATGTAGGGGCTATGTTATATAAATTAAGGTAAGTGGCTATTAAGGGGCGATAGAGAGGCCATATAGGAGCTTTGTTATATAAATTAAGGTAAGGGGCTATTAAGGGGCGATGGAGGAGCGATGTAGGGGCCATCAAGTTGCAATGTAATATAAATTTGGAGAAGTAGCGATGAAGGGGCGATGTAGGAGCGATGAAGGAGCGATGGAGGAGCGATGTAGGGGCCATCAAGTTGCAATGTAATATAAATTTGGAGAAGGAGCGATGAAGGGGCGATGTAGGAGCGATGAAGGAGCGATGTAGGAGCGATGTAGGGGCCATCACAGTACAATTTAATATAAATTTGGAGAAGGAGCGATGAAGGAGCGATGAAGGAGCGATGGAGGGGCGATGTAGGAGCGATGTAGCAGCGATGTAGGGGCCATCAAGTTGCAATGTAATATAAATTTGGAGAAGGAGCGATGAAGGGGCGATGTAGGAGCGATGAAGGAGCGATGTAGGAGCAATGTAGGGGCCATCACAGTACAATGTAATATAAATTTGAAGAAGGAGCGATGAAGGGGCGATGTAGGAGCGATGGAGGGGCGATGTAGGAGCGATGGAGGGGCGATGTAGGGGCCATCAAAGTACAATGTAATATAAATTTGAAGAAGGAGCGATGAAGGGGCGATGTAGAAGCGATGGAGGGGCAATGTAGGGGCCATCAAAGTACAATCTAATATAAATTTGGAGAAGGAGCGATGGAGGAGCGATGTAGGAGCGATGTAGGGGCCATCAAGGGACTAAGATATATATAATAGTGAAGGGGCCATGAAGAGGCGATATTTAATTAAATAGCCCCTTGGGATAAGAGGACATATCATCTCCTCTTTAGAAGGGGCGATAAAGGAGCGATAAAGGATCATTTAATCGCCTCTTAGGGCAAGGGGCTATTAAATCGCTCCTTTCAAGGAGTCATAACATCGCCTCTTGTTATATGGGGCTATTAAATCGCTCCTTTCAAGGAGCCAATACATCGCCCCTTGTCATAAGAGGCGATCAATTAAAATCATCGCTCCATATGGAGCGATGTCATGGAAAGGACTATACCCAACTAAGCTTTATATATTGAGATTACTTTGCGTGTTATAATAGTTATTTCTCGTATCGTATTATAAACGGCTTTCCGCGGATATTGAATGTACAATTATAGGATTAAAACTAGTTTTTTTAGCCCCGAGGTGCCGAAGGCCTGTCTAAAAAAAACTGGTTTTAATCTTATGATTGTACATTTCTATATTCGTAGAAAACTGGATATAATACGATGCTAGACATAATTTTTTCGTATGGATGAGAACCGGTTCCTATCCACCGGATTCGAATGAATACGAGAAAGAAGTTGTATCAACTTTTTTTTTTATAGCTAGCCGGTCCTTTTAGTAAGTAGTAGATGTAAAATTTTTCATAGAATTCAGATATGCAATCGGTTTTTTTTGTAGACCTCTTATTTTTTAAGTAATTTAAGTTAAAAAAAAAAAAATTAAGTCGATTTTAAGGTACTAAAATGCAACAAAAAAAAGAAAGAAAATGGCCATTATGAACAAAAATAGTAAGATCTTTAATTTGACACCTTACTTTTTCAATTCTGTCAGGTAATTATTGAAAAAATCGATTTTTTTAAACCCACGAGAATAAAAACTTTGAACTCAATCTTATCATTTCACAAGTAAAAAAATATGGGTTCATATATACCTTTAGAATCAGAAAAATATTACGAATCCATTGTAAGCAAAATTGAAAAAAAAAGTTTACAATATAGTATATAAACTACAATAAAAGGAATTATATGAAAATATCATATTATATTGTACAGGCAACGTCTTAACTTTTGAATTGGGTATAAAAATGGGAAGGGGGTATAGAGGGGGTAAAGAGGGGGTAAAAAAGGGAAGACGATAGTGTTGCCAGAACAAAAAATACAATTGGCCATTTTTATATTTTTTTTATTTTTTTACTTTTTTTCAATTTTGCTTACAATGGATTCGTAATATTTTTCTGATTCTAAAGGTATATATGAACCCATGTTTTTTATGTCTGTTTGAGAAAATATTTAGGTCTAAAGTTTTTATTAAACCGAGGTTAAAAAAATAGATTTTTTCAATAATTACTCAACAGAATTTTAAAAGTAAGGTGTCAAATTAAAGATCTTACTATTTTTGTTCTTACTGGCCATTTTCTTCTTTTATTTTGTTGCATTTTAGTACCTTAAAACCGACTTAATTATTTTTTTAAAAAACTTAAATTACTTAAAAAATAAGAGGTCTACAAAAAAACCGATTGCATATCTGAATTCTATGAAAAATTTTACATCTACTACTTACTAAAAGAACCGGCTAGCCATAAAAAAAAAGTTGATACACCTTCTTTACCTATTAAGAAAATCTTCGAAGCTCTTTTGTTCTTGGGGAACCATATTATTCTTACTCACACTTAATGTACTCCTTAAAAAATATAATAATTTAAAAACGATGATAGTTCCTTATCACATTGTTTTATAGACAGCTTGCCGCGGATATAGAATGTACAATTATAGGATTAAAACTAGTTTTTTTAGCCCCGGGGTGCCGAAGGCACCGGCAAAAAAAGCTGGTTTTAATCTTATGATTGTACATTTTTATATTCGTAGAAAGCTGGATATAATTCGGTGCTAGACATAGTTTTTTTGTATGGATGAGAACCGGTTCCTATCCACCGGATTCGAATGATAAGAGAATAGTTCCTTATCACATTGTTTTATAGAGAGCTAACGGAGGATATTAAAATAAAAAAAGATTAAGATTATAACCATTTTTTAGCCCCTGTGGACCAAAAGTACTGGCTAACTTTCAGTTCTAGGATTTTATTTTGAATATTTGTAGAAAATTGTATGTAATACTATGCTATACAATTACATGATTGTTTTTAGTATTATTGAGGACTGGTTCTAATCCAGCGGATATTAATCGGTTTCTAATCAATACTAAAAAAACAGAAGGAAATGCCTGATATCCATAAATATAAAGATCTTAAGGGTTAGGACGACAAATTTATGTTCATAATTGACGATAAACAAAATCAATCTTTCTGTAGATTTTAATTATTATTCAAATCTTCTATCTTAAAGCTACCGATTAATATTTAATGAAGTAACCAATGTTTGAAAGCCAACCAAAAATAGATAATGCTTATTAAACTTTTTGTACAAGTAAAATCTACAGTCTTATATCCTTATGTAAAAGTAACAGGATGTCTGTGTGTTAGTACCTAAGGATCTCACTAACCGCTGAACCGATCGGGTTCTCCTTTACAGGGTAGATTCTTATAGGTCCTGGGAAGGTTTATAACTATTTAAAGGGAGATTACCACCACTCTCCCAAGAGAAATCACCCCAAGAAAAAAATTACCCCTTCCCAAAAAAGAGACTTGAACGAAACATAAACCAATTATTTCTTTAATTAAATATTTTAAATAAAAAAAAAACATTCAAAGTGCCACTAGAGGCCTCTAGGGACGTAGCCGCTAGTCCTTATATAAAAGTAAGAGGATGACAGTCAATCTGTAGATTATTACATGTCTAGGGAAAGTTTTTGACTATTTTAGAGGAGGGTACCTCCACCCTCCCAAAAAGGAATCGTTCCTGAAAAAAAACTGTAACTGAAAGGGGAGGGTCGACTCATTCCCCCTTCCCTCAAGTGATACTAGAAGCCTCTATGGGTGTAGCCACTGGTTTAGAAAAAATTACTTCTCCAAATATAAATATTAAAAATTTACCTTTTTAAAACTTGTTTATTTTCAATCTTCTCTTTATTTAATCTAAAAATATGTTAAATTATATATATCAATATTGAAAAAAAAGATAATTTATTTTCAATTGACTATGTGCATTATAATTTTTTTTAAATTAAGGTTTTGAGAAATCATTGTACTATTGTTCATAGACAAACTATAACTACATCTTGATTTTAAGTATAGGGAAGCTACTCTATATATAATTCTTAATTCTTCTGAGTCATTAAATAGATTCTTTTGAATTTTGTCCTTCGGAATGCATTACAGGATTTTTGATAGGAGAAATTTAATTCATTCGGCTGATATCTAAATAGACGTTTTAATTGATGCTGTGAGTATTGGTGCAAAAAAAATGACGTAACAAAAAAATTAGCCAATGAGAGGCCACTATAAATTTTACCATTGGTCAATAACGGCCTCTCATTGGCTAATTTTTTTTGTTACGTCATATTTTTTGCACCAATACTCACAGCATCGTTTTAATTTGGTTGGTTATAATAGTTATCATATAACTAACATTGTCCGTCGGTCTATGTGTAATGTAATGGTGTAGAACAAATTTTGGGTATAGTCCCTTTCGTGGCAATGCTCCTGTAGGGGCGATTCTTGTTTTTTTTCACAGTAGCTTTTCTCCTATTTCTATCCTCTGTGGGAGGCTCTAACCCTGCGGGGCTAATTGCCTAACCCTCTGGGGCAATCACCTAACACAAATGACCTAAACTAACCTAAAATAAGCTATCAAAAGCCATTTTAAAAATACGACGAATCGGCCCTTAAAGGGCCTTGCCACGAAAGGGACTTTTCCCCAAATTTTAATATCAAAATTCTGTTTTTCCTAGGTGATTAAGAAAAATAGGAAGACATTTTGTGTGAAGATTCTAGTGGTATATTCACATCTGCTCTATAAATAACTTTGTCCATATATCCCATATTGTTTTGCGCTTCTGTATTTAAAGATATTGTCATCCTTGTTTTACTTGATGATGTTATGGTCTGACCATTCGAATATGCGCAGAATATTTTTTCCCAGCCAATTGATTTCATTTGAAATTGCCGAAAATTAAATATTTTGTTGGCGTAGAGTTGGTGTAAAATTAGTTTTTTTTCAATGTAACTGAAAGGAAGTGGGTAAGAAAAGGGGGAGAAACAAGGGAAAGGAAATTTGATCAAAAACAATACTTAGCCATTCAATTAAAATGTTAGTCATATTCTCAACCAGTGGCGTTCACAGGAACTTACCAGAGGGGTGTGAGCTATGAGGAGTTGCAATAAAGGGAAATACATTCTTCCCCAATATATTTCATTTATGAGGGTAATACAACCCCCCAGCCCACACCCCTCCCGCACGCCCCTGTTCTCAACTCTACCTTTCTCTTTTCAGCAACCCCGAGTTTCTTCTCCTAAGGAAAGTCATATTTTTTCCAGGGCTCGGCAGCCTCGCGTCAACCTCATTAAACCCATTTGTGTGCTTTATTAATTTTCAATAAACGGTTTGCGTCTTTGGTAACAAGATTAGGCAGCGCTATCACAAAAAGTATTGTTTTGAGCACTTCACACCCCCCCCCCCCTCTAATTATTTGGAAATAAATTATAAATAATGGGGAGGAGCTTTTTTGTTTGTTGGTTTATCACTCTAGGTAAGGTTAGGTTACATTTGGTAATGGGTAGTTCCGCAGGCATAGGCTGTGAAAAACTCCCCCTCACTTATTTTCAATTTATTTAATATGTTGGGGGGGGGGTCAATGCCCAACCAGCCACCTGAGGGAAACCACAGCTAGGTTTGTAGTTGGCTAATGAGCAACTGCCGAGCCAGCAATTTGAAGAAAAAAAAACAATATTTTTTTTATATATTTTACAAAATTAAGAAAATGCACCATGTAAAATATTCAACAATAATTCTGCCAGTAAAAATGCTTTAGTTTTTTTCCTTCAATCATGTTATTGATAAGTATGATGCATAGAATTAATTAGTTCATTTATAATATCACATTTTTGACCGACTGAATTATTGGCAAACTTTAAAAAATATTTATTTTATCATATAAGGTTAGGTTAAATTTGGTGAAAAATAACAATCATATACAAATATTAAATTCACATTAGATTTTGTTATATTGGATTGGGCCCAAAGAAATCATTAAATGTTAGGTTACATAGGATAAATAAGAGTTTAGGTCCTACATGGGTTAATTAAGCATTAAGTAGGTTAGTTAGTTTACTTTCATTATTTTTAAAACTATTTTTAAATATCAAATAAGTATATAGATAAATATAAAGAAATTAAATTGTTGGGATAAGTCAACGGAAGAAAATTTTGAAATCAAAATAATTTTTTAAAAGAACCTTTTTTTATAAAAAAAAAGTTGGAGAAGATCTTTTCATAGTCAATGGTCTTATCAATGCATCACAAAAATATGCGACATAAATTTTGGATGAAAGCTTAATTACTCTTCTATTGACTTATCTAAGGTTAGGTTAAGTCATTTAATTTTATAACCTTATAGGGGTTAAATCAAAGTATTATGCAAGGCTAGGAAAATTTCTAAAAATCTATACAAATTTTAACTTACTGTAAAATATATGCTTTCTGTTCAGCTGTTAGACTGTTGTACCAATTTTCATGATCTTGCTTGGCCATCCCAGTATTGGTCATTGTCATTTCTAAATATTAATTAATTCCCAGTATTGGTCATTGTCATTTCTAAATATTAATTAATTCCCAGTATTGGTCATTGTCATTTCTAAATATTAATTAATTCCCAGTATTGGTCATTGACATTTTTAAATATTAATTAATTCCCAGTATTGGTCATTATTATTTTTAAATATTAATTTTTCCCAGTATTGGTTATTATTATTTATAAATATCAATTAGTTCCTAGTATGGGTCATTGTTATTTATAAATATTAATTAATTCCCAGTATTGGTCATTGTTATTTATAAATATTAATTAATTCCTATTATTGGTTACTACTATTTATAAATATTAATTAAATCCCAGTATTGGTCATTGTCATTTCTAAATATTAATTAATTCCCATTATTGGTTACTACTATTTATAAATATTAATTAAATCCCAGTATTGGTCATTGTCATTTCTAAATATTAATTAATTCCCATTATTGGTTACTACTATTTATAAATATTAATTAAATCCCAGTATTGGTCATTATTATTTTTAGTTATTAAATAATTCCCAGTATTATCTCTCAATACTTATTGATTATCAGTATTAGGCAATTATTAAAAATAAAAATTTCTACAGGTCATTAACGTACAGACATACCAAAGGTATGGATAGTATAGCTGCGCTGTATATAACCTGTAGTTTGATCTTGTAAAAATTCAGTGTAGGAAATCGCCTCTTCTATCTATGAAAAAAAGATAGTTACTACCTAGTTATCCTTGTATAAGAGTATCAGGATGTCTGTCTGTCTGTGTGTGCGTGTAAGGACTTCACAAAACGATATGGTTCTCTCTTGATGTAAAGCTTTTCAACTTTATTCAGAAGGGGTATCACCACACACACAATAGAAATCACCGCTAGCATAATAGAACTCAGGCGGTCATAGATGCTAAATCATTATTATTGAAATTTTACAAACAGTGAACTTCGCCACTGAAGTCCAATAAAGCTAAATTAAATCTGCCTATGTTTTCTAAAGCTACAGCCGCTAGAAAGTATTAGCCACCAAATTTAAAACAATTAACAGACGAGTGCTCTTGGAATTTGAGGATGCTAACTCGATAAGCCATACTAACAAAGATTTATAGAGTAGCTTAGCTAGTACAAGTTACAAGTACAAACTTACATATTGAAAATCCACATCAAATTCGTTGCTAAATTCATCACTCTCCTCCTGGCTGTCTAGTTCTCCTAGCCAGGCACACCTCGCAGCATCCTAGCACATGGTTATCATATATTATATCATAGCTGTCTAGTTCTCCTAGCCAGGCACACCTTGCAGCATCCTAGCACATGGTTATCATATATTAAAGCCTAGCTGTCTAGTTCTCCTAGCCAGGCACACCTCACAGCATCCAAGCACAGGGTTATTATACATATATTATATCCTAGCTGTCTAGTTCTCCTAGCCAGGCACACCTCGCAGCATCCTAGCACAGGGTTATCATATATTATATCCTAGCTGTCTAGTTCTCCTAGCCAGGCACACCTCGCAGCATCCTAGCACAGGGTTATTATATATTATATCCTAACTATATAGTTCTCCTAGCCAGGCACGCCTCGCAGCATCCTAGCACAGGGTTATTATATATTATATCCTAGCTGTCTAGTTCTCCCAGCCAGGCACACCTTGCAGCATCCTAGCACATGGTTATCATATATTATATATTCTAGCTGTCTAGTTCTCCTAGCCAGGCACACCTCGCAGCATCCTAGCACAGGGTTATCATATATTATATCCTAGCTGTCTAGTTCTCCTAGCCAGGCACACCTCGCAGCATCCAAGCACAGGGTTATCATATATTATATCCTAGCTGTCTAGTTCTCCTAGCCAGGCACACCTCGCAGCATCCTAGCACAGGGTTATCATATATTTTATCCCAGCTGTCTAGTTCTCCTAGCCAGGCACACCTCGCAGCATCCTAGCACAGGGTTATTTTATATTATATCCTAGCTGTCTAGTTCTCCTAGCCAGGCACACCTCGCAGCATCCTAGCACAGGGTTATTATATATTATATCCTAGCTGTCTAGTTCTCCTAGCCAGGCACACCTCGCAGCATCCTAGCATTTAAAGAGAGAAAATGTGCGATCAATCATATAAAGAAAATCACGAAACCTTAAAAGAATGAAGTATTTTTGTCTTTTTAAGCATCAACGACTGACAGACGGAACAAGTAAGCCATTTGTATAATGAATCATAATAAAAAAATTTCAACCATCTTTCTTAAATAACAGCCAAGAAAATCACATTTCAGCCATAGCGTAACCAAAAAATATAATTTAGCAAGATGTTTAAAAGACTGAAAGTTTTATGGGATAGCTAAGTAGTATTTTCTATTAGCTGAAATATTTCTGATTGCTAGATATAGCTAAACAACTTATGGGCATAATTTTCCTTGCTTTATAGCTGCTTTGAAGCATTAAATTAGGCATTAATGTGCATGTTTGTTTATGTTTAATTAAACAAATATATATACGCAATGGCTACTTCTTAAAAAATGACAACATCCATAAACGTGAAGCTTAACAATTAAATCAGACAATGACTTGAAAATAATAATTCAAATCTAATCCTGTAATTATAGTATATTGTAAAGTTTATGACATTGACATCATACCGTATTGTCATGGGAATACAAATTTTAAGAATAAAAAGGGAAAATTATTATTTGACAAAATAGATTTTTATTAAATCAACAAAACTTGATGATAGTGTTTAAAAAATTAACACCAATATTCTTTTCGGATTACCTTGACTTTTAAATTCTCTAAATGTTACTTGATGCAATATTTAAGAATTAGGCTCTTATTAAATCTTATCATGTTCTTCTATCTTTCAATGTCATATTAGTTAGAAATATATTAAATATGGGTGTCTTAACAAATCAACAGAGTTTTCATATTAGCAACAAGGATAACCAGAAGTCACAAAGTTAACTTCATGTCCTTTAATTAGGAGGATCTAAGAAATAAAGTTTAGGTTGCTATCATTGATAGTAGCTGAGAAATTGTAAAACAAACAGTCTGTCAATGTCAAGTGTTCAAACATACCTTATAGTTATAGGAATCAACACTAAATTAACTTATTCAGATGGACCAACTGAAAAAAAAACAGATTCATTTGCGCACTATATAAAAATCAAATTATTTAATAAGTTCAAATTATTCAATTTATACCAGAGATAAAGAGAATATTAATTGAATATAAATATTGTTTCATCTTAGGCAAAGATTTTCACAGTGCTCACCAAAACAATCTGTTTAGAATTAAAAACAAAAGGTGTTTCTAATATTTTACCCCCCCCCCCCCTCAAAAACTACAAAGCCTAATATAATGAGAAATACATAAATTAAACCATTGGCTTTATTAAACTATTTAAATCAATATCTTCGGAGAAGTACGGTGCCAATAACCCAGCCTTGCTAATTAGTGTGAAGCCTGAAATTACCACACCTTATTGGACAAAAAGACAGACAAACTTTCTGTTACTTTTAATTTGACAATCCTCCCCCTTACCATAACTTAAGTGCCCCTAGAGGCTATTAGGCGTATCCGCTAGTTTATGCATAAATCGTGTCAGAAAATTTATTCAAAAGTAAAAACCTATTTTCTATTTATTTTATCAATTCATCCTAATAAAAACAAATGTTTTTTAATATTCAATTACATTCCAAGGAATTATTATTTAGCGTAGCTACTCTGTATTTATCGTATCTCCTTCTGTCTGTCAATAATATTCATGTAGTAATTGGCCCTCTCTTCTTTCTTACTTTCATTCTACTGTCAAATATTGTAAATTATGCTTATACTCAAAGTTTTCTAATTCGTTGGCTTTAACACTTTGGGGTCTTTTTTTATATCTTGATTGGTTTGACTTTACCACCATTAATATTAATATTAATATTAATATTAATGGATAAAGAGTATTTTGAAAATTAGGGGGTGTACATTTTACATTTTTACATTTTACATATTCTACAAGTATGAGTACTTATTATAACTTACCTTAGAACCCTTAACAAGAGTAACAGAACTACCAGGATACCTAGCACATCCTCCAAGTATGTGTGCATATTATAACTTTTTTTAGGACCTTTGACAAGAGTAACAGAACTACCAGGATACCTAGCACATCCTCCAAGTATGTGTGCATTTTATAACTTTTTTTAGGACCTTTGACAAGAGTAACAGAACTACCAGGATACCTAGCACATCCTCCAAGTATGTGTACATATTATAACTTACCTTAGGAACCTTGACAAGAGTAACATAACTTCCTGGATACCTGGCACATCCTCCTGGTATGTGTACATATTATAATTCCTTAGGACTCTTGATCAGAGTAACAGAACTACCTGGATACCTGGCACAACCTCCAGGTATGTCTACATATTATAACTTACCTTAGGACCCTTGACAAGAGTAACAGAACTACCTGGATACCTGGCACAACCTACAGGTATGTGTACATACACGGCGTTTCAAAAAAAACTGCGTTTTCCGGTTTTGAGAAACAACCAGAAGGAATACGAAAAAAAGGAAAATAGGTCCATATTCTATGTAAAAATGTACATCGGATTTACTTAAGGTGTTTTTTGTACATATTATAACTTACTTTAGGACACTTGACAAGAGTAACAAAACTTCCTGGATATCTGGCAATCCTCCAAGTATTGAACATATTATAACTAACCATAGGACCCTTGACAAGAGTAACAGAACTTCCAGGATACCTGGCACATCCTCCAGGTATGTCTACATATTATAACTTACCTTAGGACCCTTGACAAGAGTAACAGAACTACCTGGATACCTGGCACAACCTACAGGTATGTGTACATACACGGCGTTTCAAAAAAAACTGCAAAATTGGGACAGTTTCCATGGTGTCCCTTTTTAGGTCCTTCAGAATTTAGTTTTTTTCTATTTCTCTTTGACAAAGTCATTTTTAGAAAAAAAATCTCTATTAATACTGTGTGCATTGACAAATAAAACAAGTTACTTTTTATTTCATTTCAATATCTTTAAAAATAAGCAAGTTATCATGGTATGAAATTGTTCGTAAAAAGTGCGTTTTCATTAATTACTCATGTTTTATAAGATGATCTCTTATAATCTGTCTATCAAATTAAGAGATTAAGGGGGGAGGGGCGAGGAACAAATATGAACAATTTTAATACTAAGAATTAAAATCCAAGCAAAAAGAATATTGATTTTTTATTTTAAAAAAGGCATTTTAAATTAAGTTTTAAATGTAATTATTAGATTATTTTGATGTTTATGTTATAATGTTGTTTTCAAGTAAAAAAAAGGATTAAATTCAACGTTATAGCATAAAATTCTTTAAGAATACAATAACACACACACATTTCGAATTCTTTGGGCTCTAAAATGCGCTGTTGTTTTAAGAGATATTAAAAAACGCCTGTAACAAATTCGATGCATATTTTTATAGAGAATATGGACATATAATTTTTTTTTTTTATACTCCTAATGGTTGTTTCCCAAATCTGGAAAACGCAGTTTTTTTTGAAACGCCCTGTATTATAACTTACCTTAGGACCCTCGACAAGAGTAACAGAACTTCCTGGATACCTGGTACATCCTCCAGGTATGTCTACATATTATAACTTACCTTAGGACCCTTGACAAGAGTAACAGAACTACCTGGATACCTAGCACATCCTCCAGGTATGTCTACATATTATAACTTTTTTTAGGACCTTTGACAAGAGTAACAGAACTACCTGGATACCTAGCACATCCTCCAAGTATGTGTACATATTATAACTTACCTTAGGACCCTTGACAAGAGTAACAGAACTTCCTGGATACCTGGCACATCCTCCTGGTATGTGTACATATTATAATTCCTTAGGACTCTTGATAAGAGTAACAGAACTACCTGGATACCTGGCACAACCTCCAGGTATGTGTACATATTATAACTTACCTTAGGACACTTGACAAGAGTAACAAAAATTCCTGGATATCTAGCAATCCTCCAAGTATGTGTACATATTATAACTTACCTTAGGACCCTTGACAAGAACTACCACTTTGGGGTCTTTTTTTTATCTTGATTGGTTTGACTTTACCACCATTAATATTAATATTAATAGATAAAGAGTATTTTGAAAAATAGGGGGTGTACATTTTACATTTTACATATTTTACAAGTATGAGTACTAATTATAACTTACCTTAGAACCTTTGACAAGAGTAACAGAACTACCAGGATACCTAGCACATCCTCCAAGAATGTGTGCATTTTATAACTTTTTTTAGGACCTTTGACAAGAGTAACAGAACTACCAGGATACCTAGTACATCCTCCAAGTATGTGTGCATTTTATAACTTTTTTTAGGACCTTTGACAAGAGTAACAGAACTACCAGGATACCTAGCACATCCTCCAAGTATGTGTGCATTTTATAACTTTTTTTAGGACCTTTGACAAGAGTAACAGAACTACCTGGATACCTGGCACATCCTACAAGTATGTGTACATATTATAATTTACCTTAGGACCCTTGACAAGAGTAACATAACTTCCTGGATACCTGGCACATCCTCCTGGTATGTGTACATATTATAACTTACCTTAGGACCCTTGACAAGAGTAACAGAACTACCTGGATATCTGGCACATCCTCCAAGTATGAGTACTTATTATAATTTACCTTAGGACCCTTGACAAGAGTGACAGAACTTCCTGGATACCTGGCACATCCTCCAAGCCTAAAACAATGAATTTGATTTCTCCTGTGGCCACAAAAAAAATGCTTTACCCCTGTGAAATGTTAATTGGAAATAGTTTAATTACCCCTGTATTGAGGTTTTTTACTAGCCCCCCCCCCACCACAAAAATTAATAAAAGCTTTGGCCTACCTTACAGAAGAGCCCTTGAGTAGATAAAATCCCCAGAATTTCTTCATATCATCTTCTATATCCATCCATTTAGATATCTTGATCCTGTAAAAATTAGGTTAAGTAGAACACAGCAATTTTAGGTAACTAGAGTTATATTTTGAACAATTAATAGTATTATGACAAGAAGACGAAGAAAGTCCCTCAATGACGTCATAAAAATGAGGAGAGGAGGAGTGGGAAAGAAAACCCCTCGTTTTTATGACGAAACATGCTAATTTTTTGAGAAACTTTCTTCGTCTTCCTATGACAATATTAGAGATTATTAAAAGTTGTGTGTATGTATAAGAATGTGTTAAATTACTAGACGAGTTTATATAAAACAACGTTTTTATTCTTAAGATTGAAAAATATCATAATTTTAATAAATCCCTTAATCTGTCATGGTAAGAATTTGTACAAAATTAGAAGAAATAAAAAAAAGATAAAAATCAAATATGTTTACCTTTTCTTTCTAGAAGTAATTTTTGGTCTTTCATTGAATAGATATGCATGAAAAGTTGAATTCATACTGAAAAACAAAGACAATTATTTACAAAAGTAACACATTTATACATATTTTTACATTACTGTTCATAGTTGATTAAAAACATAATTTGCTAGGCAATAAACATTTTCAATTGAAAAGGATTTAATTTCTAAAAGGGGGATAAACTATGAGTAAAATAGTTGTTCTGCATTATCGCCTAAATTTACCCATCAGCCGCCCAGCTGCATGTAAAATTGATCTGGCTGGAAACGGTTTTACTGGAACACTGTGTATCCTTACCTTAATTTTTGAGATCTGCACCATGTAGTTGAGACTCGGCTCTCATGATTCAATAATTTCATATCAGACGGGGATAATATCAGATTATGAGGTCGCAATGCTAAAAATCTAAAATAAAAGGTCTTATTTCATCGATTAGCTGACTATATATAGTTTAAAATGTTAAGAAATAACATTGCTTTTGCTGTGCAATTGTAATTTTTAAGTAATAAATTATTAGTTTCATTTTTTAGAGTAACTTAAACCAGAAAAACTTTTAACAATATATTCCACTTGTTTCTTGGGGCACAGCCCTTAGGGGCAAATTTTTTTCTTTATAAAAAAAATATCTAAAAATTGTGTTCATAGTATTTTAATAGAACACCAAAGTATCAGAAACAGTTAGAATAAGAAATTTGTACTTGTTAACATTAAATTTAACATCAGTGTTTGAAATTCCCAATCAAAAAGAAAAGAAATTTATAAAATTTTTCTAAAAATAGTTTAGTGCATGCAGGTGCAATGATTAAACAAATTAATTCCATTTGAAATTTCCGAAAATTGGATGGATGTAACCTAGTTATAAAGTAGCTGCGCTACTAAATAAAAATCCTACCTCATATATAAAGGAATGCATAATAGTACAACAGGAATGAAAATTGCCAACACACAAAATTTGCACAGCCGACGGGGACCCTAAATAAATGATAACAAGGATGACAACATCCACAATAAAAGCACACCTAACCCAGGGGCTGTTTTTAAGCCAATTTCATTTAAAATTACCGAAAATTAAATATTTCATTGGCGTAGAACTTATTTTTTGATGTAACTGGAGCGAAGTGGATAAGAAGGGGTGAAAAAAGAGAAGGCAGTTGTGGAGAAATTTTCCCTTAGAATTGGTTGTCAGAATCACATTCTCTTTTCCTTGCACCTAAACAAATCATTCATTATGGAAACGAATATTATAATAAAATATTTGGGTATATAAAATTAATTGTCTGTTTGTGTGTAGCTATGGATCTCTATAAACGATATGGTTCACCCCCCCCCCCCACCCACCCCCTTAATTTTTTCTTTTAAAACAAAAATAATAGTGGGAGGATCATGAAAAATAAAATGAATCTGAAATGAGTAAATGAGAGCTAGTAAAGTCAGTTTATAGACTTACTGAAACACACTAAGTAAAGCCAATATTTGCTCGAAATAATCAGTTTTTGTTAACCCATATAATATAATCAAAACTAGAGAAATCTACCCCTAAGCTAGAAAAAATGAGTTTTTAAATCTTTGAACTTCAATGAATTAATTAAATTGTATAAGATGCATTCATTAATTTCACGATGATATCATTTTTAGTAGCCAAACTTCTCTATAGGTCACTTAATTCAGTCAAACGTTGGTGGTGGACGAATTTTCAACCTAGCCAACATCCATATGTTTTTTTGTTTAATTATCCTTATATAAAAGTAACAGGATATCTGACTGTTTGTGTGTCTGGGGCCTTAAGTGTTAAAAATAATTTAAGTATTTACATATTTAACAAGGATGACAACATCCATAAGTAGCGAAGCACAAAAAATCGTAGATGGGAATACGTACTAGTAGATTAAAAGGTTTTTACTAAAATCAAAAATAGATTTATTGGATAAAATAAATATGAAATCTTGTTTTATTTTGTATGATGACGATGGTCAAAGTAAATTATATTAAAGATGCTCATAACAATGGGAAAAATTATTTTGATACTGATATAAATCCTTAAAAACTTTAAAAATTTGAAAAATCGGACCATATACTCTGAAGATATGGAAAAAAGTTTTAAATATATTTATAAATAGCCTAAAACCTGCAAAAAAGGCAGTCTGGCCATCATGGTTATTTCCTTTAAAGACGGGAAATTTAATTTTGATATCTACAACTGAAAAAATTTTGAAAATCGGACTCTAAACACTGAAGATATGGAGAAAAATGTTAAAAATATTAAAAAAACCAGCCTAAAACCTGCTGAAAAGGCAGTCTGGCCGTCATGGTTGTCTTTTTAAAAGACGGGAAATTTAATTTTGATATCTATAACTGAAAAAATTTTGAAAATCGGACCATACACTGAAGATATGGAGAAAAATGTGAAAAATTTAAAAATAGCCTAAAACCTGCTAAAAAGGCAGTCTGGCACTCATGATTGTTTCTTTAAACGACAGGAAATTAAATTTTGATATCTGTAACTGAAAAAAATTTGAAAATCGGACCATAAACACTGAAGATATGGAGAAAAATGTGAAAAATATAAAAATAGCCTAAAACCTGCTAAAAATCGGTCCGACCGCAAATGATGTTTTATAGTCAATTGTGCTCCTTAATAATGGGAATGTTGTCAAAAAAATTTCAGCATTCTATCTTGTATAGGAGCTGAGTAAATCCCATTTCCCCCATAGCGTTACGGACTGACGGACTGACGGACTGACGGACTGACTGACTGACTGACTGACGGACGGACAAAGTGAATTATAGAGTAGCTTCGCTACTAAAAAAGTATTTAACAAATTGAAATGATGTATTAGAAAGGTGTTCAGAAAAAAAATTATTATGATCCTAATCTAAGCTCTCTCACAAGCAGTGCTAATAATATTAAAACAAGGATGACAACATCCATAAGTAGCGAAGCACAAAAAATCGTAGATGGGAATACGTACAAGTAGATTTAAAAGGTTTTTACTAAAATCAAGAATAGATTTATTGGATAAAATAAACATGAAACCTTGTTTTATTTTGTATGATGACGATGGCCAAAGTAAATTATGTTAAAGATGTTCATAACAATGAGAAAAATCATTTTGATACTGATATCCCAAAAAAGTTTGAAAATTGGATCAAAATAAACAAAGATATGGGGAAATATGTAAAACATATAAAATAGCCAAAAACCTGATAAAAGGCAGTCTGGCCGCCATGGTTGTTTCTTAAAATGACAAAAAAATTAATTTTTAAATCCTTAACTTAAAAAGTTTAGAAAATCAGACCATATACACTGAAGATATGGAGAAAAGTGTTAAATATATAAAAACAGCCTAAAACATGCCAAAAAGGCAGTCTGGCCATCATGGTTATTTTCTTTAAAAGACGGGAAATTTAATTTTGATATCTATAACTGAAAAAATTTTGAAAATCGGACTATAAACACTGAAGATATGGAGAAAAATGTTAAGGATATAAAAAAAACAGCCTAAAACCTGCTAAAAGGCAGTCTGGGCGTCATGGTTGTTTTCTTTAAAAGACGGGAATTAAATTCTGATATCTATAACTGAAAAAATTTTGAAAATCGGACCATAAACACTGAAGATATGGAGAAAAATGTGAAAAATATAAAAATAGCCTAAAACCTGCTAAAATGGCAGTCTGGCCGCCAATGATGTTATATAGTCAATTGTGCTCCTTAATGATGGGAATGTTGTCAAAAAATTTCAGAATTCTATCTTTTATAGGAGCTGAGTAAATCCCATTTCCCCCATAGCGTTACGGACTGACGGACTGACGGACTGACTGACTGACGGACTGACTGACTGACGGACTGACTGACGGACGGACAAAGTGAATTATAGAGTAGCTTCGCTACTAAAAAGAAAGAAAATCCGAATTGAAAGGTGTATAATAATCAAAACCATGGCTATGCTAACTAAAATTTAAATAAGATTATCAGGAAAGCATTCATTGCAGACAGCTTTAGTACATACTGTTTCAACTTGAATCATTAAATAAGCTGTAAGGTTTTTAATAAACATTTTACTGGGTTGGTAAGAATTAAGAAGATATTTAAAGCAATTTTTATTCTAAAGGTCTGGTAAACTAAAGTATGGCAGATTCTCAATGCTTTTGTGTCTAATTATAGAAATATAAAAATGATTACCTTGCTTGGCGTGCTTCTGGGAGCCCATCTCATATTCTCCAGTTCAAATGTGTCCATCTTTTACCTGGGTTTAATAAAGTTATATGTTGTTTGTCTGTATGTTCATTTAGAGTTAAGGGAGGAAAGTTAGAAATAATGTTAACAATTTCGACAGTTGCACCTGCTTAGGAGCCATGGCACTCTCATCAATAATCTGTAATACCAGGTGCACTAGATAAATAGTACCAGTAGGAGGAATGTCTTGGTCAAAAACAGGCGCAACTCATACTATATTCAGTTAAGACTTTCAGACAAAAGTCGTGCAAACAAAGGGTTGATTTTCAGGTGGACGTTACTTAACCTGATTCTCCAGATGTTTCGACAAGAAAAGGAGAGATTTGGCGCAATATATTCAGATTTGGTCTAGAATATAGGCTGTCAGAATCCCTCCCAGGTCATTAGTTACAAAAACTTAAATTTTAAATTTAAAATTACTCACCAAAGTTTTTGTTACTTGTAAATTTAAAATATGGTATTTTCTAACTCCTAAGTTTTATAATAGTCACAAATAAAGTGAAGATTTATATTTATCACATTAATTTTATTGCTATCACATGTCAAGTAAAATATTTTTAAGAAAAACATGAAATTTAAAATAAATTTTATGTTTTTATCTATTAACTACTAAGTGTTTATAGTAAATTTAGTTACTACGACAAATTCAGCATAATTTTACTAACAAACATTTTATCTTTCTCTCTTTCTTTTTTTTTACATACCCCCCTTCAATTTCCCCTTTATCCCTCTCTCTTTTCTATCTCCGAGAGGCGTTAGAAATCTCAGCGCAGAATTTTAGATTTAGTAATGCTAGACTGATCAGGAATTGTCAACATTTTTTAAGTGGCGAAGCTACTCTGTAATTATAAATTTTAGTCTGCCAGTTTATTAGCCAAGCAACTATAGATTTGCTAACCTAACAAAACCTTTGACGGTGGTTGTAGTTAGTCCAAAGTCTCTAAAACCCCAGTTATTTGATTAAATAGTCTTTATCTCAAAGTCCCAAATATGCGTGGACAAGTTTCGAATAGACAATCTCCCCGACTAGGCGAAAGTCTACTCTATGTTAACTCTGTTATAAATCCCTTCTCCTAGATACAATAAGTTTTCTCAGCAACCCAAAACAAAACAAGGATGCCAACATACATAAAAGCAAAACAAATCAAATCTATAATACAAAGTAGCTTGATGTCTGTCCGTCTGTCCGTCTGTCCGTCTGTCCGTCTGTCTGTCCCTTAAGATCTCGGTAACCACTGAACCGATTGGATTCTACTCTTCAGGGTATATTTCTATTGGTCCTGTGGTGGTTTTAAGCTATTTTCTTGGGGGGTGGGACACCCCCAACCCCCCCAAAAACAAAAAATCCCCCCCCCCATTTTTTTTTTTTTTTTTTTTTGCTGAAGATTTCCTAGGTTCTTTAGGTTTTGTAGAAGATTTCCTAGGTTCTTTAGGTTTTGCAGAAGATTTCCTAGGTTCTTTAGGTTTTGTAGAAGATTTCCTAGGTTCTTTAGGTTTTGTAGAAGATTTCCTTGGTCCTTTAACGAATTTCGCCTTAATTTTTTTAATCACCTCTTGGGGCAAAGCCCCTAGAGGCTAGGGGCGAAGCCGCTAGTATTTAATAAAGAATTAACACTTTTACCCTTAACAGCCCCCTTCCGTTGAACACCCATCCCCCCCCCCCGCTTATACCACTTTATTGGAGGTAAAGGGCTAACATATTTTGTGAAGCTCCCCCGTTTGATAAAGAATTCTTGTTTCACCCTTTTATTTACAACTTCTCTTTTAGGTCCTTTTTTAGTAGCGAAGCTACTCTATAATTCACTTTGTCCGTCCGTCAGTCCGTCAGTCAGTCCGTTAGTCAGTCCGTAACGCTATGGGGGAAATGGGATTTACTCAGCTCCTATAAAAGATAGAATGCTGAAATTTTTTGACAACATTCCCATCATTAAGGAGCACAATTGACTATAAAACATCATTGGCGTTCGGACCGATTTTTAGCAGGTTTTAGGCTATTTTTATATTTTTCACATTTTTCTCCATATCTTCAATGTTTATGGTCCGATTTTCAAAATTTTTTCAGTTACAGAAATCAAAATTAAATTTCCCGTCGTTTAAAGGAACAACCATGAAGGCAAGACTGCCTTTTCAGCAGGTTTTAGGCTATTTTTATATTTTTCACATTTTTCTCCATATCTTCAGTGTTTATGGTCCGATTTTCAAAATTTTTTCAGTTATAGATATCAAAATTAAATTTCCTGTCTTTTAAAGAAAACAACCATGACGGGCAGACTGCCTTTTTAGCAGGTTTTAGGCTATTTTTATATTTTTCACATTTTTCTCCATATCTTCAGTGTTTATGGTCCGATTTTCAAAATTTTTTCAGTTATAGATATCAAAATTAAATTTCCTGTCTTTTAAACAAAATAACCATGACGGCCAGACTGCCTTTTTAGCAGGTTTTAGGCTATTTTTATATATTTAACACTTTTTTCCATATCTTCAGTGTATATGGTCCGATTTTCCAAATTTTTTTAGTTAAGGATTTAAAAATTAAATTTTTAGTCGTTTTAATAAAACAACCATGACGGCCAGACTGCCTTTTATCAGGTTTTTGGCTATTTTTATATGTTTTACATATTTCCCCATATCTTTGTTTATTTTGATGCAATTTTCAAACTTTTATGGGATATCTGTATCAAAATAATTTTTCCATTGTAATGAGCATCTTTAATATAATTTACTTTGACCATCGTCATCACGCAAAATAAAACAAGGTTTCATGTTTATTTTATCCAATAAATCTATTCTTGATTTTAGTAAAAACCTTTTAAATCTACCTGTACGTATTCCCATCGACGATTTTTTGTGCTTCGCTACTTATGGATGTTGTCATCCTTGTTTACTTAAACAGTTGTAATTTTCTTATTTTGAAGCTAGATTTTTTTTCAAAAATGTTTATTTTATTTTATTTTTATGTTAAAGGTTAAAATGCCCCAGGCAGCTGGCGGACGTTGCCGTAATAGTTTTTCAAGGAAACTGTTATTTAGTTAAAATTTTAAAAAAATGTCAACTCTGCAGTGACTGCACACTTCGTGGACAAGCAATAGTTGTAGAGTATCTGCAAAATTTAAAAAAATTGTTTCGTATTTATGTTATTTTTTTGTTAAGAAAATGTCTAAGATTGGGTACACGGAGAAAGTGGAAAATAATATTTTTCTTTATTTGAGACAGTGTGTTCAATAAACCTAGTGTTACATAAGTAGGACTGATATTCTTTTTAGGCACCTCAACTCTCTAGTTATGGACTGTTCGTATGTTCAACGTTGACTAATTAATCGCTAAAATATAAATCTATTAATTTGACAGTCTTTACAATAACCTTGATATTTTGAATAGTAGAATTACAAGCAAAAAAACAAACAAATTAATCCAGAAAATATAAAGGAAATTGTAAAGGTTGTGTTAATAGAATTTAGAAAACTATAAAATAAGAAAAAAGTTCTAAGAAAAAAGCATTCATTTGAAAATTAAATTACCAGTGTATCAGACGTAACCATTCTGTAATTAATTAATAGAAAAATCTCCCAGGAACTCATTCAACCCCATATTTCTAGATTTCAAATGCCACTATAAACATGAATTAAATTTAGGTTGTTAGATTAGGGTTCTTTAATTGTTTATTACACAAATATCCTAATAAAGATTTTATTATGAAATGATATTTTTTGGAGAATTTTTTTTTTAAACCAGCCATGTCATAACAAATTCTTTCGTCTGCTATAAACAAAACTAACTCAGCGCCTTAGCTGCATTTGATGCGCTAGTACCCAATTTCAGTAAGAAACTGCTAAATTCTTGCACATTCCCTTTAAGCCAGTACCCAAAGTCTGACACTCCTAAGAATTGAATATTCGATCCATTGTAATAAAATTAATAAACTAGGTAATAACCGCCTTGTATTATGAGCATAGGGTTTATTAGATAAGATAAGATAAGATTTATTTTCCTCAAAGGTACAACATATTTTATTAGATATATATCATACATTAAGTTACTATGCTTTGATTGGTTTGATTCTTCTGTTTTGTTATGTTTGATGCAGGTTTGATAACAATATACATAATAACTATTATTAAGTACCTAGCATGGAATTGACCGAACTTCGTCTCCACCTAGTTACCAGGCCAGTTCGAATAGGATGAAAATAACATTTTTACTAGAAAAATCCCATGCAACATTGTACCAGATAGTTGGCATAACCCATTTAGGGTTGTGGAGCCACTGGTGTACTTTGACGCTTGCCAAGCCGATACAATGTTATATGCGCAAATAAATAATAAATAATCTTAACAATGAAAGAATACAATATCTTGCTGTGTATTTCAGACATCCTCCTACTATCAGTTGCAACTTCTCCAAGCGTAAATTCGGAACAATTAAGGAACCAAAACCTTCAAAAGAAGTCGCTATTCCCGTTGTGATCCCTTTTCAGCTCTACCTAGACAGTTTCCTTTGTAACAAATTATTTTCATTATAGAGTGGAGTTATGTCCGGGTCTAAGGACATCTCCACACCAATAATTACAGGATAACGATAAATATCGCGATAACGTTGGTCCAATCCAGAAATCCAAAAATAAAATAAGATACTCTAATATATAACGTATCATGTACCTAAGTGAACAAGGTGTAATAATTGGTTTCGATTCCTACGGAATCTGATTTTTATTTCTTGAGAAGGGATATAATAATCCTCTGATGTACAAATGTACAAAATAAAGATAGGTCATGTGCGATTCCTACGGAATCTGATTTTGGTATTTTGAGATAATGGGAATGTATCCCTAGATGTGTAAGGTTCGATTCCTCCGGAATCTGATTTTTATGTTTTGAGAACTGGTCACAGCATAGCTGTGAATGGGGCATCAATATGGGGGGGGGGGTGGGAGAGGGGGGGGAGGTGAGGGGAGAGTGGTTTGTGCTCGAAAAACGTTTACATTAATCCATTAATTTCACTTTTTTGAAAGAGAAGGGTAAAGGTGGGTCATGGTAAGATAAAAAGAAGGTGGCGTGCTATTGCGCGCACAATTTGGTCATAGCTTAGCTTTTAGTGGAGTTTTAATCTTACTGTTGTTTAGGCACGAAAATGTTCGGAGAGGAAGAATACCAACAAATGTGGCAGCCGCTACGCAATAGATTGACAATAACATATCAACGACTTCTCAATATAGTTAATGGTGGCAATGTCAGTGAGGAAGTGCGTCGTGAGGAAGTGCGTCGTGAGGTAGCCCGTCTACTATACCATCAAGGTTATCTAGAAACCGAGTTGGCACTCACTCTGTACAACCCAAACAAAGACTTGGAGTATCATGAAACTAAATTAGGTGAAATTGCTCAGCGGATAACTGCACAAGAGGGGGCCTGTCTCCAGCTTTAGCTCCAGAAAGTGGCCATTACCGGTCAGGACCGGTTATGGTCAAGTTCTCTGCGACTTCATATACAAGATATCCGCAAAAATATTCGCGAAAACGTCCGCAAAACATCCACAAAAATCAACAATAATCAACAGAAAAAAAGCTGCAAAATCGTTACAAGATGTGTCTGATATGGCTATTAAAAAAAAAACTGTTTTGTGAGAAATAATACTGTTAAAATTTGAAGATTTGAAAAATAATTTGAAAATTTAAAAAAATATAATTTTAAAATGTACCATAAATTCATCGATTTGTTTTAATTAATTAATAAATCCTAGATATCTTGCTATGAACTTATATTATTCGAAAGATGTATAAAGCAATAGGATGTCTGTTAATATGTTAATATGTTGCTATGGAATAATTTTGTATTAGCATCAAAAAAAATAAGGATAAAAAATATAGGTTGATGAAGTGAGAGACTAGTTTATTAAGGGAGAGAAATCAAGGAATTGAAAAGGTATAGGGGAGGAGGGGGGGGAAAACGAAGAGAAGAAAATGGGGCGTGGTGAATGGTTTGTGCGCGGTCGTGGCTACCAGCCAGACAGACGGAGCGGCGCTTATCGTTTGGTA
The DNA here is from genome assembly GCF_053477335.1 of Acartia tonsa. NCBI lineage: Eukaryota > Metazoa > Arthropoda > Copepoda > Calanoida > Acartiidae > Acartia > Acartia tonsa. Next base: position 29,891,680 of record NC_137269.1, on the reverse strand, counting down.
TGTGCATAGGGGGGGGGGGGGTGGGGAGAGGAAATATGGGGTGGAAATATGGGGTGGGGGGAAGAGTGGTTTCCTGGTATAGCACAGCAGAATAAAGAAAAAAGGGCGGGGGGGAAACAATTGGTTGTGAAGCATAGGGGAAAATTGCGCGGGAAACGGAAGTAGGGAAAGTGTTATTACTAATTAATAATTTGAATTAAAGATTGCATAATGCATGGTATTAAAACACAAAGGGGGTATAAATATGGGGTAGGTAAGGTCAAGGTTCAATTGTTTCCAAGATGTCAGATCAAGAAGAAGAAGTAGGACAAGGCCAAGGTGCTATACCAGACGGGGCGCCGGAAATTCCGGAGGAGGCTGGAGGTGAGGAAAATGTTCCCCTCCATGATCAGGTGCAGGAGCTCATCGCTATGCTCAATTCTAGCGATGAAGTCGATGATCCTGTACCCGTGCACGGCGTCCAGCAGCTGCTGAACCTCGCGGCAGTGCCTGATCTACTCCCATTTCCGGGGGTAGACAGGCGCTGTCTGGACCTCTGGTTTATGGTCAAGCGCAGGTTGATGGGCGTTGTGCACGAGGGCGACATGCTGATGTGGCGGAGATTCCGCAACGATGCCATCGATGAGGAAGTCCTCCGCATGATGTATTCCAACTATGGGTTAGTCGTGAGGTTAATATCAGTAATGCCCACGTACGCCCGTTCCTTCCAGGCCAACATGGCGCCATCGCCACAATGGACCGCCTGGTCACCGTCCAGCAGGACCTTCTGGAGGAGCTACTCCATCAGGAACCAGACGGCGTCGACGACTCCAGCGACTACGACGAGTAGATGGCTATGCCCACTATTCATGAGCTTAACCAGTCTGCGACAGTCATCATAATAAATTTCGATATCTAAATTTAAATAAATAAAATATATTTTCGGCCAAAATTCAACCAAAACTTTGTTATTTTTTATTATATAGATAGAGGTTGCGCGATTCGTTAGCTACTGGATAAAATAATATAAAGTCAAATGTAAAATGTAAAACAGTAAAATGGATAAAAAACAAACTATGCCAAGCTACTCTATACTTGGGTATGTGTGTCGGTTCCTACGGAACCTATTCGGTGTGATTTGAGGTTAATGAAATGCTGTTCTATTGAATTTTAACAAAGTAGTTTAATGCTTACAGAAAGTCGAGGGCTAAAAAATACTAAAAAGTACGGATAGAAACTTAGTTAAAACAAAAATTCGAATACAAAATTTCAAAAGAACAGAGTTTTAACATTAGTAAAGCATTTGTTGAGTAAAAGAAAGAAAAAAAATATTTGCATTTTAAAACTCAATCTTATTTAGGTAATAAGTAAAACATTTTTGCTTGAAAATATTTTTATTATCAATTAGTTTAATTTCAAGTGGAAGGTTGTTAAAAATAGTTGTTAAACACACTGATAGATGTGTTTGTATGTATTTATATAAATGTGTGTGAGTATGCAGTTAACGTGTGTGTTTGGGTGTGTGTGTTGTGTTTTAAAGATGTACTTTTCCACAAACTAAAAAACAAGGACATGTCAGTTTATATAAGCATAGCGATGACAAACACCCAGTTGACCGACACACAGTACTAAAGTTTCACAAGTACACTCCAAATAATATCTACAATAATGCTTATAGTTAAATTAATATTTGGTCCTAAAAAACTTTTCGTTTTGTAAATTGTAGTTAACCGAGGACAAAAACTTAGAAGATTGAGAATGTACACAATTTTTAAAGTTCAATGCAAACAAATGATGTGCACAATATGGCTGGTTTCAAGATATTAAAGTAGCAACAAGGATAGGATCTTTATGAGTAGCACACCAATAAGCAAATAAATTTAAGATGAAGTAAACAATTAAACGTTAAAAGGCCAAATCCTATAAATTTTTTTAGGCTAACCTAGGATCTTCGGTGTCCGAAGCATCATGTATTTTTATTTATAACTAACTGAAGATTGTTTTAACATGAAACAATGTGAATTGGACTTATCAAATAAAAATAACATGTTTAATTTAACTGTGTTGATCACTCTATGTTAGGCGTAAAAAAGGAATATGTAAGACTTAAAAACTCTGACTGGTAGGTTGTCCTAAGATATTCTTTTTTTTACCAACTTTTGCGAAAGTAAATTTCAGTTTCAAATATAATCACAGACGCCCAAGGGTGGGTGGGGGGCAAATGGGTGTTTCCCTCTCTCAAACTTGAAAAACCCTCATTTACCCCTTTCAAAACCTTTTCATATACATTTTTAAAGCTTGGACGTTTTTGAGATCTTGCTTGACACAGGAATACTTGTATATGAAATATGCAACTACATTAATAAATAGATTGTTCTAATCCTATCTTAACACCTTTTTTCCTATCACGCTTTCAATTTCTGATCCTCTTGAGACAAAGAAAGTTTTTTAACCTCTCTAGGCCAGGTACTTGTATTCTAAAATTCAGGGATCGGCAGCCGCAACACAAACGCGCATATTCCCCAAATTAGAACCCGCTAAGTGACATTTTTTTCTCGTAAACCCGGATTGTTTGTTTAGTAACAGGTTTTATACTTACAGCTGAATTTTAAAGTTGTAATATGACTTTTTCACTGAAATTATACCTGTAACAAGAATAATAAACATTCATAAAAGCTAAGCTTATTATCAGTTAAAATTTTTTATCTTATCTTGTAAAAGAAATCAAAATTAGTCAACTAACTCAACTTAGCTAACAAAAATGGTTTTAATCTTATAGTTTTTATTTTAATATCCACGGAAAGCTGTCTATAATAATGACCATGAACTCTAGAAAACATAACAATAATCTGATTTTCATGGCATCGACTCTTGTACATAAGGAAAATACACAATTTAATTTTTTTGTTACAATAAAAATGTTATAGTTATGACGTACAGGCTCTAATTAAAGATAGATAGCTTCGATTAAAATGATATTAATTATCTATAATGATAAGAATTACATAATAATTGCAAACATCTATATAAACAAATAAAATTAATTGCACATTTTTCATTTGCAAGAAAAACAATTTTGAGTCAATATTAAAATAAAGGTTTCGTGATTTCGTCTTAGCCAGTTCTCAATTTTTCGCTCTATCTCTTTTTATATTAACACTGAAAATCTGCTCTAAAACTACTTTTGACCGTTTGTCGATCTAAAGCTAGTGTGTTAAGCTGCTTATGTATGTTGTCATATGAACTTGCACAGAAATTTGCCAGCTTGGTATGATCTTCAAAAAGGATGGAAAAAAAATAGGGGAAAATCTCTTTAAAATAAAATTTTTTAATGACTGCAGTTATATAATTACCTTATTCCAGCGGCTTTAGAAATAAAAGCATGTTAGTAACACGACAATAACATTCATTTTTAGACGGGGGAAAACAAAAATAAATGTCCTTTTTTGCAGGTGTTGAAATCACTCCACCCCCTTGATTTGTGGGGGGATTTTTCACCATCACACCCCATTTGATTGTGTGTGGGGAGGGGGGAGTTGACACCCATTTTACTATTATAATTGTCTTTGATATAGTAACCTTGCAAAATCATTTAAAATAAAAGAGAAGGAGGGTGGAGGATGAGTTATAAAGTATACAAAAAAAGAAAATTTCCAAAAACATTTTTTCAGTTATTTCAAAAATTTCCCCCAAATATTTTTGAAACACGGAGAGGTAACAGTCACATGAAGATAATCCATTACACAAACAAAAACAATTATATCCAGAATTAGTGCAGCAATAACAAGATTATAACATTATACCAATGTAAATAAGAACAGTACATTGTTGTACAGTTATGATATAAAAATTGTACCTGTTAATTTATGACATTATGCTATTTTGGTATTTTTTATTAGCAAAGCTACTCTATTATTGTTATGGTTCGTAGAAACTTCCCTTTAACTCCCCCCTCCCCCCCCCCCCCCACTTCCCTTTAACTATCCCTCCAACATATAAACATTTATATAAGAAGGGAGAAAACTGCGCCAGGCTAATAATCGAGAAACCATCATCCAAAAAATTCTAATTTGAGTAAATACCTTTGGATTGGGGTAAAATAATGGTCGTAGTTTAATTTGATTGTCATTTTCCTCTTAGTCTCATTTTGACTATTTATTTTTTAGAAAACTTATTCTCAAAGAATTTAAAATAACAAAGCCCCGTCAAATTAGCAATAGAGACGTATTATATTCAGCGATTATTTTCTTATTTCAACTTATCCTTTGGTTTTAATTTCCCGTTGTTCTAATATACCTCTTCATTCAAGGAATCTTTACGACTAAGTTTATCATTATGGCTAACCGTTTCTCACTGGAGACGACAGACATCAAATATGTAGAATAGATTTAATTTATTCTATTATATAAAGTAGTAAGGTTTTTTGTCCGTTAAGATCATGCAAACCACTGAACCGATTGAGTTCTTTATTTTAGGAAAGTTTAGCATAGGTGTCTGAATGGTTTTTGGGAAGGATTTCAGCTATTTTTCTGCCTATTACTAAAGCCCATAGATGGTAGGGGCGCGGCTGCTGTAATGAATTTAGTACTTTCTAACATGACCTAGACCTAAAAAGGATAAATTAGGTTGCAAAAAAAATATTTTGCAAGCACAGATATAGGGCAAATTTTTTAATTATTTTTAATCAACTTTTCAGACTTTTAAAAATATTTCTCAATGCTCAATGTAAATTATCGATAAATCATAAATGGCATGCATGAAAAAAGTCATTCTGTTATGAGTAATTGATAAAATTTTAAGGCTATTGATTTAGAGCTTAGCATTTGATCAATGAGAAGCTTCTCTAAAAATCGACTGTTCTTACAAGATATTATTCGAAACAAATAAACACACACACATACACACACAAACACACACACACACACACATACAAATACACACACACATAAAAAAGTAGTCAAAGGGAAAATAAATACTTTTCTACTTATCGATCAAACAAGCAAAAATTTTACAAAGGGAAGAAAGGAATTTTTATTTGATAAACCGGCGTAGTATTTTATATTAGTTTCATAAGGAAAGTTATTATACAATTTGGTTTTAAATATACAAATAATAAATGACTTTTTAATGTAACAGAATTTATAATTAAAATTTTATGTATACAATTTAAATTTTTAAAGCTTTTATTAAAAGCTGACCCAATTATTGCCGAAGTTGTCGAGATATTGTGCATCAGGCGCAGGGGCGTCCAAGCTTTTTCATTTTTGGGGGGGGGGGTAATCACCCCATTACCCCCCCCCCCCTTGGACGTCTATGATAAGGGGGACTAACTGACTATATAATAAAAGATATGAATTAGATTTGTAGTAATTTTTAAATATTTGCACTTTCATGATAAAGGTTTTATCCGAACCCTATCAAAGTATAAAAGTAGAAATGGATTTAGAATAAACGTGGATATATTGAAAAAGGAAAATTTGTCGTCAACTTTGCTTGCTAATATGGACCTCATTTATTTGTCATTTGGTTCATCCAGTGGGAGTGGAGGGGATGGGGTAGAAAGGGATAGTGTTATTTTAGCCATCTGTGAGCATCACTTAATCAGAGTACATGAAAATCTCCAATTAATTATATATTGATTAAGTATACACTTAGTTTTAAAGAACGCAACGGGGTCCGAAAACCAGTTGGCTCCGAAAAATTAAAATTATATTGTAGTATCATATGATAAACTTTATTTGACAAATTACACTCCATTTTCAATTTTTCAACTTACATGAAATTTAACGAATTTCAATTTTCTTTCAGAACTAGATAAGAATGGGGGAGGAAGCTAAGGGTATGCGGCGTAAGTTTGCCCGCAAGAGCATCTGGGAGATCGACCAAGATGACATGGAGGTTTAATTTGTTTATTTATTCTTTTTGGAGCAAAGCCACTCTTCATGCCACCTTTGTATGTCAGTCGTTGTTTTGTACATAAATCACAAAAGTAATAAAAGGTTTGCACCCCTTGCAAATAGAAATCTTAGACATCTACAGACTCTATAGTATTCGTGGATCAGTTTTAAAGCAACGCAACTGTGTTCTCTAATTGTATCTCTGTGCTTGGTATAACTAGGATACGTACGTACATCTATAATACAAAGTAGATGTCTGTCTGTCTGTCTGTCCGTCCGTCCGTCTGTCTGTCCCTTAAGATCTCGGTAACCACTGAACCGATGTCCGATAGGATTCTTTTCTTCGGGGTATATACCTGTTGGTCCTGTGGTGGTTTTAAGCTATTTTCTTGAGAGGTGGGACACCCCCTTCCGGGCTACCCCCCCAAAAAATTAATTTTAGGCAGTTACTTTAAAATAAATGGCAGCTCCAGAAATACCTATTTTTTTTAAAATTACCTCTTGAGGCAAATCCCATAGAGGCAAGGGGCGAAGCCGCTAGTTTATCTATACACCACTGATTTACAACTTTAAGAGTAATATAGCTGAAAATGTTTCGTATTTTTTTTATTTTATTGTATTTCAAATAAAGTTTATTTAGTTCTTCTACGTATATTTTCTTTATTTTACTAACTTTCTTTGTAACTTTTAACTTCTAAATAGCTGCACTACGTATGTACACAATTATCTTTGTTTAGGAGAGGATAGCCGCCAGAAGAGACAGAATAAGGAAGAGAATAGACGCGGCTAAAAAGATGACAAAACTCATGAAAATTCAAAAGATGATGGGGTTTAAGGTATCGCTTTTTCTCCAGTTAATTTTCTCTGGATTAGAACCAGTTTTGATAATTTCATTTGTCGTATAGTATCCTAGAAAGAACGTGTTCTAATTTTTGTGATTTTGTTAATTTAAAAAAAAAAACTTAAATTACTTAAAAAATAAGAGGTCTACAAAAAAAAGACGATTGCATATTTTCTATGGATCATTTCACATCTACTACTTACTAATTAAAAGCACCGACTAGCTATTTTTTTTTAAATCACAAAAGTCCTTTTTTTTAAAAATAATAAAATAACAATAATAAGATTAATTCCAGTTTTGTTGGCTGTGAAGGCCCAGGCCAATAAAACAGGGATTACTCTCCCCTGAAAGCTATCTATAATCCATAATACTATTTGAGGAATAACTATTAAATCTGTAAAACGTATTCCATAAAAACCAAAGAATATGTATGCCCCATACCTAAATATTTCTTAAAATGTCCAAAGTAATTCCAAAAAATGTATGTTATCAAAGTGCATGTATTTTTTTAAACTTAGCCCATTATAACTGAAATTTTTTTAGCTAAATAATTGCTAGGATATTATTATTTTTAGGGAGATGAAGATGAACAAATGTTTGTAGAGAAAGCCACAAGTCAGGGCAACAAAAATATTCATAATATTCTACATAATGGCAGAGAGTTAGCTACTAATATTATGCTTGCAGCAGAGGTAAGATATAATATTCATAATATTCTTTATAATGTAGAGAATCAGCTATTAATATTATGCAGAGGTAGGATATAATATTCATAATATTCTATATAATATAGAGAATTAGGTACTATTATAATACGTATTATAGTCATCGAAAAGCTTTATTCTTGCATATTTGAAAGTGGGGTCAAATTAAACTGTTCTTAACCTATTTTGATAGGAATGTTAAAAACATACTCTACTGTGAGCAAAGGTTGAAGCTTCTCTATAGTTGACTTTGTATTTAGAATATCTACTGTAAGCAAAGGTTGAAGCCTATCTATAGTTGACTTTGTATTTAGAATATCTACTGTGAACAAAGGTTTAGGCTTCTCTATAGTTAACTTTGTATTTAGAATATCTACTGTGAACAAAGGTTGAAGCTTCTCTATAGTTAACTTTGTATTTAGAATATCTACTGTGAACAAAGGTTGAAGCTTCTCTATAGTTAACTTTGTATTTAGAATATCTACTGTAAACAAAGGTTGAAGCTTCTCTATAGTTAACTTTGTATTTAGAATATCTACTGTGAACAAAGGTTGAAGCTTCTCTATACTTAACTTTGTATTTAGAATATCTACTGTGAACAAAGGTTGAAGCTTCTCTATAGTTAACTTTGTATTTAGAATATCTACTGTGAACAAAGGTTTAAGCTTCTCTATAGTTAACTTTGTATTTAGAATATCTACTGTGAACAAAGATTGAAGCTTCTCTATAGTTAACTTTGTATTTAGAATATCTACTGTGAACAAAGGTTGAAGCTTCTCTACAGTTAACTTTGTATTTAGAATATCTACTGTGAACAAAGGTTGAAGCTTCTCTATACTTAACTTTGTATTTAGAATATCTACTGTGAACAAAGGTTGAAGCTTCTCTATAGTTAACTTTGTATTTAGAATATCTACTGTGAACAAAGGTTTAAGCTTCTCTATAGTTAACTTTGTATTTAGAATATCTACTGTGAACAAAGATTGAAGCTTCTCTATAGTTAACTTTGTATTTAGAATATCTACTGTGAACAAAGGTTGAAGCTTCTCTATAGTTAACTTTGTATTTAGAATATCTACTGTGAACAAAGGTTGAAGCTTCTCTATAGTTAACTTTGTATTTAGAATATCTATTGTGAACAAAGGTTTAAGCTTCTCTATAGTTGACTTTGTATTTAGAATATCTACTGTGAACAAAGATTGAAGCTTCTCTATAGTTAACTTTGTATTTAGAATATCTACTGTGAACAAAGGTTGAAGCTTCTCTATAGTTAACTTTGTATTTAGAATATCTACTGTGAACAAAGGTTGAAGCTTCTCTATAGTTAACTTTGTATTTAGAATATCTACTGTGAACAAAGGTTGAAGCTTCTCTATAGTTAACTTTGTATTTAGAATATCTACTGTGAACAAAGATTGAAGCTTCTCTATAGTTAACTTTGTATTTAGAATATCTACTGTGAACAAAGGTTGAAGCTTCTCTATAGTTAACTTTGTATTTAGAATATCTACTGTGAACAAAGATTGAAGAATGAGACAAGAGAAGAAGAAATGAATAATATTTTAGAAGAGGAAGATAAGCAGATGAAAGAAAAATTTAGGTAACAAGTCATGGGTTCGATTCTTGGCTCAAAGAATTTCTAACCCAAGGAGGGAGGAGACATTGGGCTGTATATTATACTAGTCCTGAAAGTTTTATAATAGTGTTTTCTTATTGGCTTAACAACTTTGGGTACTTTTATTGAATTTTCATTGGTTGGTTCATTAGGTTGTGAGTCCAAACGTTTCAACCAATAATTATAATCTATAGGGATAATTTTGTGTAGTACTATTGGGGATGTACATATATCAATTAATTGGCAATTGTATTATCCCTTAGATCTCTGGTCCTAAGAAAAGATGGTCTTAAAGTTGTTATTTTCAATTTGAGTGTTGTTATTTATATCATAATGCCCTTTTTGATAAGTCACATAAAACATATTGTTGTACATAAACTACCAAAATCATTGAAAATACTAAAACCTGAGTTTTGGAAATATATCAAATAAGAATTAAAGCTTCTTTTTATACATCTATACTTTTACATTTATTGCTTCGCCTACAAAGATTTAAAAGAGCCAATGTTATTTTTGTATCTTAAGGAAAAATTTTGAGGGGGGGGGGATTACTTTATCTTCCATTATCTTTACTTGATATTTAGAGAGATAATGCATACCTGGCCAACGAATGCTGAAAAGTTCAAGGGAGCTCCAATTGAACTTTTTGATGAAATTCTCAAACAAAAGGTAAATATATTTCCAGTAGAGCTTAAAAACCGGTTAATATCTGCTGGATTAGAAACGGTTCCCAGCCAAACTGAAAAATAATATATGGTATCGTAATGCAAATCATCTAAGAATAATAAAAAAAAATCTGAATGCTTATGCTAACAAAACTGGTTTAATCTTATAATTGTATATAGTTTTAACATCCGCGGAAAGTCAATAGTATTAAACGTTTTAATAAACATAACCAACAAGCTGACAGACAAGCCGAAAACTAATTGTAGAGCAGATACGCTCCTACAATGATTGTACTATTTTCAGGATCAATGTAATGAGCTTCTGCAAAGCAAAAACAGAATTATTGAAATGTTAGAAGCTGAAAATAGGTAAAATATAGTAAGAATACAAGAATATTTTTTTCTCGTATTCATTCGAAACGGTTAAAATCCGGTGTATTAGAACCGGTTCTCATCCAAACAATTTGTTTGATAACCCATTTTATTTAGATTTAAAAAGAAAAAGAAAAAAAATGGGGGGGGGGGGAGGGGATGGTAATGTTTTTCTGGGGGCAAATTCTATTGGGAGGGTGGTGGACCCTTTCCCAAAATAGTTATAAACCTTCCCAGGACCTATGAAAAGCTACCCCGGAAGGGAGAACTACAACGGTTCAGCGGTTCGCGAGATCCTTTGGTACAAACAACAGACAGACATAAAGGCGTCCTATTACTTTATTATTAGGATTTATAATACTATCTTGTTTTTTTTTAGGTCAGCAGATGAAGATTATAAAGAATTGGTTCAGCATTATCATACAAATATCAGGTAATAATTAATAAGGTTGCATATTAAACTTTTGTATCAACATAATAATAGTCCTAAGGTCATAATAAATAGCAATAAAATGAAAAATTATATGATTAGACCCGGGCTAAAGTTATCTATATTTATACTGTATAATACTTTACTGTACAGTTTTTATTTTACTTTAGTGAAATGGCAGGGCGAATGGAGAGTCACGCGCATGCTTTCCAACAAATGTTGAAACAAGAACGACAAAATTTGGATAAATCTTTGAACCATCAGAAAGCTGATATGCTGCAAAGGTTAGTTATGTTTTGCAGTTGCGCCTTTAGAATACAGGCACGGATCTAAAGGGATAGTACAATGGCTGTTTGACACCAATAACTCCAATTAAAGTCCCAAAAATTGTTGAGCCAACGAATGGGAAAACGGTATGACTAGTGTAATGAACAACCCAATATCCCCTCTCTCTCTGGTAGGGAGGGCTATAAAGAGTATTAGTAAGAGAGGATAGTAAAATAGGATGTCAAAACACCACTAAAACAATGTCAGTGTGACCTTTTTAGATTGGGTACCTTTAATTCTTAACAGAATTTGACTCCCTCATTCATTTGCATAAAACTTTAGGTACTCTTATCTAATCCAGATTAATTGGATAAAACTAGAAGTATCAAAACTTTTCAACCTAAAATTTAAATCTACTTAATATTGTTTGTTATCATTCGATTGTACTTCAATTAATCGTACATTGTCTTATCCCTTGCTACTGTTACAGTCTTTTTAACACTGCTATAATTTTTTTAAAAATATTCTAGAGGTGGACGAAACTGGCAGGCATTGTTGGAGAAAACAAAAAGAACGAGTGAGGAGTGTATGCAGGTAGGCTGCTGCTTGGTTAGATGGGTGACATGAGCCTTTGAAGACATTTTAATTTCAATTAGGATATTGTCATAAAATCATATGTAAATTATACCAATAACGTAAAGCTTTAAAAAAACGTTCTCGTATTCGTTGGCCTAAAAACGTTGGGTATCTTTAATTGTTAGTTCAAATTACCTCTGTTAAAACCTTACACACAATAATTTTGATCTACAAAAGTTTATTATTGAGGGGTTGTACAATTACATAAGAAATAGTTGTGTCTTATAGGTTGTTTTGACAGAATTTCCTATATCACCTAACCGAGACTAACCTAAAAAAAGGATAAAAAAATTACGGGTATAGTCCCTTTCGTGGCAACACCTCATAAGGGGCGTTTTGTCGTATTTTACTAAATATTCATATATATTTCTAGTCCCCGCGGGAGGCTCTAACCCTGCGGGGAAATCACCTAAACTAATCTAACATAAAATAACCTATCAAAAGCTACTGTAAAAATACGACGAAACCTACCTTAAAAGCGTTGTCACAGAAGGGACTATACCCAAAATCACTTGTCGGCCAGATGCATAATGATGTAAACCACCTGGATATGATATATTTGTATGCAGGAACGGCTGGACCTCGTAGTAGAACAGGAACATGAGATGAAGGAAATAATTCAGACAGATTATGAACAACTAGCAGATACAAGGACCAGGATGGAATCTGTTGTCAGGTATAAAGACAGGCTATATATCTATCTATCTATCTATCTATCTATCTATCTATCTATCTATCTATCTATCTATCTATCTATCTATCTATCTATCTATCTATCTATCTATCTATCTATCTATCTATCTATCTATCTATCTAGTGAGTTGGAGAGTCAGATTCACATGGTGGCTGCACTCACTCATCTGAATTCAGAAAGGCTTGGTAAGTCATTGGGGCGAGTGCCGAGCCCTGGTTTTATATATTGCTTATAAGGGGTGGTTTCTTTTTTAAAAAGTCATTGGGGCGAGTGCCGAGCCCTGGTTTTATAAATTGCTTATAAGGGGTGGTTTCTTTTTAAAAAAGGGGTTTATGGCTATAGAGTAGCCGCACCATCAGAATTGTTTTGTCTTTCTATATTTTCACTTAAAAAAAGTGATTAAAAGTAAATAGATATACAAACATAGCATTGTCTGGTGGTACGGTTAACCTGTAGCCAATCATCCCATTCTATCCGAACATCTTTGGGTATTTATTAAACATAAGCATTTGATTGCACAACCTTTCTCTTAAATTTTAAGCCTATGCATTCCCCTACCCATTAGACATCTTTTATTGATATATAATTTAAGCAGAGAACTTAACAAATGTTGAAATAAGACACAAAAGTGGATTTTAAAAAAGTTATTCATCTTGCCTAGACCTAACCCTGTTCAAAATTGAGACTATGAAATCCATGTGCTGAACATGTTGATAATTCAGACTATGAAATCCATGTGCTGAACATGTTGATAATTCAGACTATGAAATCCATGTGCTGAACATGTTGATAATTCAGACTATGAAATCCATGTGCTGAACATGTTGATAATTCAGACTATGAAATTCATGTGCTGAACAAACACGAAGAGGAAAACACAATCATCAAAGCTGAACAGAAAAGAAAAATTACAATTCTTCAGGTTAGTTTATCGGCTACACCCTTAGAGGTCTCTAGGGGCACTTGAGGTAGTGTATGGGTTGGAAATGACACCCTTCCCCATTTTATGTTAGTTTCAAAGGAAAAAGTAATATTATGGGAATTTTTTTGGTGGATTTGTGGTACCCTCCCCAAAATGGCTAAAAACCTTTCCAGGAACTGTAAATATACATATTTGAGAAATTAAAATCCTTTTCAGAGCTTAAAACTAATTATATAGTATCCGCTGAATTAGAACCAGTTCCCAGTGATGAAAAATCCTGTATAGCATCGTATTACAGACAATTTTCCACGTATAGAAAATCCTAAAATTCAAACCAGTTTTTAGGGCTAACAAAACTGGTTTTAACCTTATAATTATTAATTTTAATATCCACGGAAAGCTGTCTATAATACGATGCGATAAATAACTTTTGTTACTTTAGGATTCAGTGAACAAGTTGAAAAGTAAAGTGAAAGATGCCGCGAAGAATAAAGAGAAAGAAAAACAAATTCTGATTGAAAGCATTAAGAATATCAAAATTCAATTGAAGGTAAAGTGTTTATAAGTCTGTCTGTCTAAGCTAAAGGTACTTTTTTATTGGAAGATGCAAAACTACATAAAAAAAATAGGGACATAGTTAAATAACGTTTATGTTCACCCTGTGGGGACCCTGTGCCGAATTTTGAGTCTTTATTTATCAGCCATTAGCGTCGGAAATATTAACACAACCAAGTCGCTATAAAAGAACAGAAAGCAATTTGCCAATAGGCGATAAAGGTCTCCACATATGGAACCAGGTGGTTATAAATCTATACTTATACATTTTTTACATTAAAGGACGCCTGCAAGAAATACCACGCTTTAACTACTGAAAGACTGCCACAAGTAGACCCAATATCCCAAATTTAAAGCCTTTAGCTTCAATAACAAAAAAGTTCTAGGCATTTCAAAATAGCATTTCATGTACAATGAAAATTTTGAAAGATTTACAATGCTCATAAAAGAAAAAACAATAATAAATTACGTTGCCTAGACATAAAATTATAACCTTATCTTTGTCAGAAATTTAGATTGCCGGTAACTGATTACATATTTACAATAAAAACACCACATTTCATAGTCAAAATCTATGAAAAAAAATCGATTTAAATTGCATTTGTGAACGAAAATCATTGCGAAAACAAAGGGGAAAACTACAACAAGCTCAGCTGTGATGGTTGCTTAGCTGGTTCAGCCTTCTGATTGGCTACAGTACACTCAGTATAACGCAAGTTAAACTTAATTTTTTTTAATGATTTTGACTATAAAAATGGTTATTTTTATTGTAAAAATATAATTAGTTACTGGCAACCGAAATTTATGGCAAAAATAAGCTTATAATTTTGTTTCTAGGCCACGTAGTTTAATTTCAAAATTTCTAACATTAGCATTAAGATTCTTTCAACATTTTGATTGTACATAAAATGCCATTTTAAAATGCCTAGAACTTTTTTGTTATAGAAGCTGAAGGCTTCAAATTTGGGGTATTGGGTCTACTTGTGGCAGTCTTTCAGCAGTTAAAGCGTGGTATTTCTTGCAGGCTTCCTTTAACCTAAATATTTTTTAATATATAAGCGAGTATATGAAAACAATATGTATTTTGAATTAAAGTTGAAAATATGATTACCAACCAACAAACCATGAAAATTTAGGAACTGGAAGAGAAACAGAAAAAGTATGGAGAACAAAGTGAGAAGAAAAGATTTGAAATGAATAAGATTATGAAAAAACAGGTTTTACTTTTTTTTCTCCTATTCGACTTTTACAACTACAAGCTATGGTTAATTGTAAAGCTGTTTGTTACTTTTTAGAAGAATTTTTATAGAGCTGTCTCCTGTATGGTGCCTATAAAAAACGCCATACAATACAAATAACCAATGAAATCCAATACACAGGAAAAATTACCAATGGCAGGCCAGTATACATTTAAATTGACCAATGATAGGTAAATATGACGTCATTTTTTACAGGCACTATAAAAGCTGTAATGTAGAGTTCTAAAACCTTAGAATAAGTATCATTTGACAGCAGCTTAATTTAAGGTACATCGGCAGCTAATCTAAGCTGTTTTTTAGGCATATGAGCTGTTAGAGCAGCTGCAGCGCAATGATCAAATCCTGCGGGACCTGTACATGAATGTTCCGCTGGCTGATGCGGCAATACAGAGAAAAAAATCTGAGTAAGTCATCGTACCTTTAACTATCAAGATTTATCAAGTTTGACATTGGACTGTAGATCTGGTACCTAAAGTTTTTAAAAAGGCATGTTAAAATTGTCCTATCGATTTCAAACTTTGCATGATGATTCCTGTAGTAGTTAGGTACGATTTAGAAAGCGTAGCAACTCTATAATCATTACCCGAATGTCCGTACGTCCATTTTAAACATGTTGATTTTTCTACTTTTTTAACAATAAATTTTTATGTGATCTAATTTTCCGTTTGATCTGATTTTTGGTATATTGATTCCTGGGACAACAAAGAAAAATATTATAAACGAAGCAACTCTATAATCAAGTCCCAAAAATGTAAGTATGTCTATAAACATTATCCTGTATCAAGCAGGTTTTCAACAAATTTACTTACAATTTTGCTTCGACTCTTATACTTTTATATTCTGTTTATTCAGTTCAGACACTATACAAGTGTTAATGTCCGTTTGTCTTACCGTTTCAGTGCTTCGCTTTTATGGATGTTGTCATCCTTGTTATACATATGATTTCTTATTTGTTGACTAAAAACTTTTATTGAATTATGATTTGTTAGTTCAAACTAGCAGTGTACAAAAATTGTCAACCAAATATTTTAATCAGCAGAAAGGATAATATTGATTATAATCATGTATAACAATGTATCGCCCATTTTCTTATCCCTTTAGATCATGCACAAAATGCACACAAATTTTGGAAATAATTATTTATTATTGTTTAGTTACATGTTCTCTCGGCTATCCTCCAAATCTGAGGAAGATTTTTCAAGCAAGCGAAGTTCAAAAATTATGTCTTTTGTGTCCAGAAGCAGGTCGTCTTCCATGAGGTAAATATCCTATTATATAAAGTAGTAAGCGTTTTTTGTCTGTCCCGAAGGATCTCGCTAACCGCTGAACCGTTATTGTTCTCCTTTACAGTGAAGCTTCTTATAGGTCCTGGGAAGGTTTTAAACTATTTTTAGGGAGGGTATTTTCAGCCCCCTCCCCCCCAAAAAAATTTTTTTTTACTCTTTTGAAACTCAAATTTAAAATGGGATGCGGTCGACTTTTTCCCCTACTACCTTAAGTGCCCCTAGAGGCTTCTAGGGGCGTAGCCGCTAGTTACAAATAAAGAATGTTCTTTTCCAGTTTGATTGAAACTGAAAAATCATGTATCGTATCGTAGTTTAGACAATTTTCTGTGAATTATAAAATAAAAATCATAAAATTAATTCCAGCTTTGTTAGCCCGGCCCCGAGCCTTCGGCCCTTTGGGGTAACAAAAAAAGGGAAAAGGGAAAACAAATATCAACACAAACTTGTTGTCCGTTTTCGAGATTTTTTAAACATACAACTTATATGATTAGAAGGAAGGCATCAGAAAAGATGACAACACAAGATTCCGCCCAGAACCTGAAACAGCGCCTCCTGTCATTGATTGAAAAAGCTGACTTTTTGGTAGAGGATGATCTTAACGCACTCATGGAGGTTCTTCCTGACAAGGACAAGCTTCTGCTAAAGGTATGTAATAAAAGTTATCTAGTGATTGATGATTGTTATAGTAAAAAAATTACAACAAAAAAATCCACATATATTTAGTACTAATTTTAGATGAGTTCATTTTCAGCAATTTCAGTTACAATTAATTTGCTGTCACTGCCCCTGGCCTGGGCAATACTTCCTGACAGGTATAACCTGTAAATATTTTTAGGTTGACTCGATCCTTGGAGCTTTGGGAGTGCGAGAAGAAAAGGATATTGAAAAGATTTTTCATCATCTTGCTGTCAGCGATGAAGGTACCAGTAGCTTTTAATAGTCTAGGTTACCTATTGCAATAGAAGGGTTGCAGATAATTCAACTTTACATTTTATTTTTTTAGTAATTTATATTCAAAATAGGTCAGAAACTGCAAAACATACAAAAATTGTAGCAAAGCTTCACTATGAAAAGATTTTAGGTTCCCTCAAAGTTTTTAGTCGAGCACAGAACTCCCGTCCCCATTTTTTGCGATCTCTTTCAAAATAAAGGCGAGTTTATTTTGTTTGTCTTATTTTTGGTCAGATTAGGATAGGTTAAATTGGGTATTGGGTATTCGGAGTTATGTCACCGCAGTTAAAAGCATAAAAGAACAAAAATAACCCACTACCCTACATATTTTCATTTAAAAAAAAATAGGGGGGGTCGAGTGGAGGATTTCCGTGCTCGCTTGGCACTTTAAGGAAAAAGGAACAAAAGACTTTTTTAAAATTTAGGAACCAGCATTAAAACTGAAGATCCCAATGATGCCTTGAGCATGGCTGAAAAACGTTCAAAGATTTTGAAAATTGTAAGGTAACAATAATATAGATATAATCCCTATGTGACCAATAGTACAGTACAATGTAGGAACAATCTAACAACATTATTGGCTAGAAAATTTATATTTTCAACTATAATTACAATTGGATTTGGTAGAATAAGGCTATGAGTTGGAAAATTATCATCTAGGGTAATATTATTTTATATAAATACAGGTTGTCACAGAAAAAATCATTTACAGTTTTGTGAGAAATTCATTAACTGTTTTCTCATTTGCAAGTTAATTAGAATTGGAAAACTTTAGCTGTGTTATTGTGAAAATCTTGTACCTAATGTAAATTTATAAAATACAAATCCAATATTATATTGGGACATGTTAAGAAGTTTGAAAGAAATAAAAACGGAAAATTTTATATTACAGAGGATACATGGAAGAACCAGAAGCCACCATGAGATCTCAACAGAAGAGTATGGCATTGTTCAGTGGTTTCAATGTTGTTAAAAAAATGGCTGATACAATTCAGCCTGACAGGTACATAGATAGATAGATAGTCACAGTTAGATAGATAGATAAAGCCAGGTAGATAGATAGAATGATAGAAGGTCCCAACAGAAGAGTATGGCATTAATCAGTGGTTTCAATGTTGTTAAAAAGATGGCGGATACAATTCAGCCTGACAGGTACATACATAGATAGATAGTCACAGTTAGATAGATAGATAGAAAGATAGAATGTCTCAACAGAAGAATATGGCATTGTTTAGTGGTTTCAATGTTGTTAAAAAGATGGCAGAAATAATTCAGCCTGACAGGTAAATAGATAGATAGTTACAGTTGGGTAGCAAGATAGATAGCCAGTTGGATAGAAAAAAAGATGCATAGATAGTCTAAAGAGAAGCTATTAAAGTTACAAAAGAAGCTTTTTTATTCAAATTTTCGTCTTGAAACAAAATTTAAGAAGCTGTTGTAGCATAAATGTCTTCTTCCTAATGTTTTCGTCGAAAAACAAAAAAATAATCATATTTTTCTTTTGCAGGGAAGGGTACATGTGGAGTGAATTGAAAGATGCTATTGAGGTAAAAATTGAAGAAACAAGGATGACAACATCCATAAAAGCGAAGCACTGAAACGATAGGACAAACGGACATTAACACTTTTATAGTGTCAGAACTTAATAATCAGAATATAAAGGTATAAGAGCCGACGCAAAATTGTAAGTAAATTTGTTGAAAAACTGCTTAATACAGGATAATGTTTATGGACATACTTACATTTTTAGGACTTGAGCATAGAGTTGCTTCGCTTATAACATTTACTTTGTTGTCTCAGGAATCAATATACCAAAAATCAGACCAATCGGATAATTAGGTCACATAAAAATATGTTGTTAAAAAAGTAAAAAAAAACATGTTTAAAATGGACGTACGGACATTCTGGAAATGATTATAGAGTTGTTACGCTTTTTAAATCGAACCTAACTACTACAGGAATCACCATGCAAAGTTTGAAATCGATAGGAAAATTCTAAAATGCCTAAATTAACGAAAAAAGCTATCCGTTTCAGACGTACGGACGGACCGACCCTAATTATAGAAAAGCTTCGCTTTTAAGAATAAGTACATCAACATCCATAAAAGATAATATTTCTCTAATCAACAAAAAATTTAATAGGGAAAAAATAGATATAACTTTTTTATGTTTTTTAAATGTATTAAGTGTTATGTATAAAAATATGGATTTTAATTTGGTCTCATAATATCTGTTTTCCCATTATAATGAATGCCTTCCTTTTATGATTTCAGGAGTTCAAAAGTGCGGACAGGGTAAATCTTAAAAATCTGCTAGTAAGATACAAGGTAAAAACTAATAGTTATTTATCGCATCGTATTATGGATTAGTATAATAGCCCAAATCTTATAAAACTCCCCAGGTACGCCTAGGGTTGAGGATTTCCTTAGCATTACACATAAATGAATATGCAAGACTTAAAAACCCTTATTCCTAGGGTAGCCTACTTACAAATAATGTTCCTTTTATGATTATAGGATATCCTTGTTGCAAGATCTGACTACATGACAAAGAATGAAAATTTAAAAAGAGAAAACGAAGAACTCAGAAACCTGCTCAAAAATTTTATTCCTCAAAAGCCTATGGAATAGTTGGACTCGTGCTATAGTTTATGTTACCATAATGTCATATTCTTATGTAGTCAAAGGTGACATTTAATCAAAAATTCATCATAAGAACAGTTTTTATTTTTATCAGGCTACTAGCAGGGGTAACCACTCTAACCAACAATTCTAAAAAAATCACGAAACCTTATTGTGCATTAGGTGGTATATTTTGTTTTTGCCATGTAAGTGAAGAGGGGTGGGAAAGAAGGGGTGGAAAAGGGGAAGGGGGTTTGGGGGAAATTTTCTTTCAGAGTTGTTAGTGAGAGTATCATTCCCTTGTCCCTGGGCTACTAGTACTATGCATTAATATCTTCAATAGCTTCTGAGTTATGTATTTTGAGTTGTACAATATGGTATATCGCCCATATTTTCTCCCCGCATTTTCTCTCAAGAAGGAACGGTTCGGATTTCGTTTATTACATTTCAGACATGGCAATACATGTAAGTGTTACTAGCCTAATCAAAAAGCTGAAGTAATTTTTGTTCAATCTTAATGAGACACCCTTGGCGACAAGTGGTAGTCCTATGTTCAAAATAAAAAAAAGAGCACGAAAGTTTGGTTTCATTTCATGTCTGTCCAGTTTAACCAAAAAACCTGACTGATTGTATTATTATGATTGTGATTTCTTGTAATGTGATGTGAATTTTGTTATAAATATTTTTAATAAAATTTTTACAATAACATTTTTTCTCCATAAAATTGCAAGTTTTGTTAATGTTTAACACCTAAAACTCAACCTTGAATCAAAGCGAACTAAAACAATTTTCCTGAAAATAAAATATCACTTATTCCCCCCCCCCCCCCCCCGTTTAACATGAAAATTGAAAAAGGTAGAATTGTTATTCTATTGATTTCCTACAGTTTTTTTTAATAGCATATATCGGATCTAAATGTATCACATTAAAATAAATCAATTATGACAACATTCCAAGTAAAATATCAAGAAAAAAACTCGACTAGTATAGAAATTTAGTAGATACTTATTAGGGACTAGAACTTTTTTCTAAGAAATACTAGAATATATTTAACTTTGTATATAAATTAGCATAAATCATAGGATTCTTTACAAAAATAATAAGCTTGATTTCTGTAATTGAACCTCTCCCCCATAAAATACTTTTCCATTAGCCATACAAACTAAATTGTAATTATAGATAGCTCCTAAAAAGAAGACAGACACTTTGTACATATAATTGTATTTTATTGAAAAAATAAGCATTGAGGTGAAATATAATTGTGACATGTTTATTCTAAATATAAAAATGATAATAATACAAAATTTTAAATATCACATCATCAAAGGCCCATAAAAGCAAATCAACAAGGATGACAACATCCATAAAAGCGAAGCTCTGAAACGATATGACAGACGAACATTAACTTTTGTTAAGTGTCAGAACTGAATATACAAAATATGAAAATATAAGGTTTGACAAAATTATACGTAAATTTGTTGCAAACTTTTAAATATGGAATTCTGTTTAAGGACATACTGAAATTTTTAATACTTGATTATAGAGATGCTTTGCTCATAATATTGTACCTTATTGAAAAAAAGTAAAAAAATCAACATGTTTAAAATGGACGTACGGACATTCTGGTAATGATTATAGAGTTGCTACGCTTTCTAAACCGTACCTAACTTTTACAGGAATCACCATGCAAAGTTTGAAATCAATAGGACAATTCTAACATGCCTAAATTAACGAATAAAAGCTAACTATCTCGGACGGACGGACGGACCGACCCTAATTATAGAAAAGCTTCGCTTTTAAAAAGAATAGTTATCTATCGCATCGTAATGTAAACAGCTTTCCGTGGATATAAAAATGTACAATTAAAACATTAAAATTAACTAGTTTTGTTAGCCAAGGGATTTCGACGGTACAGGCTTACAAAACTGGTTTTAATATTATAATTGTACATCTTATTATTCTATCGCATTGTAAAAGAAACAGTTTTTCGTGGATATAAAAATGTACAATTATAAGATTAAAATTAACTAGTTTTGTTAGTCCCGAGATTTCGACGGTACAGGCTTACAAAACTGGTTTTAATATTATAATTGTACATTTTATTATTCTATCGCATTGTAAAAGAAACAGCTTTCCGTGGATATAAAAATGTACAATTATAAGATTAGAATTAACTAGTTTTCTAGCCCCGAGATGCCGAAGGAACAGTCAATCAAAACTGGTTTTAATATCATAATTGTTCATTTTTATAATTGTAGAAAACTGGATACAATACGATACGATTTTGTTTTGTTTTGTTAGCCCGTGGCTTTGGTATTTTTGGGCAAATGAAACTGTTTTCTTTAATTGTACATTTTTATATCCGCGGAAAGCTGTTAATAATACGATGCGATAAATAACTATAATAGAATTATAAAATATTCCCGTATATACTTTCATAGAAAATATCAATTTATGTTATTTGGACTTAAGTAAGGCGTTTGATCACATTTCAAAAATATTCAAATCACTTTGGAATATAGGAACTCATTATTTTACCTTCGATTTTTTTCAATTAAAAAATTATTTAGATTTTTAAGGCCAAGTAGATGTTAGCAATTACATGCTTCTATTGTATCAATAAAATGAATAATATGGAAGAAAATATTAACTATTCAATATTCATTAATATATTTGGACTTAAGAGAGCATAAATAATGAGTAAACGATATATTTGTGCTATTTTATTAATACAACCTATGTAATATATAAATAAAAGTTGTTAAAAAATATATTCTGATATAGAAAACAAGAACGATGAAGCCCAAGATCAGTAGTTATATTTTTAACTGTAACTATAAAAAATATATAATATATTTACATTAAAATAATATTACTTTAATAGAAAATGGAATGAAATTGATTGTTAATCACAACTAGTTTTCTTATTTTTTGTGCGCCAAAAAAAGTGTAAAATTTTAAGCAAATTATCTTTTGCTCCAAATCAAGCTTTAAGAAAAACTTCAAAAATATATCAATCTAAAAATTAAGGTACAAAAAAGTTACAGAAAATATAACGATTTGCATAATATTGTATTTGGACCATAAACAATTCGTGCGGCTGGGATAGTATCACGCAGGCATAGGAAGGGGGTTGCTAAAGGTTATGGTGGTTTTTTTTTTGCAACAGGTAGCTGAGCTTGCCAAACAATAATAAAGTTTTACAGTCCCAACTGAAGCACTATATTAAACCAACCAATGATTAGCTTTCCCAGTCCCAACTTGAAGTAACTTTAATAACTTGAACTAACCAATAATAATCATTCACGATCCAAACTATATTAACCTAACCAATGAAAAGCTTTCACAGTCCCAACTATATTAACCTAACCAATGATAAGCTTTCACAATCCCAACTATACATTAACCTAACCAATGATAAGCATTCACAGTCCCAACTAAATTAACCTAACCAATGAAAAGCTTTTACAGTCCCTACTATATTAACCCAACCAATCGAAGGCTTTAACAGTCCCAACTAAATTAACCGAACCAATGATAAACTTTCACGATCCAAACTATATTAACCTACCCAATAATAAACTTTCAGATTCCAAACTATATCAACCCAACCAATGATAAGCTTTCACAGTCCCAACTAAATTAACCTAACCAATGATAAGCATTCAAAGTCCCAAATAAATCAACCTAACCAATAATAAGCTTTCACAGTCCCAACTAAAATAACCTAACCAATAATAAACTTTAATAGTCCAAACTTCACAGTTATATGGAAAACCAATAAAATAACAAAACATAATAATAAAATTAATAAGTAAATAAAAAAATGTTGCTAGCTCTTAATACTTAATTTCTCTTTTTCTTTCTCATTCTCTTCTTCCTCACTTGCCATGGTAATACTTAAAAATGAATAAGGTTTATCTTATATTAAAAAAAAAACTAAAAAAAACACACATTTTTTCTATGATACAAAAACGGATAAATAAAGCGTGAAAACTTACAGATCCTTTGGAACATACTTTTCGTTTTGTTTTTTTTGTGCTATAAGGGCCTGTTGATACCAGCTTATACAATTAACAAAATTAATTCGAAAGAAGATCACGTAACCTATACGTGTTTTCAGCTGTCGTTGGCCTCAACACATAGTAGAATGGACGAACTTTCTATCTGCCCCCGAAATATCATTTTATATTTATTTCTTTTGGTGGTTATACCTTATTCCTGCTTTTATATCCATACCACGATTGGTCTGTTCCATGTAGCAAAGGAAGGAGGCGGATGTGCCACTTTTTAAAACCAAAAGTAAAACGCGCATGATCTCAGCCCATAAAAGAGTTAAAGCTATTAAAATTCGGTACAGCAGTTACTTTTGTGGAGGACAATATGGAACTGTGAGTTTGAAGAAATGGCGTTTCTCGCCGAATTTTTTTTGCCTTTTCTCGCCATAATAAAATTTTCAATCATTTGAGTAAACCATAGAGAAAAAAATAAAAGAGAGGAATCGAAGCAACTAGAAGACGAAAATAGGCAGTGGGCCTAGAGGCCTACTTAGCGCTGTTGCCGCGCTAAAATTTATTGCTATTCCACTACTTTTCAAATGGGAGGATTAAAAATTATTTTAAAAAATATTTTTTTACTTTTTACTATTTCCATATTTAGGGCAAGAATATTAGATTAGATATTTTCGTTTTAATGTTTTAATTAAAAATTACATAGAATTTTATTTTTCTTTAAAAAAATTTGTTCATGAAAGATGAATCCTTCTATTTCTAAAAAGGGGGAAATTTTTTTCACAATGATCATTCAGCTGATTCTGACCGCCCACGGCTGTTTGCTAAATATCGCTTTTCTTTTTATTCACATTATTATTTATGATTGACTTACAAAAAGCCCTGGGCGGTTTTTGATTTTCGTCTGCTTCTAAATTTAGGGATGGGGAAGTAGTATTTTACCATGAAAAAGGGGTGAGTATTCATCCTCTTATCCTTTTTCCTTATGGAGTAAACTATTTTTATAAAAATTTCCCTTATATTTTCACTTGACACTTGTAAGATTTTACACTTGCATTTTTTTAATATTGACATGTTTGAAATGTCATGTAAACAATAACAAAGAGGAAAATTTTATGACAGAAAAAAGTTTTTCTCAGATGATTGAGGACTGTCTAATTTGGCAAAAAAGGCATAAAAAAATTCGGCGGGTAACGACGGTTTTCGGCGGGAGCGGCGGTTCCACCGCTGTTTCTTTACATATTGTTCTCTGCTGTGTCCAATTTTAAAGCTGTAACTCTTTTATTGGCTGAGATTATGCACGTTTTACTTTTGGTTTCAAAAGGTGGCACATCCGCCTCCCCCCATTAAAACGGCTAACTTTACCTGATGACGTCCTGTATGAACATCTGTGCCACCTGCCAGGCCATTTCCTCCTGCAGCTTTGCCTGCTCCACACCCCGTCCTCCCAGCCGTTTCACCTTGCCTAGTAGACCTATGTCCTGAAAGGTATATCGTCAATGAATCTAGAGCAATTATGTGCAATTCTTGGAGGGATAATGCAATGGTGCATAAAATAATGTTTAACTAATTCTAATTTCTGAATACCTTACCTGGTAATTTGTAAATAATAAGGGTAAGATTAGGTTGAAGATTTTACGTTCATTGTTTTTTCTCCCCTTAGAAATCTAATTGATGCTACATAATTTGGGGGGTGAAAAGTAAACATATATTATTTAAACAGTGTAATACATAATATTCTTTAACTAATTGTGCGTGAATATATTAAAGCTCAACTTCTACAGTTTCGAAATATACAATTCCTTCCTAATGTTCATTACAATTCTAAATCCAGACGCCTTTTCGGCAATTTGTTATTATGTATGTCTAAAGACGCTCGGGTTAACCTTGATTATAAAATCTATGTTTATGAAAATATAATTGTAACTACCTTATTAATATCAGGAGCTGGTTCCCAGTAGGAATGGTAACGTCCCAAAGTATCAACCTCTCCTACCTTACCCCTGAAAAGAAAAAAATTATGATTTTACTTTTATGATATACTAGCGGCTTCGCCCCTAGCCTCTAGGGGCTTTGCCATGTGATACAAGTATAACAGAAACAATATCATTTTCACATATTTTTACATAACTATTAGGACTTTTGGTTCACCTTTACGTAAATTTTGATTTTTTTTACTTTCCCCCATATGGGGGTCAACATTTTATTGCATCAGAAATAAAGCTTCTTGGTGCTTCTAGAAAAGAATCAGGAACCAAGTCCGTTTATTTTGGAATTTTGAAATTTTTTGAGGCTATTCAGGCTAGGAGCGGGAGTGTAAATATTGAAATTTAAATAAAGCTGAAATACAGTCCTAGAACTTAATTTTTGGGTTCAATCGTCATCATTTCGTTAAATGCGGGGTTTAGATAGTGTGCTTGTCAAAATTTAAAAAAAATGCATTTCTAGGACACCCTAAAAACTAACTATTGAGGAATAAAGAAAGTTTTATGCTTTTTTTCCACCATAATGAATAACACTTAAAAGTAATGTAATTACCTAGGAATATAAACCTTAAAAATAATTGATTGGATTTGTTCTAAATATACCTAATTGTTAAGTATTGGAAAATTATATTAATTTTATAGCAAATATTATTTAATGATATTTTGAGTGGGTGTAATTGAATCAAAACGTGAAAAAAATATAAATAATTGGTATAAACATCAATAAAAGAAGAAAAATGAGGGAGGGGAATTTCTCACCATGTATGTTAGATTTAGCCAAAATATGAATAATTTGGTAAATTCGTAGGCTTCTCAAAACGGTAATTTTTTACAATCTTTTCAGTAAAAATATTTAATCAAAATTGATTCGAGCTATAAATAATTTTTTTGCTGTAGAGTTTCTTGGCCAAGAAACTAGAACAAAAACCAACGTTTCAATGCTCAAATTAAAAAAAAAATAGACGCAAATTGAAAAAATATTGTATGAAAAAGTGATTTTTTGGCGTTTTCTTTTAATCAATACAGTTTATCAAAATAATGACTTTATAGCCTATAAATTGACATGTGTAATAAAAATAATTACCAATTATGTAGATACAAATCATTGTTGGAATAGGCCTAAGTTAGTTTTTATAATAAATTTTAATATAAACATCGAGGGTCAGTCCAATTCCCCCACCCTCGTTGCAGCTGGCTAAAATAACGATAACCCCATCCACCTTCTTTACCCCATCCCGTCTCCTCCTAAGAATGAACGAACTGACCAATAAATGATGTCCATAATAGCAAGCTAAATAAGAGACAAATTTTCCACTGTTAATATATCCACGTATGTCCATTGATACCATAAATAATTTGATCACACTTGGTGAAACTTACATGTCTCCCTCCCCAGCTCTATCTTAAAATAAGGTTCGCAATAAATGCTATTGAGTCATACACACAATAATTGAATGAATGTCGTGTGAAATCATTAGAATGTGAAAAAGAGGGGAAGACATGCCTTCCCAATTTCAAATTTTAAAGAGTGTGTTTACATCCTCTTACGCCCCCTTCCCGCACGTCACTTTTTAAAAATCTAGCAAAAACATTATGTTATGTAGTAATGACAATTCCAAGTTTTTTCTTTTACTTTTTAGACTAATGGTGGCTTTCCCCAAAAACGCTAAATATAAAACTTTTTTTCACAGCTGATTACGAACAGACATGCATTATAGAGTAGCTATTCTACAGACTTACTTTACAGGATCTCGTCTCCAAATAGAGTCTGGGTCGTGTATGCTTGTCGTGTCCATCTGTAGGCTATCAAACCTGAACATAACAAAGATATTTTAATTCATATACTTCCAAGGCTAGGGTGGGGGTGATGAAGTGTTTAACCCCCCTAAAACTTTGAAACCTCTCATTTCCCTCAACATTAAAAAAATACAATAGATAACCCCCCCACAAACATTTTAACCATTCATATTACCCCCCACAAAATAAAAGCATGGACGTCAATGGTTTTAATTATATTATTCTATCTAAAAAATATGGATTATATTGTGACATCTCTAATCTAAGGGCATCTTATAGTAGGAGCTTAACGTTCTCTACTGCTTATTAGCTATGCTCACTTTTGTTTAGATAACCATTAATTAACTGACTATAAAATGCCACGAAAAGGTCAAATGAAAACAATAAATAAATAAAACATTACGTCAAGAAACTTTGGCAGACTACCAAAGCCTATCTAAATATTAGAATGATGATTATTTTCATTTAGGATGACGGATTCATTATCTCAAATATATTTTTAGAACACGTTTTTATGATGACCGGTTTATTCTTTCATATATATGCATCTAAACTTAAAAAATATTTTTAAGGATTAATTTAGGATTGAAATTCTTTTTTGAAAACCTCCTTAAGACCAAATAAGTCAAATAAACATTATTTTTCAAAATATCATAACAGTTAAATAAAAATCATTAGTAAAATAAACTTCATTATGTAAAGGGAACTCAAGTTAATATTTACTTATACTTTAAGTTTCATAAATTTCCCATTAAAACATACTTTAATGATATGATTTGTGTATTTACAAACTTTTCTTGGGAATTTTAACATTACCAAATACTAAATTGCCCCCCCCCCCTCAGTTTCTTTCATATCTTAGTGTATATAATAGTTATTTAACGTATCGTATTATAAACAGCTCTCCGCGAAAATTAAAATGAAAAGTTATAATATTCAAACCAGTTTTATTCATGGAAATACGTTTCAGTATGGCTGAGAACCAGTTCTAATGCAGCGGATATTAATCGGCCGAACCCCCCCCCCCCCCTATCCCACCCCTGCAAAATAGAATACGTCCCTGGGACCCTGATGTAGTCAACTTTGTTAATTAACATATTCAATAAATTACAGGTAGCTCGTTAGATAATTTTAATTGGGATTTATAGACAAAAGAGGGAAGGCGGATGAGACAGTTTTTGTAACCATGCCTAAATCACAAAGGAACTATTATTGGTTGAAAAGTGTATAATCTACCAAATTGGAATCAAAATTCAATAAAAGTACCCAAAGATAATATAACGTGTTAAAAAAACTTTGGGTACCACTGTAATTTACAGTCCAATTTCCCCTCCCTTTCACCTGAATATAAAAAAAGCTTAAAACCATGTGATGACCAAAATTTAAGACGGACAGACAAATGAACGAATAATCATTATTCTGCTTTGTATCAAAAGATTTTAAAAAGATAATTGAACCTTGAGCTAAGACTGTTAGCATTTGCTAGAAGAGTATTTTTCACTGGAGTCTGTTGACAAGTTGTTGAAGGATTTGTCCGGCTGTTGCTTCCCTAATTACAAATATAATAAATTTTTTCAGTGTTGTGGAGCCGGTGCTGCCATATTTGGCCGGAGCCCATATAATTTGGAAATTCTTTTAAGTGTTTCAAGTCCATTTTTCTCAAAAATTGCACTATTAAAACCTTCAAAAGTCAAAAAAAGACTTTGAAAATAAGTTTATATTGAGATTTTTTTTGGATTTTGGAAGGGGAGAGGGGGTTGTGCGCTCTACGGACATTACGTGAGAAGGTACCTTTCTGTTTTTTTTTAGTGAAGCTAGTTTTAAATTGTTATTCAAATATAGGAGAGATATAAGATGAAAGCGAGAGAGAAACATAAAGACAGAGAGGGAGAAAGAAATCGAATTTGACTAAAAATCAAATTTGATTATATTTGTTCCTGATCGCTCTTACAACTATACAAGCTCTCTGTGCTTCTGTAACGATCCAATGGTGCGTTGCTACCGCTCTTAAATAAAAAAAAGTTTAATGAAACGTGTCTCTTGTTTTTAAAAAAAACAAATGTCCTTTAATGTATAAACAAACCACCTAGGAACGCAAGGATTTTTTTTTACAATTCTTTAAAATGTGATTTATAACAGTTAAGATATGCTGAATATCACATAGACAGACACAAACCGACATCCTATTTTATTACCAATTTTCTATTGTTAAGCCTCTTTTATAAAAAAAGTATCTTTAGAAATCAATTTAGCTTTAAATTTTGATGAATAATATCATAATTACCCTATTATAATTATATAATTTTTTTATATATTTGTTAAGTGTATCTTCCAAACATTTAATGATTATAAGTTTTAAGAACGTATTATGTTAATATATTCGTATCAATTATACATCAATTTCTAACAGCGCACCTACACTATAACTTTGTCTGTTCGTCAGACTTTTCGTAATAAAAAGTCTGTAATTAACAGACCGCTAAGAATAAAGTCTCTGTGTAGTGGTAAATTCTCTAGTATGAAAGTCATTTTATTCATAATTATTTATTTCGGTGAATCTGGCACTCTCTTCAGTCTTGTGCATTTTAGTCTACAGTCTCTAAGCCGACCTTTACACAAAAACAAGCACATCAACGCACGCACAACCACACACACTATAGACGAAATGTTATTGATAAATAGGTAACAATCTAATTTTGCGGATAAAAATCAATTCGGAAGGGTTTCAGAACAGATAAATAAAGATTTATATCTTAATTAAATTCTGTATCATATAAGCGAAAAAAAACTTTAAAATCGCATTAACGAATATAAAGAAAAACATATTGAGGAAAGCATATGTTAGAAAAATACTCCCACATGACATGATTAAACTTTTTAAAAATTCGAATATTTGTCTTTTCATTCCTATCCTTACTTATATCGTTATGGAATTTTATTTCGTTCGTCAAATTATCACTAATTAAGTTTTAATTCTCGTTCGTATTTCGTTCAAAATTTAAGTTAAGGTTAAAAAAAGATTTAGTTAGTTGGCAGAGAACCGTCCACAAATAATTCATAATAACATTAATTTTTCGTTCATTGTCCATCCCTGTGATTAAATTAAATAAAATGTGTAAAACACTAGAGGGATAAAGGGTTAAATAACTGTATCTCCCCATCGCAACCACCTTGTGCAACCTTACTATTGGGTCATTGAAAATCAACCAATTGTGTCGCTTATATTAACACAGATAAGTAGCAGAAAATAATTTTGAAGCAGACAAAAGATGTCTTTGAAAAAGGAAGAGGGGTAGTTGTCTGTCTGTATATACATATATACTATAGATCTGTTACCTGGAGGGAGGAGATAAGTTCTTTGACAAAGTTTTCACAGAGTTTTGATTGTACAAATTTGTTCAGATATTTCTTCTCCATGTATTCTACTATCAAGTTTAAAGGCCTGAAAAAAAGAATGATCAGCTTATTAGTAGACAGTGAATTTCTCGGCTGTAATTTAAGATATACTTCTAGATCTTTTGTAGGATGGAAAAAAATCTTTTTTTTCGTCGGCAATGCTACAAAAGACCAATAAATATTTTATGCATTAAAGTTTTGAGATTTTATACTATTAAGTTTATGTTTACTTTATTATGACGCTGAATATTTGCTCTGCAACTAGCTTTTTAGGTTGGCCAATCCAAATTTTTTGTGCTTCACTAATCAATCCGTCATTTTGACAAATAAAATTTTTAATCTAGTTTTACAAATACAAAATTAATACCAATTTTTAGGGGAAAGATTTAGTGATCTTTCACTGGTCTTTCCCTGTGTACCACCTTGTAAAAATATGTCTGAATAAATTGTGCAGAAAATGGAGTTTTGATGTATTTTTCTTATCCTAAAATTGTTTACCAAAATCAACGGTTATACAACTATGATTTTGTAGTTTTTGTGCATTTATAACATAAACAAAACTTCATCAAAGGATACAAAAAAACTTTTTAAGTTAGTAAATGAGAAAAATTTGACTAAGACATTATTATTGGGGTATAAAATCACATACTATCGTATCATGCCATCACTAATGGGTTTATTGTTTACTTAAACAGAATTTTCTTTGCAAAAAATCCTTTATATATGTAATCAGTAACGACTTGTCCAACTAGTGAAAACATTTGGATTAATCTTCAGGAAGTACGGCGGCTAGAAATAAGTTTATATATAATTTCTCATTTAGTAAAATCCTAAAAATATGAAAAATTATAATTGTACCTGTGAAAGCATTGAATTTGAGGACCCTGTTCTTGGCAGATATTGTTCTCAATCTCCAGCCGGATATCGTCTCCAAACCCCAGCGGATACTTTGCCTAAAAGTATTTTTTCCAGTATGGCTTCGAAACAGATTAACATTCGCTGGCTTAAAACCCGTTCTGAGCCATAAAGAAAAATAATGAACCGTAACGGGGCCAACAATACTGGAATTAAACTTACAATTTTTCAATTTACTGTCCGTGGAAAGCTGTCCTAAACAGCAAAACTATCCAAAACAATCTTACTGCAAAAAAATCATCACAAAAAGTACAGCCCTCATATTTTCTCCTGTATTCCCAATAAACGAAGTTAAAAAGTACATTGTATCTTCCATTTTCTGTGCGAGAAAAATCTGTACTCGGTGCTAAACACATCTTTATCCTTCTAATTTCCACTGGAGTACTTATAATCATAATCTTCCCCTCTTAATCTCTGTATATTTTTAACAATTTTAATTCTATTCTTACTTTATGTAAGGCTATGTTAGGTAAGGTTTAAGAGGACTCGACCCCTTAGGTTAGAAAATATTTTTTTCTGCGGCTTGGGGACTTGTTGGTGTCGGTTAGGCTATAAAAGTTTTCCGGAATTTTAATAAATATAATAGATTTGAAATCTGCATAAAATTTTAAGGAATTTTTATAAAATTCGTTTTTTGTATAATTCTTTATCTATAAGCGCAAATACAAATTAAGTTAAATAATTTTGACATCTGTGATTGGTGGATTTAAAACTATCTGCGCTCTGATTGGAGAAGCTTAAGTGACGTACATCATTCAACCAATTAGAGCGCAGGTAGTTTCCAATCCACCTATCCTATTGGTCAAAATTTATTAACTAAAATTGGATTTGCGCTTTTAAATAATGAATTATATAAAAAACGAATTTTATAAAAAATCCTTAAAATTTTATGCAGATTTCAAATCTATTATATTTATTAAAATTCCGGAAAACTTTTATAGCCTAGTGTCAGTGTCATTTATTTGTTTACCAATGTATTGTTATGCCTAGTTCATGTTAGGTGGGGCTTTGGAAGAGTCCACCTGGGCTATAGCCCACTGGGGTTATGTAAAAATTTCTAAAGTTGAACTAAAAGGGAGACAGAAGAAATTTGACACCAACTCTTCAATATAAAAATTTTAGCAAACATGTGCTGCTAAGCTTAGAATATTAAGAGGTTACAAAATATAATATAAAATAGGGTATGAAAATAACGTGAGCAGAAATGTACCCAGAATTAGATATTTGTTCAAACAATGAAGCTAAGAGATATTATATTTATACATCTCTTAATGCAATATGTACTTCTTTTCTTAGATATTAGGATAGGTTTTTTTTCTTTCTTATTTACTGTGAATAGACCTAATTTAAAGCCGAATCAAGCAGATAACACTTTAGTAATTCAATGTGTTGCTCTAGTGTTAACGAAGAAATTACCCTATATGTAACTGCTTCTGCAGCAGTAGCTACTATTTGAAACGTAGCAGTTTTGATAACTATTCGAACCCATAACCTACCCGAAAACTAACGAATTGAAAAGATTACTCTATAAAAAAAAATTCTAAAACAGTGATATGCTGTAGGGAATTGTTAACACGCCCTTATGGAGCCCGCAACTGGTCTGAAATTGAAATAGGTTTGATCTGTCTTTGGATATAATCGTCCTTAAAAGAAGACTAATTTTACAAATTTTACCTGCATTGAAAAATACTTGTCATATAGAATCATAGCATCATGCGTTACATCACTGTAAGAGTTACTGTTACCACTATAAAATATAGAATTATAGTAACATGTGTTACATCACTGTAAGAGTTACTGTTACCACTATAAGATATAGAATTATAGTAACATGTGTTACATCACTGTAAGAGTTACTGTTACCACTATAAAATATAGAATTATAGTAACATGTGTTACATCACTGTAAGAGTTACTGTTACCACTATAAGATATAGAATTATAGTAACATGTGTTACATCACTGTAAGAGTTACTGTTACCACTATAAAATATAGAATTATAGTAACATGTGTTACATCACTGTAGGAGTTACTGTTACCACTATAAAATAGAGAATTATAGTTACTTGCGTTACATCACTGTAGGAGTTACTGTTACCACTATAAAATATAGAATCATAGTATTTTGTTACATTACTGTAAGAATTACTGTTACCACTATAAAATATAGAATTATAGTAACTTGTGCTACATAACTGAAGGAGTTACTGTTACCACTATAAAATATAGAATTATAGTAACTTGTGTTACATAACTGTAGGAGTTACTGTTACCACTATAGGATATAGAATTATAGTAACATGTGTTACATCACTGTAGGAGTTACTGTTACCACAATAAAATATAGAATTATAGTAACAAGTGTTACATCACTGTAGGAATTACTGTTACCACTGTAAAATATAGAATTATAGTAACATGTGTTACATCACTGTAGGAGTTACTGTTACCACTATAAAATATAGAATTATAGTAACTTGTGTTACATAACTGTAGGAGTTACTGTTACCACTATAAAATATAGAATCATAGTATTTTGTTACATTACTGTAGGAATTACTGTTACCACTGTAAAATATAGAATTATAGTAACTTGTGTTACATAACTGTAGGAGTTACTGTTACCACTATAAAATATAGAATCATAGTATTTTGTTACATTACTGTAGGAATTACTGTTACCACTATAAAATATAGAATTATAGCATCATGCGTTACATCACTGTAGGAGTTACTGTTACCACTATAAAATATAGAATTATAGTAACTTGTGCTACATAACTGTAGGAGTTACTGTTACCACTATAAAATACAAAATCATAGTATTTTGTTACATTACTGTAGGAATTACTGTTACCACTGTAAAATATAGAATTATAGTAACTTGTGTTACATAACTGTAGGAGTTACTGTTACCACTATAAAATATAGAATCATAGTATTTTGTTATATTACTGTAGGAATTACTGTTACCACTATAAAATATAGAATTATAGCATCATGCGTTACATCACTGTAGGAGTTACTGTTACCACTATAAAATATAGAATTATAGTAACTTGTTCTACATAACTGTAGGAGTTACTGTTACCACTATAAAATACAAAATCATAGTATTTTGTTACATTACTGTAGGAATTACTGTTACCACTGTAAAATATAGAATTATAGTAACTTGTGTTACATAACTGTAGGAGTTACTGTTACCACTATAAAATATAGAATCATAGTATTTTGTTACATTACTGTAGGAGTTACTGTTACCACTATAAAATATAGAATAATAGTACTATGTGTTACATTACTGTAAGAATTACTGTTACCACTATAAGATATAGAATTATAGTACTATGTGTTACATTACTGTAAGCATTACTGTTACCACTATGAAATAGAGAATTATAGTAACTTGTGTTACATAACTGTAGGAGTTACTGTTACCACTATAAAATATAGAATAATAGTACTATGTGTTACATTACTGTAAGAATTACTGTTACCACTATAAGATATAGAATTATAGTACTATGTGTTACATTACTGTAAGCATTACTGTTACCACTATAAAATAGAGAATTATAGTAACTTGTGTTACATAACTGCAGGAGTTACTGTTACCACCATAAAATACAATATAGAATTATAGTAACTTGTGTTACATAACTGTAGGAGTTACTGTTACCACTATAAAATATAGAATTATAGTAACTTGTGTTACATAACTGTAGGGGTTACTGTTACCACCATAAAATACAATATAGAATTATATTAACTTGTATTACATTACTGTAAGAATTACTGTTACCACTTTAAAATATGGAATTATAGTAACTTGTGTCACATAACTGTAATAACTATGAAACATAGAGATAAAGCGACAGAGAGAAAGAAAAAGAGAAATAGATAGACTAAGAATGAGTGAGGTATACACTGTACAGCTTTCAATTAATTTACGGATGGTAGTAAAGAGAACTGATTAGAGAGAAACATTAAAGACAGACAGAAAGACACAAATGCTAATGGAATATCTTCGCTCCAAAAAAAAAATCGGTTAATTTTTACACTTATATAATATTTGACGTATTTAGTTTTGCATTAAATTAACTTTCTAATCAATATTTACCAAACAAATATAAAGATGACTAAAAACTTATAAAAGTGTTTCTAAGTATCAGGAGAAAAGTTTTTCAAAGTTAACATATTTTTAACATCTTATTTGTATACGTCATCATGTAGCAACAGAATATCACCCTTAGAAAAACAAGGGTGAAAACATCCATAAGTATTGAAGCACAAAACTTAATTGATGGACAAATGGACAGTATGGGTAATAAATCAAATATTTAGTTGTCGTAAAAAAAAGGAGAGAATATGCGATATGTCTTTTTGTGACAATCATGAATCAATGAAATAAGTATCTTTGTCAAATAATGCTTGACCTATAGACCTAGTTATTCATATTTATATACCTAGTTATTTATACTGGATGCTTATTGGTACAGAGAATCATAGTCAAAAATTTCAGCCGTCTAACATAAATAGCAGCGGAGAAAAATTTTTTTTCCCTATATAATTCTTATATATTTCTTGTAAGGTCGGACAGGGAAACTTTAATTCCTAGACTAGCCAAGGAAATTCATTAGGATTTAGCACATTACTTGTAAAATATTTAGATATTACCTACTTTCATTAAAAACTTAGCATTTTATGATAAAGTAAATCATGAAAATAACCATCCTTGTAATTCAGCTTACTTAACAAAACATCATTCTTCTTATCCTTATTACTTTTCAATTCCAAGTTAAAGATTATCTTTTTCATATCAGGGAGGGAGAGGTAAATGAAAGATGAATTAATCTACAACCATTTCCTATCTTAATATTTACCGACTGATATAAGCAAAGATTTCCATTTCAAATTGAGGGGGAAAGGACTAAGGTGAAGCAGCTTATAGTGCCTGATAAAAAATGAGGCAATACAATAAAATTGACCAATTGTCGGCCAGTATACATTTTTCAATTACAATGCATACCTGCCTATCATTGGTCATTTGTATTAGGCACTATAAGCTACTTCATTTTTTATCTAATGTCCTATCCCTGGTGTAATATAGAATTTCAATTGTTTTTAGATAGGTTCCAAGAATAGAATTAGGAGAGAAGAAGTATAGTGTGAACCCCTTTTTCGTAAATCTGACAAAGGAACTCCTCCAGCTGACAAAAAACTTTAAAATTTTTCGAGTATATAATTTCTAGAAAGCTAACTTTATATTAAGGAATTCAACAATTCATAGCTAACTTATTAAAGGATTTGTAATATGCTTTACACTATACTAGAAAATAAATTTTAACACTATATAATTTACGTGACAAAAGCTTTATCTTAAGAAATGCGACTATTTACAGCTGACTCTTTATATGAACAAAATGAAAAAAAATATGCCCTTTCCTCTTAACCATATGTGTACAGTGTATACACAGTACAACGCTAGGTCCTGTTGAAAACGTAACGAACGTACTGTTGTATTGCTATTTGTTGTTATTTTATTTTTATATAATTTATTTCGGGGTAAAAATGAAACAAACTATAAATTTATGTATTTTAAATGTTTATAATAGATACGAATTACGAACTAAAGATTATAAATCATGTACATTTGAAGTCCGAGATATTATTTTTTTTGTTTTAATAGAAACTCAAGAAAAAAATAAAATTTTATTAACTTAAATTCATAAAGGGATTTTTATTATTTTTCAACGATTGCAATAGATGAAGCATATTTATTATTAATGCACAGATAAAACATAGAGGTGAAACAACAATATGAAGGCAGTACTTCATGTGATGGACTTGATTCGAGTAAAAGTTGAAAGAACAGCTCTAATTAACTCTAATGAAAAAACTAGAAAACTTCAGTTTAATTCAACCAATGAGATTTCAGGTATGCTCCGATGCGATTCATTTATTGGCTCAATCAGACATTACCTCTCTTTCTTAGTACCTTTATTGTTCCAAGAAACATTCATGAACATTTCAGTAGCGAAGCTGATGCATTTATATTACAGGTATGTACATCATTAATCTTTTAATACAATTTTATCAGTTAAAAATTGTTTAATGTCATCAAAAATAAGAATAGGGATGAATGCCTTGTATTACTTTATTTGAATACTAGCGGCTTCGCCCCCTAGAAGCCTCTAGGGGCACTTAAGGTAGGAGGGGAGGAAAGTCGACCTCATCCTATTTTAAATTTTAGTTTCAAAAGAGTAAAAAAATATTTTTTTTGGTGGGGGAGGGAGGAGGGCGAAGACACCCTCCCGAAAAATATTTTAAAACCTTCTCAGGACCTATAAGAAGCTTCACTGTAAAGGAGAACAATATCGGTTCAGTGGTTAGCGAGATCCTTCGGGACAGATAAAAAACGTTTACTACTTTATATAATAGGATACTAGCGACTGCACCCCCTGCATCTAAGAGCTCTGTATCCGAGGGGTTGGGGAAGGAAATACAAATAGCCTAAAACCTGCCTAAGACTTGAGATAAAAAGAAAATCGCATATGGGTTCAATCTACAGACAAAAAACATTACTACTTTATATAATACTATTGACTTCTAGGGGGTGAATTAATCTTCCTTTCCTTTTTCCAAAAAATAAAACTGTATTAAGAACATCGCAGGACCCTGAGAAGCACAACTGAGATATTAAGCTTCAGACAGACGGTAATACGAAAAGATAGACATCGTACTACTTTGTATTGATTATTTATGACGATAGCATATGTAGTTTTTAGCCCCAGAACTTTTTAATATATTTCTATTATATATAGGGTAGTGCGGGGTAATTCCGGTCAATTTTTTGCTTCAACTTAAAAAAAAACATACTTCCCAAAAACTTTTTCCGGTTTTTAAGAGTGCAAATGAACGATATGGCAATAACGAAGAAGCCTGTCTTGGTCCCATTAAGATCTCGCAACTAGAAGTCGGTCAAAAATCGGTTTAAAGGGCGGCGGTTGGCCTATACCGGAATAACCCCACCGGTGGGGCTATTTCGGTCAGTTGACTTTGGGGGGGTGGAACACCCCCTTAAAATATTTTTTTTTAACATTTTAAACTATGAGTAGAAAGCTGAGGTCATTAGCTTTCTACCAGTACTAGTCGCATGCAGATCAGACAATTTTTTTACCACATTTTCCCCATTATAAAAAAGTCGGTAAAATCGCAAAAAAAAACATCAATTTTTTTCATGCAAACTTTTTGAAAAAAAATCATACTTTTATTATATGAATAGGTTTTTTTAAGCTTTATACATAAATTAGAGGCAATTTCTGATTCGCAGGTCTTGGAATTTCTTGAAAAAAGTGATTTTTTCCCAAAAATTTTTTTATTTTAAAAATCCTGCCAGTTTTGACAGCAGTTTTTGATACATTTTTTCTTGTCTCAAATTGGCTAGGATTGACCTACAAGGGTGGTTAAGGTGTCTAAAGATGCAAAATTACATGCCTGACAATTAACTCGAAATGATATGGGGTCTAACTCTAATATTTCAACACATTTTATGCAACAGGAATTTTGAAAATGCAAAATCTTGAATATGTACTCTAAATCTTGGAGATAGAACCCATATCCTGGGGAGTTTTTGTTAAGACATGCAAAGAGCTTTCTATAGACACCTTAAACACCTTTCTAGCTTAATCCTAGCCGATTTGACATAAAAAATCCAAACCGCGCAAAAATCTCGAACACCCTCTTATACGAAAAAGATGCAAGGGTTTCATATGGAATTTTAAATCTTCTAGCAGTCTTTCTAATAGACATACCCCTTCTTACATGAGCCAATGCAGCTGATACATCTTCAGGCAAATATTTAAGGCGTTCCTTTGGGTGATATACTCTTCCCATTACTATAAAAATATGTCTGAAAATTTTTTAATGTCTTTACAAGTTGAAAAGCTTAGGCAACAAAACATGACATAATACAAGCAGTAAAATGACTAGTAATGTACATCACACAACAGGCAAGGCAATGATTAAAGCTTAGATCATGCATTTAGGTTGTTTATGCTTCCAGATCACCTAAATAAAACATTAGGGTATTATACAGTTTTAAATACAGTAATAAAAAAAAGTAAAAAAAGTGACCGGAATAGACCATTTTTTTTAGACGAAAAAAAAATTATGAAAAAATCAAGTTAGAACAACGCCTCCAATTGCAAACGATAAATGAATGCCATATCTTTCATTTTACAAAAACCCGGGGGTCGATAGGACTTACCATTTTTTCACAATTTTAGATTGAACATGGCCTATTTTGCAATTTTTTTTTGCAATTTTTTTGCAACTTTTTGAGGGCAAAAAAATCATAGAAGGAGTGATCTGACAAAAATTTGCTGAAGTAAGAAATGAAAGTATAGGCAATAAACTACAACTTTGCTTTCCTGAAGATCTCTCGCAAACGTTTAGAACGCCGTTAAAAAACGGTTTTAAAAAAGTTGGTCGTTTGACCGGAATTGACCCGATGACCGCATTAACCCCGCACTACCCTACTTAAGAA
Organism: Acartia tonsa; assembly: GCF_053477335.1. Taxonomy (NCBI): domain Eukaryota; kingdom Metazoa; phylum Arthropoda; class Copepoda; order Calanoida; family Acartiidae; genus Acartia; species Acartia tonsa. The sequence goes on along the minus strand of NC_137269.1, from coordinate 29,851,331 downwards.
ACAAAAAAAAAATTTTATTGATCTTACAACGAAACTAAATGCAATCTTAGTATTTCGATATTATTGTATCCAAAGAACAAAGATATTTTCAGTAGCGCAGCAACTCTAACATATGGTACTTACGGAACTACACTTACTTATTTTATTATTTCTTTACGGGCATTTTTCAACTATTTTGTCGGAGAGTAGCTCCACCCTCCAAAGAGAACAACACTCTTCACCCCCCCCCCTTAACCAAAAAAACCCCAACCACCAAAAAATGTTCCCTTGCTCCATCTTCAGGTGGCCCTAGATGCCTGTAAGGGCGTAGCCACAGGGAAAATAAAAGAAGCATATAACAATATTTTAAGTAATTTTTATAATAGATTTGGCAAATTGTATTGATTTTATTTAACATTTACCTATCAATATTGCTATTTTGATTATGGACAAAATTGTCCTTGTTATCAAAAGAACAGAAAAAGTACAAACTAATGTACATTTGACACAGAAAGTTAGGAGAAAAAAGGTAGATTTCATTCTTTTAAAGGCATTTTATTCGAAAACTCAGGTAAACTATTGTCAAAAAAGTTTAATAAAAGTTAAAGCATGCCTAAATTATTATAGAGGTGCTATGCTTTCTAAACTGTTACATGAATCAAAATGCCGACCCGTTTGAAATGTTGGGACAATTCTAACATGTCTAAATTAACAATAAGTGCTAATTATAGAAAAGCCTCGCATTAAAAATCATTTGAATATTACAACAGATTAGTTTTGAATAAAAAATAATACAAACTAACCATACCTGTCAACGGAAAGTTCAAAATTTTTAGCCGCAATGAAGAACTCGAGGACGTGCCTGACACCCTCCGCCTCCATGTACTCCATGAAGTGGAAGACGGCGATGTCATGGTAGAGGATATCCGTCATCATGACCGACCCACCGGTCAACACGTCAATCTAGGGTCAATCATTATCTAACCAGGACGATTACCTCCAATGGTGGCGAAGCACAAAATTTTTCTTCGACAAACAGATAAATAGATCGAGTTATAGAGAATATGTTCAGTGGCCATAAAAAAGAGAAATGATAATGATAAAAAAAAGGTAACCTTGTTGATTACCGCATTACCGACAGACTGGCAGAACAAGTATGTTGTATACTGGATGTTCTTTGGTAAAAAGTTAATTAACATTTCCCTAAATCAGGCGACAGAGACAGGCGGACATTTCAACGTATAGAGTAACTTCCTCTTTTAAAAAAAGAGAAAAAGCAAATTAATTTCCGCACAAAAACATCATAAAGTTTGTAGTGATGAAAATCAGTGGACATATTTTTAATGATTGATCCCTGGTGTTTGGTATGGTAGACGCTGGACAAGTAAAGTGGATAATGCTCAGCCTCAAGCTCATTTAATACTTCATTCTGAAATTATAGATTTTTAAGAATTGGACTTTTAAAAAAGGTTTAAACATCATAGATTTAATAATTTCGATGTAAGATATACAGCTACCTTAATATCTAATCTTTAATTACTCATTTTTAAATATAGGGCTTCATTAATTGTTTCATTTAAGTATTTGGAATTTGAAACAATATTAAGTACTGCATTTTTGAGCTTTTTGAATAATGTTTTGGTTTCTAAATATTGCATTATTTGGGAACAAAGAACAAAAAATATGATGTTGACTTCCTTATTTTAACAAGAAATAGCTTTAAAATGTGACCTGAGCGATGTTAAAACACTTTGCAGAAACCAGTCCAAATTCTGCACATATCTACGAAAAAAGTAGTTATTAAAAAGAAACATTTATATACTCTTCAACTCCAAATATCCGTCTGTCCATCTGACTGTATAATTTGCCTTTTATTAAATGGTTCACTGTGTTTTTTTATATGAAGTAAGCTGCTATTATAAGACTGATTTAACCATCCTAAACAAACAGACGGAGGTACGGACCATAGAATAAGGAGGAATAGAAATGAAAACCCTAAATATTTCTGGGAAATTTGAAGGTATCTTTGACTTGCGCAGTCAAGACAATAATGCTAAAGTACAAATCACAATGACTAGTTGGACAAAACTAGAAGAGTTTAATTTTTATCAAAATCTAATTTATACTGCTAGATATTTGTTTAAACTTCATGATTTTAAATTTTGTGATGTGGTATAACACACTTGAATCTAGAACATTCTTGTACAATTCTTATCGGAAGGTATTATTCAACCCATAAATAATAAATGTTTGACTGGGACAGTCCTCTGATGCACACCTCATATTGAAGTGAAGACTGCGTTGGCTGCTTGGTCGTTTTTCGTACAAATATGATAAGTCACTTGTACATTATGTTGTTTTAATTTTGTAAGTACAATTGACCACATTTGTAATTTTTAAGGGTCAGCTAAATGGGTACAGCCCCTTCCTCCCCCCTCCCCCCCTTCCACAAGTTAATGTATGGATGTAGTTGCTATCATGTATAAATCAGCTGTTTAAAAACAAACATAAGAGCGCAACCTAGTTTTATAAAATAAATACTAAGACCAATATTTTTTGGTAAATTTGCTTACATAATTATTTTTTTAAGGCTTAAAATGCACATTAAATTCATTTTTAATCTATTGTGAATAGGGAAGAGAAAGGTGGATTCTTGGCTACATGGCTTTTAGTAAATTATTGGAAAAGAAATTTATTTTGAATATTTTTTCTAAATAATTACTGAAATCATGTTATTTACTAACAGCCTTGTAGCCGTTTTGTTCTTTCAAAAGTTCCAATTTTATTTCAGGCTAGCCAGGCAGAATCTTCTACCTGGATTCTATTCTATACTTTATCTTCTTTGGTACGGACATGCAATATGAAATATATACTCTTGTAATAATTACCTCTTCCACGATTTCTTTCTTTATTGATGTTGGAATAGGTACGGGTGTTTCACTATCTGGCGCTATGTACCTGAAATAAATTATACAATTGAAAAAAAAAACAGGGATGATTACACCTAATAGACGCGAAGCAATGGGTCGTAAAAACATGAAAAATATATGAGAGGTAGGTAGGTTTGGGTTAAGGGGAGGGAGGAGCACAAAGAAGACTTTAGAAATAAATAAGAAGGTAAGAGAGACTGACCGACAAATCGACTTTATAGTGATTCAGATTATTTTATTAAAAAATATTGTTATTTTGTCATATAATACGTATATCCAAAACACATTGTGTATTGTATAACTAAGAAAAAAAATTACATAACATTCGTTTGAAATGCTCTGATTAAAAGTTTTAGAGAAAGGAAAAAAACAAGTATGATTACATCCCACGGAGAGGACGTTTACTTTTAAAAATTTAAACGAACGCTAAATATAAGTTTTCGTTTTATTGAGCAAAGAATACCCCCCCCCCCTTATTTGTAAAAAAAAGTTGTAAATATGAGGAGATGGTGGTTTTTCGTTTAATTGTTTATTAATTTGGGCCAGTTTAATTGGTTTATATTTGGAACTGGGCAACGCAGGTATAAGCCAAAAAGATTAGGCCCTTAGCAGGGGTAGAGTATTGGGAGAAAAACTCCCCACCCCTTTTTAAAAGCGAAGCTTTTCTATAATTAGGGTCGGTCCGTCCGTAACGGATAGCTTTTTTCGTTAATTTAGGCATGTTAGAATTGTCCTATCGATTTCAAATTTTGCATGGTGATTCCTTTGGTAGTTAGGTACGATTTAGAAAGAGTAGCAACTCTATAATCATTACCAGAATTTCCGTACGTCCTTTTAAAACATGTTGATTTTTTTTACTTTTTTAACAACAAATTTTTATGTGACCAAATCACCCAATTGATCTGATTTTTGGTATATTGATTCCTGGGACAACAAAATATAAAGTTATAAGCGAAGCAACTCTATAATCAAGTCCTAAATATGTAAGTATGTCCTTAAAATTATCCTGTATAAAGCAGTTTTTCAACAAATTTACTTACAATTTTGCTTCGACTCTTATACATTTATATTATGATTATTCAGTTCTGACACTTTGTAAGTGTTAATGTCCGTTTGTGCATTTATATAATCAGTAGGTACTCTTCACGCTATTTCAAAGGTGAGAGAGGGGTAACAGGATTAAGTGAGAGTTAAAACGTCAGCAAGGTTTTGGTTAAACAAGGACAATTATATTCATGAGTAGGGCAGTATTTATAAACTAAATAAGATTATCTTACGATCTCTCAATATATCAGTGACAATAGGAATCTTAAAGGATAAGACAATGGACGATAAATAGACGATGCAAAAAGTTATCCCTCCTGCAATTTAAAAATATTGGGTTGAGAAGTTTAATTAAAGTACCCAATGTTTTAAGAAATAGAGAGCATTATTACAAAGTTTGGGTAACATAGTAATTTACAGTTCAGTGCCCCCCAATGTTCAATATTCGGCCGGATATCGGTTATTGAAACTATCCAGATACCGGATGTCCGGCTGATTATTAACGCCGGAAATCCGAAAATTAAATTTAAAAATTTCAAGTTCAATTTTCAACCCCTAGGAGTTGTCGCATAATCATGACAAGAAAAGCAAAGATTATTTATTTAAAATTTTGAACAACTTTGCTTTGATAAAGTTTTTCATAAAACTACTCCTGAATGATTAATTGCCATTTTTATCAGTTGCTTTGCTAAGGTCACGGAAATTCAGCCTTAAAAATCAAAGAGTTAGGTACCTGTCTTTGTACGCGTCTTTTAGGGGAAGAAAATTTTTCTTAGAAAGAGAAATGAATCCGTTCAGTTATTAGTAAGAACTAAACAGACGCACAAAAAGACCTTACTGCTTTACATTATATAAAGGGCGATGTTTTTACCTCCTGTAAATTTTGACTGCGTCTTCCGTGTTTGCTTTCATCATTGTTTCACCTTCTTCTTGGATCTTCAATCTCTCCTAAATAATATTTGTATTAGTCCTAAATCCACGCAACTTTATTTTGTGATTCCTTAAATTGAATAATTAATTAGGTAAGGTAAAAAATAAGTAAGGCCATAAAAAGATTCCTACTGCTGCTGTGTTAGATGCGCCATATTAATAGACAGAGTAGGGAGAATGCCTTGATACAAAGAGTTGATTGTCTGTTGGGTGTTACTAAACCCTATACCGCGGATGTTTGGAGAGAAAAGGTTAGGTTTGGCTCCTATAGTTATCCTAGGTTGTTGGACCTGCCCTTAAAGTGTTGTTGACATGAGTTGAATGAGTTGAAAGTAAAGTAGCTGAATGTTGTATGTATATAAGACCAGTAAGATCTTGTAAACGGCTATATTCTTTATTGTTAAGAAAGCTTGGGATACAAATAATTATAAAATCATTGCTTCAAAATTAGAATAAAACTTTTTGATCAACTTTGACTTGAAAAATAATAAAAATAAATCTATTAACAATGAAAATCTGGGAAAGTGATTAACTTCAAAAGAGGCTTTGCAAAAATCAACAAAGTGTATCGAACTGATACAAAAAAAATGTTGAAAAATACGTGGAATAGAACGCATAACAGATATATTATTTAAACAGAAAGTAAAAGGACTCATCACCCGCATTAGTAAGTTAGTCGTTTTTTTGATAGAAATTGCAAAATATTATTTTTTTTTAATTCAGCAGCCAATGCAATGTAACCCCTATTTTGCTAATCAACTGCTAATAAATATACTGGAAATTGTATTTTTTTATAACATTTCAGCTAAATGCCAAATATACTTAACCGTTACTGCTATATTTTACAATCTATTTGTCAAAGTCGCCTTGATACAAGTCGCCCAATATGTAATTCTATTGCCGCTGTTCGCCCTTTTAAAAAATGCGACTGTCAAGCTCCGGTTGGTAACAACAATTTAAATTTTGCATCACTAACAAAATATTTAGATTATTATAAAACTATTTCAAAATATATTTTTAGCATACCTATGTATTTACATAATTTTAATTTAACTCTATTCTATTACATAATTGTCATTAGATTTTACAGAATTTGCACCAGATTAAAAATACCACAAAAAAAATATTACAAAGTACTAGTAGAGTGATGTATGTATGTACGTACAACCGCCCCTGAAGGAAAAAGATATCAGCAAAGCAATAATAGAATATTTCTAATAGTAAATTCATAAATAAAAATTTTAAAGAAACCTAGCTCCTTATAGCCGATGGCTATGGCATCATTATAGACTACTTTATACATTATAAATTACTTGGAAGCTTGATTGTCTAAAATAAACCTAGGAATTTCGAATGTCCATATTAAGCATTCTGTATTTAGTAATTTTTAGATAGATTTGTACCTACCTACAGAATTTTGTTCTAAATCTTATTATTAAAAGCGTTGGTATTCTATATTTGTTAATTTTCTTTGTCTGATGGTTTATTCTGTTGAGCTTATTATAGCTGAAGCAAAACAGTATAAAATGGCGCGTCTATTTTATTGTTTAATGCAAATAAACATATTATTAATTAGATCTTACACCAGATTATCTGATAATATAATAAGGACCCCCCCCCCCCCTCAATCTAACTTCTTTACCCCATCTCCTCCTACTGGATGAACGAACTGAATAATATTGTCCATGTTAGCAACCTAAATTGACGACAATTTTTCCCCCATTCATAATATCAACGTTTATTCTACATACTTCAATTTCTATGGATTTTCCTACCTGTAAATTTGTGATATCATCTGTGTTTGAGTTTGATAGAGGAGCAGAAATAATTGAATCTGTGTCTGTACCCTCGATACTTCCGGTATCCTGAATAAGAATAACAAGAACAATTTTGTCTACAATGATGATGTACATAGTTTGTCTAAGAGAAAGTATGCAAATGTAGCAAAGGATATCGCTAACCGCAGAACAGATATGATTTTTCTTTAAAATGTTGCTCTTAATAGGCCCAGTGAAGGTTTATAACTAAATTTGGGTTAGGGTAAACCACCACCAATCCATGAGAAATCGGCACTGTAAAAATATGCCCCCCCCCCCCCACATAAAAAATATTAGTTTACTTTCTAAACTAAAATTGAAAATACGCAAGGATCAAAAACCGCCTATTTATTTACCTTTATAGAATCTGCATCTGATCTATGAAGACCCGAGTCAAAGCTGTCACTGGATTCTACACCCAACACAAAATCTAAAATATTATCCCTGATATCAAAGTTATTGAGAGTTAAGTGGATGAACTAAAAGGCATTTACTAAATAGTCTAAAGGGATAAGACTATGGCCGATAAATTTATGTACATCTCTAATAATGATACACAAAATTACCCCTTCTTAAGCTTACAATTAGTGGTCAAAACGTTTGGTCACGCAACTAAATGAACTCATGCTATCAATATTCAATAAAAGTCCAAAAAAATGTTAAGCCAACGAATAAGAAAATGTTCTTAAACAAACTTTGGGGACTAGTGTAATAAACAGTCCAATGTCCCTCCCTCCCTGCATTTGCTTACAGTTCTTGGGGTAGTTGGTTCGAATTTAAAAAGCAACAATGAGATGTGATGATTTTAACTCCCATGGTTAGGTTTTATTCATTAGAAAGTATTAAAGTATGACACCTGCACTAATTAAGCAGGGCTTAGGTAATAATGAGTATGTCTTTATATCCTATGGTTGTATTTCATTCTTGTGCATGAGGCCACTAAAGTCGAAACTACAACATAAAGTTATTACAGAGGCTAGACATCTGTATTTAGTTCTTATGCAACCTATAGGTTTTCAATTTTGGTTATTATCTATAATACAAAGTAGCTTGATGTCTGTCTGTCTGTTTGTCTGTCCGTCTGTCTGCCTGTCCGTCCCTTAAGATCTCGGTAACCACTGAACCGAATGGATTCTACTCTTTAGGGAATTTATATACCTACTGGTCCTGTAGTGGTTTTAGGCTATTTTCTTGGGGTGTGGGACACCCCGTCCCCCATCCCCCAAAAAAACAAAAAAATCCCCCCCATTTTTTATTATTTTGCTGAAGATTTCCTTGGTCCTTTTAAGAATTTCGCCTTAATTTTTTTTATCACCTCTTGAGGCAAAGTCCCTAGAGGCTAGGGGCGAAGCCGCTAGTTAGTCATAAAGAAGTCGAATTTGCGCTGTTTTACTGAAATAGATGAAATCTTTCCTTTGGAAAGCTTAATAGGCAGACAGTACGGTTAAATCATTATGTTATCAACGCAACTCATAATTAAAAGATTAACAAACCTGTTTGTGCGTCAGTTTGTCTTGTTGTTTCTGTATCACAGACAGAAGTTAATTCCAAAGGCACTGATGAGGAATTTATATTCATTCTGGGGACACCTGTCTTATCACAGTTTGTAGATATATCATTAGTATCACTTGTAGTTAAATCACTTTTCTCTCTTTTATCACCATCAATATTATAATTATTGTTATTATTCACGGATGGATCATCAATTGATTGATTGAGATCTGGTGGATTATTGATTGATTGATTGAAATCAGATTGATGGATAAAAGATTGATTAGCTTGGTTACTTAGCCGACTCACAGGTCTCATTTCTGACAATGGTACTTCAATTGCAGAACTTCTAAACAAAGAAATGCTCTTAAAAGTCATACAAGTAGTATATTACCTATAGTTTATTTCGTTAAAACGAAGTTTTTTTATAGGGTTGGCAATCCGAATCCGCCAAATTATTAGCCAATTTTGGAATCCGAATCCGAAATCCGTTTTTTAATAGCAGATTCGGATTCTTAATTGGTAGGCTAAAATTAGTGTAAGTTTTTTCTTTCAACTCCGCCTTTTTGAAGGCAAAGATTATCATCATTATTCAAATTCTGGTTCGATTCTCGGAAGTGAACTTTAGAAAAAACCAGCATTAATTTTTAGGACATACGTAGCACTTAAATCTTTTAATTTAAAAAAATGCCTTTTAAAATATTGCTAGAATCCGGAATCCGCCAAAATTAAGAATCCGCCTTTTTTTGGACGGATTCTTGTAAAATCCGAATCCGGTCCAAAAATTTAACAGATTGCCATCCCTAGTTTCTTTATCTATGGTATGTTTCTGTACGTACTGAGTGTGCGATAATCATTTCATTTTTTAGAATACAAAATAGGTATACCTGTAGCTTTGAACATCCAGATAGAACTTTACCATGTGATCCATACTTTTAGTCTCGAGGTACTGCAGAAAATATCCCACGGAAGAGGGATCGTCCAAGCATTCCTTTGAAAAATATTTCATTCGATAAAAGTTATTTTAGATTATTGATCCTTTACATAATATTTTGTTGATTGATTGAATTTATTTTACCTAGGTAATTGATTATGAAGAAGTTAGAAATAGGATTTCACAAAAAATCGATATACTCTTACTTAGATGTTGAACTAGATTTTAATATACTCTAATGAAGTAATACCCGCAGCTGGCTAAATTAACGATAACCCCCCACCAACCCCCTTTATCCCATACAAAGTGACCAATACATGAGGTCCATAATAGCAAGCTAAATTGACGACAAATTTTCCCCAGGCAATAAATCCACGTGTATCTTAAATCCATTTTAAAAAGCATTTTTTGGAGTCAAATAAGAAATTAATCAACATTTCTATTAAAATAGTTTAAATATACGAGAATCATCCATAAATAATAAATACACATTTGCTATGTAGAATTATAAAACTAATTTTGTTTTGTTAGACATCTAGACATAAAACACGTCAATCTATTTATCTAACATAATAATAAATGTTAACAATCTTACTTGTAAAGTTTGGGATAATTTGGAAGATTTTTTTCTTTCAAAACTTTCAATATTTTCTCCATTAACCTCAGATTCTTGTTTTTCTATATACAAAAAAATAATAGATTATTTCTAATTTTGCGAGTTGTTATTTAATGCAATTTTTGTCAAATGTCAAATTATAATTATAATAAAAAGTAAAAATGTATAAAAACAAGAAGAAACGGCTAGATAACTAAATATATTCAATTCATTACAACAATATCTTCAATCGCAACGCTTTTTTAGCTCCGAAGAAAAGCAAAATAGGCTTTATTAAATGGTTTGTATGTGACTAACTATAGAAACTATTAATAAAACTACAGAAAAAAAGTATTAAAGTACATAACATTTTATACTTTTTCTTTTATTCAACATCTAATTTCGATCTGACGCGTCGCGTAGGAGAAAAGCATCCGTTCAATTATTAACATAGGATACGAACCTTGCACTAATAAATTAAACTTAACCCAAACTGACGAATGTAGCGTAAAACGTAGCGCATCCTGTCGGTTGCGAAAGATACAAATCTCGTCATAGCTAAAGACGTTAAAAATGGTTTCTATTGCTGCAATGTCATGTGCGTTACATAAATGTTTAGAGAATTGGGAATGCCTTGGACAAAAACAGGCACAACTCATTACTATGTGCGATGATTTCTTGAATTTAGTTTTAAAACGATAGGATATCTTTCGCTTAAATAAAGTAGTAATAGTTCTTATTAGGTACTTAGGTACCTTTCAAAAACTGTTGAATTGAAGGAGGTCTTCTGTAGTGGTCCTCATGCTAAATAAGAAAAATGATACCTAGTGGGATTGAAGAGAAATGATATTAATGACAAAAAATGTGTATTTTTGTTTCAATAATAAAAATGAAGTTAGGTGAGGCATGTGCACAGATATCTCCAGGAGTGTAAGAATTTGGTTAATAAAAAAGATAGGAAAGTAGACTATCACGTTTCCAATACACACCTGTTTCTGGAGAAAAACAAATTGAAGGCATTATTTATCTAAAAACCCAGAGCGATTAGAAAATAAATAAGAATTAAATCCTAACAACAATAATATGCGATTAAAATAACCATGAAATTGGAAGTTAAATATTGGGAGAAATTGGGATTAATAGTATTTGATTTGCCCTGTGATACTAACCTGAATGTCTGTAGGAAATGTTCTTGATCTGGGGATACCCGGCTCGGTGTTTCCTCCCCTAAAATTCATAAGAAATTAAGTTAGGTAATATGGACGCCGACGGGTTTTATTTGCCTGTTTGCACTATTAGAATTATGAACCTGTGACCGTGGCTCAACACGTAGCGCATCTGCTCGTCGTTGGGAAGGTAAAAGGTTCTGCCACACACCGCGTAATAACAAAAGACTTTAAAAATGGTTCATACTGCTGCTATGTCAGGTGCGCGACATAAACAGTTAGAGAAGGGGAATATTAACAACAATAAAAAGGCGCAACTCATAACTATACACAGTTAGGACTTCTCAGACAAAAGTTGTTCAATCAAAGCGTTACTTGTCTGTTGGATGTTACTTAACCTAATATCTAATGGTGGGCTTAGAGTAATTCATCCAATCACAAGCGAATGATGCCCTTAGGATCTCTAGATCACTTGAAATCGAAGAAGAATCCCGTCTCAATTACGTGTGATAGGTAATAATAGAGATTACGAAATAAATATAAGTAAGTTAAACATATATAATAATAAATGTACCTAATGTGTTATTTAGCATAAACAATAATATATGCTAAGGGCACTCTAATAGAGATATAAAACCTTTCTTTTGGAAGGAGTAAGTGAAAAGTGAGTAATAAAAGTTTAGATTTTTAGAGATGAAATCATTTGAAGAAGACATGAATGTAATCTTAAGATATTTTTTTTATATACAATATACATATAGGTAAAACTTTATTAACCCCTCTTCAGGGCTAAATAAAATAGATACCTATTTCGGCGTTTTAGAAATTTAGTTTAGCTTTTAAGTTCGGCTGAGTAAATTATAGATTAGGTAAGTATATTTCAGGATATTTGGCCTTCACAAAAGAAAAAATCATAGTTCATATCATACGTACCCTTTAGCTCTCGTGGCTATTTTTCGTAGAAAAGACATCTTGTTTTGTTTTGCTTGATTCTTTTTCCTTTTTTTATTTAAACTTCATTATATTAGGTTCAAATTTTCATCTGAAATTCACATAAAGAAAACGTAAAATTAAATTATGCAGCAGTTTTTCATTGTTCAACAGAATATTTGATACCTACATAATAGAAAGTCACAATTTATATAACAAACAAATAAATTTCTTTTGTAGCATGACTGACAGACTGACGGACCAAGTAAGTTGTATACTAAATGATCTTTAGAAATTTTGGAGAAATCTTCACAAAAATCAGCAGTCTATTTCTTACTTGGCTGCCAAGAAAATCACATTTTCTCCATTCGTGAAAGACGGACTGACTGACATACTAAGTGAAGAGTGGCTTCGTCATCAAAAATACATTAAACATTAATTAATTAAATTAAAATTACAATATTTATACAGGTATAAAATAAGATATTATTGTTATGATATAGAATGTTTGTCTGCTATTTTACGCTAGTCAACATTCATAAAAGACAAGTTCATTTTCAAAATTTGAAATACTATTAAAATTAAGTATTAAAATTTTATTTACATTATTTTTTAATTTTGAAAATAAAAAAGCTTAAAATTTTCTAATAAAAAAAAAGATTACTAGAGAAGAAACCATAATTTTTTATTAAATTTTTAAAATGAACTAGTACCAGGTAAACGTAAACAAGACCCAAAGCGCTCTAAGGGGAAGATTCAAAGGGAATGGAGAATTTTATGGAGAAAGAGAAATTAAAGGGAGCGTAATAAACGAAAGTAAAATAGGCCTTTTGGTATAAGGCATTAAGGCCTTTTTTATTTAAAATGTATGTAACATTAAATTCTTTACGTGCTTATGTCTAACAATTGTATAACATGTTTTTCTTTTCTTTTAAAAAGCTCAGATTCTCCTTAAAGATATAAAGATTACATGATATAAAAATATTTTTTTTACTCTAAATTTTTTTTAAATGTGAATTATTTATGCATATATATTTCGTTACGTTGATTTTTTAAAAACATAAAAAACACACAATTAGAGCCAACGAGAATAGACGACAATTTTTTATAAACGTTAAACTAAAGGAAAATATGAATTTTTCAAATTTGAAAAAATTAGAAAGTCTTAATTTAAAAATATTTTATCTATTGAATTAAAATTCACGTAGCGATTTTTTTATTTAAATTTCTAACCATTGAATATATGTGGTACAAGTGTACAGCGAACAATCCCTATTGGTCAGGAATAACGTCACAGAAAGCCGAGCTGATCATTGGTCAGCTGAACGCTTTTTCTTCCTTATTACTTTTCGGACACTTAGACAATTAGTATCTAGTGGGAGGCTCAAGAGTAGGGTATACTTTTGTAAGGTAAATTTTATTGTTATTATTTAAATTGTTTATAGTTTTTTTTTTATATTTTTCATTTTGTATTTATACCTTTAATTTACTCTCTGGGTGTAACTTAATGTACTTTAAATGATTAGACTGTTAAATTTTGTGTATTTGATATAAACCTTCTTTATTGATTTTTATGTGCATGTCTGTAGTTTAAGATATTATTTTGATAGAATGGCTAGTTTTCTTGTAGCGAAAGCATTCAGTTTGTTCATGGATATGTCCTGTAATTAAGGGAGTGATAGCTCTCGCAGAACTAAGATAATTTTTACTGTAATTGCCATTAAAGTTTACCTATTTGCTGTTGACATTTGTAATTTTTCGGACTTTAAAATTTCGGATTAAAAAACACTCCGTAACTCTACCAAAAAATTACAAGTGTCCGTAGAAAATATCGGTAATTTTTGTTAAAAGCTTACAAAAAAGTTTGTTTTAATGATTTATTCTAATTTGGCGAGAAACTCTAAACAAATTCTGTTGTTACTGGCGGTAGTGGCTGTTCGGCCGGCGTTTTTCACAAATTCACGTTATACTCTATTAAAACGACGTCCCTGCTTAATTTTAGAGTTCTTCTCCTATAAAGTCTTAAAACGTACACTTAACGGAATTTTGCGAAAGTTACCACTCGCTTCATTTTATTAAGATTTTTATCTAGTTTGTTTGAAATAATGCAAGGCTGTGTTCGTTTATAGTTTTATATTAAAGATGTTGATTAAATACTAGTCTGATTTTCTTTATGATGTCTTTATTTTTATTAATTGTTTCAGGAATCATGGGGACCCTCTGCCAGATACTGGCGTTTTTATCCTTATTTTATTTTGCACAATCTCAAGAATCTTCGTCCACAGAAAGCACGACTACTACACAGACCAATACTCTTAACAAGTTTTTAACCTCAAAGGACGATTTTATTAATAAACAGGTAAACTTTTTTTTTTGACTCAACTGACCGATAAATGTTTTTTTTAATAGATTATTACTTATTAAGAATTTTAGCCGTGCCTCTAGTCTCGAGGAGCCAAGCTAGAAAGCCAGAAAATTTCTTTTTACTTGTATAGAACTTTCCTGAAAAGTCATGTTGGCCATCTTTGGTTTTTAACTTCACTGCTTAGGAACTTATTATCCTGCCAATTTTTAACTTTTTTTTCAGGACAATGCTTTGTATTACCCGTTGACCATGTCATTAGCTCTGAAATCAGGAGTTAAGGACCAAGATTTTAATCAGACTTTGGAGAAATTGCTTAAAGAATCTGAAACTTATATCCAAGGTAAATCTTTCTAATATTTGCTGTCTCTCCCTCAGTGTCTAACATTGACAATTTAAGGTAAACTGGGTAGTATAATCCCTGCGGGCGCTATAATTGGGGGGGGGGGGGGGTGTTTTTCTGAAGTATCTGTGATTTAAGTTTACTTATATTTCTTAAACCAATTTTTATTATTTCACCGAAGGCTTAATATTGCATGATCAAGATTTTAATTTAAAATACAAAATTTGTAATTTTATGTTTCCATTACTTCCACCCCCCCCCCCCCTCTCTTTACTATTAAAATTCTTTGTATAAAATGTCCTAATTTTTAGGGTACCGTAATTATGAGATAATGAACTCTACTACCATGGTTGTTAGCGAGAATGAAGTGGCTAGTTTCCTTCCTTTTATGATCAAGGGTAGCCCTACAGACCTTTCTGCTAAAGTAACCAAGAGTCCCTATGATTTGTCTGCACTACACAGGTTGGTTTACATTGTAGGGTAGCTTTGCTCAGTGTCATAAAGGGGTAATTTACTGGGACAGGTAATATAGGTTGTGATCTACCTTTATTATCATAGACTAATAATTTCTCACTCTTCATGCTAATTTAACCCCCTCCACGCCGACTTTATTAAGACTTTTCGCATACCCTTAAATTTATGTTAAACTTTTTGTACATTTCGTAAATTTGCCCATTTAGTATTTTTTGTTTATTCCTTCCTGTGAAATGTTTTTACAAATGCATGTGGCTCGTCAGATTTTATATAACGTGCTCAGAGTTGGTTTCGTAAAGTGTTCGGGATCCGAGAGCAATGCATTTTATCAGGAATAAAAGGTGTCTTGCATCTTCATGTTTGATAAACGATCCCTTAAAATTATTGGTGCTTTCCTCTATAGTGCTTATCTTCCTTCCCTAGTTTTTAAATTTGCTGTATTTATCACCGCCGCTAATACTCTAATCGAGTGGTTTAATACTTTCAAATACTTAATCAAAACTTTTAATAAACTGAAATTTTTGATAATTTTTTTCTAGTATTCTTTATCCAAAGTTTCGTGTAACCTACCGTCGTGTATCCTAACATTGCAATGTATAAACGAGGAAAACATTTCAGGCATTTAGCATTTCTTTCTATTAATTTCTTGGAAATAATCTATCTATCTTGTTATATAAATATACTTCTTTCTTGTAGCGAAAGATCTCTTTAACCCGGGAAGTTTAATAACTATTTTGAGGGAGGGTACCACTACCCTCCGAAGGGAAATCTCCTAGATAAAAATATTACCTCCCCCCCCCAAAAAAAAAATAAATTTTAAATGATTTTTAAAAATGGGAATGTGGAACCCTCTATCCTTCCAAAAAAAATATTAAATCTTATTTTCAACTCTCCCTTCTTGAGTGTCCCTAGAGGCCTCTAGGGGCGAAGTCTCTATTTTTTAAAAATTCGTTTAGGTTTTCTCAAAGCTATTGACCACTATTTTATTAGGGTAGGGTGGGTGTGTCTCAATGAATTTAAGTAGAGCATATGTTTAGACTTAAACTTTTGAGTATAAAACTTATTTACAGAACAGCCTCCTTCTCCCCTCCCCCCCCACCCCACCCGGAAATCTTTGTTACTTACGTCTACTATGTCGAGTTGAAAAATCTCCTAAAAGCATGGTTTAAAACCTGTCTTTGAAATTTCTCGAAGCTATGTCTTCACTTGTTAATGTAGATTTTTTGTAGTTTCAAATCTCTTTTTAATGACTTGTATAAATACTCAATTTTTTATGTTAGGATCGCGACCGCCATGCAGGATAGCAGTCTTGCTGACAAGGAGATGTTTTTGAAGTCTATTGTTCTACCTGCTCTTCTGCAGGCCGATATTGAGTTCATCGCTGGATACAGGTAAATTAAATTTTTTAAGTTATTCTTAACTTTTTTTGTCTATCTGTTTCTATGAATTTTTTTTTCTCAATTGCTATTTAAGAGAATTTTTTTTTATCACCAACTAGTATTTACTTGGTCTGTTGGTCTCAACAGTCCTGCTTTAGGAAAATTGTTTATTTTAACTATCTCCTTAAATCTGTGCTATTCTGCTTTGATTTTATTCTTGGTTTTCTTTAACTGAAACTGCAGGAGAATTAAAATTATTAATATACAGATTCCTGTAGTATAGGAAAATTGATGTCAAGGATCCCCCCTCAAATAGATGCTATGTTTTGAATAAATTACTTTATTTATGAAATTTAATTTGTTTTAGATGGAATATGTCGACTGTAACTGAAGACCTGTCTCTTCAAGTGCTGTCCAAGCTGCCTGTTGATTCTGTTCTAGCTATAACCAAGGAAGTCTTTAATGCACAGGATTTGAAAACAAAGTAAGTCATTTCATTTTTGTTTAGTCTGCTGTCATTGACTAAAATAATAATAATTGCTTCGCCCCTTCAATATTTTAGGTATTTGTTTGGATACCAATATCTTTAAACCTTCCCTGGAATGTATTTAATCTACGTGGATCGCGCATACCCTAATAAAATGTTTCTTCCGAGCTGGCTAATATAACACCCTTCTCCCTAATGACAACACTCCATCCCCTCCTAAATTTAACCGTTACTGTGTATTATAATTGCAACCAAAATTCACTACAAAAGATTTTTTAAAAATCTGACTTTTTTCATAGAAACATATTAATCGTTATGTATTTTAATTCGTTTTAGATTGATGGTGAAAGAAAATTTGATGGCCCCCTCTAGTTCTCTTGGTTCTTGGTATGATTTGGCTCTCAAATATATGGTAAGAATTAAGTTGCTAAATGCTCTTTAAAAAATCACTTTGTATGTCAATCTGCATAGCTAGGATAGACTATTTTTTTTAATTTGATGTAATATTAAAAATATTCAAAAAAAAACATTTCGTAGGTATCAATTCTAGAAGGCACTTAGAATAACTTGCTTTCGGTCGTGCACTTAAAAAAAATTACTAAACATTCTAGTAAAGTTAAGAATTTAATTTTACATTGCATGCTCAGTCATTTAAATGTCCTAGAGATGTAATATTCTCTTTCTTTATCTCTCTAATTGGATTTGTCATTAAAAAAATTCTAATACATTATTTTTAGGGAGATAGTGTTTTTGCAGATAAATTTGACACCTATTCAAAATTGATATTGGCTGCGCCTGTTAAAAAGGTAATTCAATTCTGTTACAAATTAATATTGTATTTGAGATACTTACGGTTGGAACTAACCTCTAGGGGCCTTGCTCGAAAGGTGAAGGTGAAGTAAATTGCCTTAAACTATCTAAAGACTTAAGTCTTTAAATCAAACAATCTCTGAACTTGTGAAGCTTCCTTAAAATTTTAAATTTTATCTGTTCAGCAATTTAAACCTTAAGCTACTGTCTATAATTAAAACCTTTCAACTTAAAATAGATTAAGGAACATAAACCTTTTGTTTAAACAAAGCTACCTTTTTAATAGGGTTTATAACTTGTATTAAACTTTAAGGAAGCTTATTTTAATAAGGTTTTAAAATTTCTAGATTTTCACCACTAAACCAAACTATTTAAAATTTAGTCCTTTATAATTTTATGTTCAGATGATGGCAGGTATGAAAAATCTGAAAGCTGTGGACAAAATTAAAGTTCTGAAGGAGAATGATTTGGATGCTGTAAAGGTTAGTGAAAATAAATATTATTGTTGTATTTTAACTGTGGTTAAGATAGATTCTGAAAGATCTAAATATAAAGTGTGGTTACAGTATATAACTGTTAGAAAATTATCAGTGATTCTTTCTGTTCTAGGGAGCTCTTCTGCAAGTGTTGATTACACAAATTCATTTGTAGGAGATCTCCTCAGGCCAGATTGGGTCAATTCTTCACACATCAAAGTTGTATAAATATACCAGCTGTAAACTAAAAACATGGCGCCAAAATATTTCAATAACGTTTTGGCGCCAAAATTCTTATTGCATGTTGGGATTGTACTTACCCAGGTAATTGGTCCACATGTACTCCGAGTAACTGGGTTGAGCACAAAACTAAAATGCAATATATTACTGCAGGAGATGTGTGCTGCTAATAAAGTTGCGGATATGGTCTTAGGCTAAATGTTTATTTTAGGTTAAAAATATGCTAGATATACGTTATGTTATAAATTTAAATGTATCAATAGGTTTGTTGGTATATCACAGATGGTAGCTAAGGACCTCTTAATTGTTTATGGTGACTAGCTGCTCACTGTGATCTATTAGCTTACCAGCTAATGCTGTTTAATTTTCATTAATTAAAAATGCCAGATTTTTTAAAGTGATGATTAGGTTTATAATAGTCCGCTAGATGTTGCAATTATCAGAGGACAGATGTAGGCACTGGCCACTTGGGGCTAGGGTAGTTTAATTGTCTCAGGTAGCCAGTGTCAGATATCTGACTTTTGTCTAGATCATGCACTGCTGTTTTATAAATTTTAACAAA
Source organism: Acartia tonsa (assembly GCF_053477335.1). Classification (NCBI taxonomy): domain Eukaryota; kingdom Metazoa; phylum Arthropoda; class Copepoda; order Calanoida; family Acartiidae; genus Acartia; species Acartia tonsa. The sequence continues at coordinate 29,832,382 of NC_137269.1, read as the reverse complement.
ATTTATATTAGAGAATTTAGTTTTTAATGTTTAGGGTCATTGTCTGAATTTAATGGAATAAGTTAAATTATTTATTTAGAAGATTTATGTATTGACCTTAAACCGCTAATCTTGTGATTAAGGTGCAAGCTATTTGGGAGAGTCTTGATGCTGATAGTTTGACTGCAGAGAATGTTGGACAACAGGAGATTGCCAATCTGTTCTTTTCTGTTGGCAACAAGCTGGATATTGCTCAGATTGATGAATTCTATACTAAGGTAAACTAAATTTTGGATCTACTGCAGTTCATGGTAAAATATTGTTGGTAACTAATATTTCCAAAAAATCTAAGCATTTTAAGCGGCATAAGAAGGCCTACAAATAATCTGGAATAGCAAAGCTCTAATGATGCACAGGGAAAGCTTCACTAAAGGAAAAACTGCGTAACATAGGTCTACTGCGAGATAATTCTGCATTATTGATTTATGACTATTCCAGATTATTTGCTTATAACAGTGTGCGGGCATTATCTTTGCGTTCAGCCGTTGGCAGCTAGCTGCCTTTAAAATTCATAGATTTTTGAAATATTTGTTGCCAGCAATATTTTACCGTGAACTGTAGTAAATCCTAAATTTTGATATTAAGTAGTTGTATCACAGGAAAATAATTTATTACTCTTTTTTTTTTTTAATTTTATGTTTGAGAGCAATTGGTTCAGACATTTTCAACTAATTTTTCATCCCTAAAAAGTACGACAAGTAGGTATTTAAGTTTTGAAGCTTCAACCCTTCATTAGCAGACTTAAACTTTGGGATCTTCATGAAATTTTACTTTGTTAAAAACTATATTCTTTACTAAGGTTGTTATTATTTCCCATTCTGTAAAATCATTATGTATTGGGCATTTAATTTGCAAATTCTGTCAAATAATAAATCTTTTATTTAGACTTTTGCTCATTTGTACAACAAACGTCATGATGTTGAGCATTTGTGGGTTCATAATGATCAGATGATTCTACCATGGCCTCTTCTCAAATATATCTCTTCAGGTAATAAATTCTTAATATTGTATTCTTTGGCTCCACCCATTAGGAAAGATTAAAAATTAGTTTTGGTGAAAATTTCTTTATTTGTTTTGATTAGGATGTTATTTTGAGCTTCTTGTGAATATATTTTTATCTTGATTCAAGTCACAATTAGGTTATATATAGCTAATTCCTAAATATCGTTCATTTTGTCGCATATTATGACTAAATTAAAATATTTTAGTACATTGGCCATCAATCTCTACCGACAAATGGGGCCAGAAGGAAATGATTGATCTGGGCGCTTTTGGAGTTGGCCTGTCACGCAGTCAGATCCAGAAAATTCCATCTGCTGCCTTTGCTACCCTGGTGAACTCTCCTGGAGAGTTCTTCAGCAATAGATTTTCTTTGGGACAGCTCTTTGTTATCTTTGATAAAATGAATGAGGTATGGATTTCAATTTTATGTGGTAAAGTAAATAAAATTTTTTTTCTTTTATTCACTGTAATTTATAAGAACATTATCTATGTAAATCTAAAATAATAGTAAATTATAAAGTTTTAATTTGATAGTTTTCCGCAGATATAAAAATTAACTATTTGGTGTTAAAAAAAAGAAAAAAAGAGTTTGATTATTCCCGAGTACTGTCTTAACTTCTGTTTTTAAATCCATGTGCAATTTCATTATTTTAGGCCTCTAAATCTGGATTTGACTTGCCAGTGTACCTGTACCCCTGTCTGCATAGTTCACTGTTGTCTGGAGAGAAACCTGCGGGCAACATGAGGATTGGAAAGAAGGTAGAGGACATGGTTAAAGCAAGTTTAAGGTAAAATTACAAACTTCTAATGCCAAGTCTATTTTGATATTTTACTAAAAAGCAGCGTTTTGATTGATGCTTTTTTTTGTAGGATAATATTGTGATTTAACTTTTTGATAACAGCTTTGTTTTAGACTTTTCAATAATACTTTTGTTCTTGCTAGGTTCACTCCTGCCCAAAGGATAGCCTACCTGAATCATCTGAAGGAAGAAGGGTTATGGCAGAAACAGACTATTTCTCTTATCCTGTTGAATAACCCTAGTCTGCTCAGTGAAATATCTACCAAAGAATTTATAGGTTTGTCATTTTTTTTACTGTAACATTTGTGCTCTAGTAGCTAAGATACAAGTAAGGAATAAATAAATTTATTTTAATTGTTTTTTTAAATGGCTAAAATAGGATTTTGTCTAAAATTTTAATAGGAAATTTGTATTTTTGTTTTTAAACTGCCCCCCCCCCTTTCTCTCTTTAAGGAATTGTCCTTGAAACTTCTTTTTATCAAATTATTCTCTTATTTTAGCTAATTTGGATGTGGTTAGAGATGCAATCTGGTTCTCTAAAAAGGAAAACTTTGACAGTGTAGTTGGTGCAGTAAGAATGTTGCCCAGAAGAATTCTGGAAGCTTGGCTCAAGAGTGCTGTTGTCAATGATAAGGGTAAGCATTCTAAGTTTTAGATTTCGTGTATATCACAGTATCTTTTTCCCAAAATCTCGAAGCATTCATATTGATAGCTGCCAAACGGCAACATGTAAGCGCGCTTATCTGTTAAAGGCCGCATGAGAAGGGTTAAAAATAATCTTAAGTGCCGAGAAGGGGTTTATTGGAAATCTCAATTGCTTTTATTCTGAATAATTTACGTATTTTTGTTTGCGAGATAATTACATTTTTTAATGATGATTACTTATTTGTTAAGCAGTTTGTCATTAGCCACTATAATTTCATAGATTTTCCTAGTAGTTAATTCTAGTAACATTTCGCCATAAAATGCACCAGATACAAAAATAAAATTATAGCAAAGTCCTTTTTTGATTATTTTGTAGAATAAGATAAACTTTTTTATAATCGTTAATTTCAAAGATATTTTTTATGGTAAAATATTGACTTTGTTAAAACTTTCAAATTTTTTTGTAATTTAGGCGAGATTGATGTGGACACATTGTTGGATAAAACTTCTAACACAGATGATTACTTCACTGTTCTACAAAATTCCGGTTCTGCTGCCAGTATTGCTCTTCCAGGTAAGATCATTATTTTTTTTAAAATTGTTAATGTACTTTTTGACCTCTAAATTAAAAACTAGATGGTGAAATAGATATATATTTGTAAGGTTTATAATATCGAAAGATTCAGATTTTCATAAGTTTCATTTACTTAATTTATAGTTTTTGTACGAACCATAAATCCTAAAATTCGAATATTTTTCTAAATGGATAAAAAGCGTAAACAATTTTTAAAAATATAAGCTTAAGACTAAATCAACTGCAAGAATGGACCGATAAAGTTAATAGCAGATTTTGCAATATTGCAAGATTCCAGTTAAATGCGCTTATAAGGTCAAACTGTTTTAAATATGCGTTTAATTATACTATGTATTTAAGAACAGTTAGACTTAATAATCGCATTTGACTGGAAGCTAGCTCACTATTTACGCAATATTGCAGAAGCTACTTTTCCTTTGTTTAAGATCTGAGTTTTTAAAATTAATTTTAGGTAATGAAACTTATTTTAGGTTTAAGTTGTGACATGGTAGAAAAGATCCCACTGGACAGATTGATGGAAGTTTTATCTACCTACAGATTTGCTATGCCTGAAGAAGTTATCCATAGTGATATGAGAATGTAAGTTATTTTTTAAAGTAATAAAATTAAATTGAATTCACTTAATTTAATATAAAATTTCTAAAAAAGTAAATATACTATGATATTGCTCTGGATTTTCACCTTATCTTTATAAAAAGATGTTTCCAACATAAAAATAAGTATACCCCCAATTTTCTGACATATTAGCCACTTAGATTAATTTTGTAATGTAAATACAATAATAAATATAATCTATGTTCAGGTGCTTTGTATCTGCGATCAGGCGTTATCTGCGTACAAAAGCTGTAGCCTTTGACATGGAACTATCTTCAGACATTGAGCTACTTTCTCTGCTGAGTTCTGCTGATATTAGAGCCATTGGAGCTGAGCTACTCTTGAGCTGGGGTGGAGAGGTTCTGACTTCTATTCCACATCCAGAGGTATTATATCAGGGTTTAAGTGCTTTCCTACTACTATCTGATCTCAATTAACCCTCCTTTCTCCCTCCCCCCCCCCCTTCCATTTTTCCCTTATTGCCATAACCTGCAGTGTTACTGAACCTAACTTACTTTCAATTAATAAAAAAAAACTTAATTATTTTTTATTAACTTTTTATTTCCTGTATAAGTTTAATTATGAAAGTTTCGTATAGAAGGAAATCTAAGTATTATTTTCTTAATTGTACTGTAAACAAACGAGACTTTTTTGTATTAGTTTTGTTTGTTTTAGGTTTCCTATGAAGTTATGTTGAAAATATCTGAAGAAAATCCTCATTTATATTTCCACAATGGTGTTTCTTTTGATGATGTAACTAAGCTGGCAGCAAATATGTTGGAAATATCTATGAAAAAGAATGGAGGTAGGATCTAAAAATTTAATATAAATTGCGTAACATTTTTATGGCTAAATATGGGTTGAAGCTGATATTTTAAAAAATAATTTATCACATTTAATGTGAGAATGTTGATATTATCATATTCAAAATAAATGCTGTAATAAGCTTTAAAATATTTAAACACTAGTCTCTAATTGGACACAAAATGACGTCCAATAAGAAAAAGGAATAAAAATATTGGAAAGAAAATTATTTTATTTTAAAATTAATTCTTGGCATTTTGGAATAAAAAATATAGGGGAAAGAAAATTATTTATTTCAAATTTATTTCTGGTCTTGAAATAATATTCATTATTTTATTTTAATTCGAGTGTCAACCAATAAGAAATAGGCATGCTGTTTTAAAAGTTTGGAATAAAAATTATTATTTTTTGTCAATTCCTTTTTTCAGAGTATAAAATGAGAATAAATTTTCCAACATCATTATTGATTTCTAATTTAACATTTCATACAGTGGGTAATATTTATTTCAACATTTTTTGTCCTTCAAAATCAAGTGTCACAAAAATAATAATATTCAACATAAAAAAGAAATTTTTAAAATAATTTTGTTTTCTTTATTTGTTGAAGATTTAAGCCCAAGCTTTTTCTGAGGGGGGAGACCCCCCTCAACCCCCCCTCTCCTGAGGGGGGAAACCCCCCTCGACCCCCCCCCTGACGCTCTCTTCTTTAAATCTTTCATTATTTCTGTAATTTATTCTAACTATCTTATAAATTTCAAAACATGAGATAAAAAGGAAATAATTTGCTGTACATTATTAAAAAATTAAAAAATTGTAAAAAAATTTCCAACATGATTTTTAATTTTAAATACAAGAATATTTTTTCCTATATGATATGTTAAATTTAAATACTGGAATAATTTTGTACTGTGGAATTGAAGAAATAAATGCTGTACATTAGAGTGGCTTGATTTTCAATGATTTTCTAATTTTAAATGTGCTACATACACTTTCTGTCTGAACATCATATAAGAGACCAAATAAAGAAAAGAAAATATTTTGAATAATGGGGAGGCTCGCTGATGCTTGTAAACTTTTAGAAAGACACCTGTGGGGAGAATTTTTTTTTTTTTTTTTGGGGGGGGGCAATTATTTTTCTTTCAAAGTATAGCTTTATGCACCTTCCCAATTTTGTCTTGAAGAGTAGAATAAGAATAAAAAATCTGTTTTTAAAACTATTGATCCTAGCAAGAAAAATCCATATATAAATTTAAAAACCAAGAGATTTTACATTTAATTTAAGATTTTTCATGCTTGGATGAATATTTTTAAAAACCAATTTGATATTCTTATATTAATCAACAAGACAAATTCAAAAAGATGCATAAAGCAATACTTTGAAAGAAAAAAAGTTGCACCTCCAGAATAAACTTCTAAAATTTTTAATGCATGGAAACACCTTCCACCCATTTCCCCTCAAGGACAAAATCAATTTTTTATATTTAGGTTTCTTATATGATGTTTAAACTATAGATGTTGATTACAAATTCAATGTCCAAAATTGATCCACTCTACTGTACATTGTTATAATTTAATATTTGATGTGGGTATAAACATTAGACATAGATGGTCAATCTGACCCCATTTTTTTCTTAAAAAGAAACCTTTGTTCACTTTTTGTTGTATATGAAATACAGCCCTATAGGCAACATTATTTGCAACTAAATTTTGCAATGATATAATTTTTAGAAAGATAACTTTATTATAAGAAATTAAATTATTTATAACTAACTTATTATATGTTGTGTCATATGCTTCACATTATATGATGGAAGAAATATTTTCTTCAAATATTTCACCCAAGGAAAGCTTTAACCTAAGATATTCAACAATTTGTAGGTGATACATAATGTAAACAAAATTCCCTTGTGCTGTCTCTAGGTTATCTCTATTGTATAAATGAACGTACAAAAGAGGAGGAGAGAGAGAAGGAAATAGACAGAAAAGTGAGGGAGGGGGGAGGGGGAAGAAATATAGAGAAAAATAGACAGAGATATTTATTGTTCACCCTTAGATGATGTAAATTTTTTGACAGACTTTTTTGAATTTAAGAAAAAGATAGAGAATGAGACAAAACCAAGTATCATATTTTATTAATATTGCTTATACAAGAAAGGTCATTCAAAATTATTTCACCAATATTAAGGTCAAGTGACAAAAATTTAAATTTCCACCTACTTCGCCCCCAGAGGGGGCAATAGTAGAAGGAAAATTCAAATTTTGATCACATGACCAAAATTGTTGAAATAATTTTAATATCCTTTCTAGCATTCACAATATTACGAAAATATGATAAATAACTATTATATTAATTATATTTGTTTCAGTTATGAACTTTAACAAATTCACTTCTATAAGATAATTTTCGTGTTAATGCAAAGTCTCCATTAAATGCTACTTTGACTATAAAAAAGACTAATAGTATATTTTTTCTTTAAACTTGTGCAATTGATCTAAAACCTAGCTAGTTAATTTTTGGAATTAAATATCTCCAAGATTTATGACTAGCCCACTTTAATGACCTTTGATAATTTTATCTTTTATTTAGGCGTTGTTGACTTCGGTGTTTTGAAGCGTATGCGTGACCTGTTACCCTTCCTGTCCTCCTTTGATGACCTAACTCTAGCCGCGCCACAAATTGAGCAGTTTTTCCGGTCAGCCTACACCTCTCCTATGAACAAGGCTATTTGTATCCCAGATCAGTTTAGACATCGCTTCAGGAACTTCATTATTAAGGTAATAATTCAGATTTTTGTTTTTTTTGTCGCAAGATTTTAATGCTACTTCCCTAAAAGTATTAATTTCATAAAAAAAAGCTGACAGAAAGTTTATTGCTTTGCTCCAGGGAGGTGAAGGGGGGGGGGCCCGGGGGGTAACCCTTTAATGCTTCCTAAAAGGCATTATAACCAATTCCACCTCCCCAGCGGGTAACTAATATTATCCATTTCTCAATTTTAATAAAGGGGGTGGGCTGGGGGCTTTGATTAATAAGTACTACGTAAACTCTTTGATTTAATGCGTAATGTTTCAATTTTATTATTTTTAAACCTGCCTTTTTATTGCGGGGATAAATTATTCAACTGAAATTCTAAACATATTATTCTTTTAACTTTTTATTATTTTGATTAATTTTTTATCTGTGTAACCAAGCATAAATATACTTAGGGTATTATTCTATTTAATCGTGATAATTTTACATGTGGTTTATTTACATAAGAATTTAATTTTCTATTAATGATTTTGTGGTTTTGTGTTAAACACATTAATCCTTTCCTCAAGTTGTTATGATTTTATTTATTTGTGTTTTAAGGGATTTGGACTTCCTTCCACATGGACAGCTGAAGTTTTGGTTACTTTAGGAGATTTGCTGGTTGTTCTAACTGAGAATGATCTGTACACAGTGAGTTCTGTTATTTTACTTTCTACTTTTACTGCTGTTACTTTTCTGTTCAACATTGTTAAGAATCTTCCCAAAACCTCTATTTTAAAAGTTAGGGAGTTGAATCCATTTTTATAGAAGCAGAAATATAATCTATGATTATGGTTTGGACCCTCTAAAACTGTAATCTACCCTTCCACTTTCCCCTCTCTTGGTGAAAATATCTTCAACGCCGATACGATTTTTGAAATATAAGATTCCACTTTTGTCTCTCTTGTTGAAGATATCTTCACCAAGAGAAGGGAAAGTCTAAGCTTACATTTCAAAAATCGTATCGGCGTTGAAGATATCTTCACCAAGAGAGGGGAAAGTGGAAAGGTAGATTACAGTTTTAGAGGGTCCAAACCATAATCATAGATTATATTTCTGCTTCTATAAAAATGGATTCAACTCCCTAACTGTTTAAGTTACGCAAAGACAACTCTGAACGGACAAACAATAACTTAATACTATTTTTTTTGTTCAGATTAAACCACTTGCTTTGAGAAAAGCTCTACCAACACTGATTGAGGAGACTGTGTTCTCTAAAGTATACCTGCCAGAAGTTAGAGGATTTGTTGAACCACAGCTTTACTATAAAGCCTGCAACCAGTGGCTTTCTGAAACTGACCTGAAGGTAGTTCAGTACTAATTTACCTTCGATTTAGTTCAAATATACTATGAAAGATAGATTATGAAGGTTTAGTAATTATTTTGTAATCCTATCCCTTCCTACGTTCTAAAGTTTTACTTGTTTTTAACTTTATTTTCATTATTCATGCGAGCTCTTGTATTTTCATGTATTAATTAAATTTCCTATATGCATATAATGATAGATCCTACATTTTAAAGTAGAACTGTATCACTTCAGTGTTTAGCAAGATCTTTACTACAAAGGATTAATACACACTGACATCCTGTTACGTTTAATTAGGATTATTTTTAATTGAAAAAAATTTGAATTCTGTCTAGTACACATTTACGCCAGCATTGGAGAGATTATCCTTGTGGATTCTGAGTGGTGCCAACATGTCCATGGCTGTGCAGCCTAGTCTTCAACCTAGAGGCTTTTATAGACGTAAAAGGGATATTGAAGCTACTGCCGTTCAGATTGATGCGGATGTCAAATTTGTCTATGAAAAGGTATTAAGATTAATCTAGTTATTGTTCTATTTAACTAGAATTTTACCAATTCTCATCCTAGTATCCTTTAAATCCAGTAAATGTTTTTTTTTTAAATGATGCATGTGGTTGACATTTAAATGATCTTGCAAGTTTAGAATCTAATCATATTTGCTAGTGTCCATAGGACTTCAAATTTCATAGTGCATGTTTTGACACAAAGGTTATGGTTTTATTTTTATTTTTGATTATAACTAGTTACTGGCCTCCTTAAACAAAGGGCTAAAAACCTTAATTTATTTATATAATAGGTCTAGTATAGCTTCACCCCTTAACCTCTACAATCTTGGCTCGGATAGTTAATAGCCACTCTATCATTGAACTTGAGTTTATAATTAAAATTAAATTTTCCTGCTATAAAGTAGGCTAAAATATTACAGGACCAGTATGTTACTTATAATGGACAGACTTTTATATTTAAAAGAATAATAATATTTTAGGTTACTGAATTTGTGAAATCTACTCTTCCCTCCCTCCCAACAAATCTCCAGAATGATGTTAGAGATTTGATCAGAAACTTCACAAGAACTCTAATGGAACAGAAAGAGCAAGCTAAAGGTACAATTTAGAAGTAATTAGGACCGTAATATTTATAATTTCATTTGGACAATATTTTGGCAATATTTATCGTGTTTTGGTAATTTTAAGAAAATTTAATTCAGTTAATGAATACTCTACCCCTATTAGAGTTTTATATTTTTGTGAATTTAATTTCGTGTTTAGGAGATGCTGAGCTGATTAAGACTGCCCAGGAAAAAATTAAGGTGGATTTTGTTTCTTTTAACTCCTTGAAATTTCTTAACATTTTAATAAATTCTTTAATTCCCTTAAGAAAGGTAATCTGACGCATACTTTTTTTGTTTTAGATTTTGTTGATAAAAGATTTGACTGCCAAGCTGAACATTACTGCTAATGTTATTGGCGTTAAAGATAAGCTATGGACAAAGATCTTTGAGTTTGGTGTACTGCCAGAAAGGTATGTAGATGCTTATAAACTTTATTCCAGTATGGCTTTGCTAGAGTTGCAATTGTAAATGTTTCCTTAATTCTTTTGATTTAATGCTTTTTAGTTGAATCTATTTAAACATTTTTTTTTATCTCTTGCCTCACTTAAAAAACTAAGTAGTAATGATATGGTATTATAAGAGGCTTGTACTCTAAGGTTTTAACTTATATTTGGTATTAAAATGGCTTATAACTATGGATGTATGTGATTCTTCAACTATATTTAGAAATGTTTTTATTTGTTTCAACTTGCAAAATCATAGGTACCAATTCTCATTATTTTTGTTTAGTTATCTACCTGGAGCAGATATTATTGGAGGCCTGGGTAGAACCAAGAGAGATCTTAGTGGTGTTGACTTCATGGGTCTTCATGATAAGGTCCGTTGTTTCTGATTAAATTAGAATAAAGTGTATGCTTGATAAATACTTATTACTTTTGCTAGTGTAGTGTAAGTTCTTTTTAATCGGGCATTAAATTGGAAACCGTATATTTTACGGTTTTTGGTTAGTTCAGATTAAACGAAACTATTTTTTACCTCTTATTTCTTGGCTCATTTACTGTCTATTATTTAGGTATTATTACAATTATATATTGCTAAAACTAGGGTTGGGCCGGATATCCGGCCATTTTCAATATCCGGCCGGATACCGGATATTGAAACTATCCGGCCGGATATCCGGCAATATAATATTTCATATTTTACAACAAATATTTCTGCTTTTTTTCTTATAAATGGCTGTAATTTTCTTATTATTGAAGCTATAAGAACAATTCTTTTGAAAATGTTTATCTTTATGTAAATTTTATATTAGAAATCTCAAAACATAAATTTTGGCGGGGGCAGCAGTTCTTGACAGCTGTTGCTCAAACTGGCGGTCGGCAGGTAAACAGCAACGGATTTTATGAAATTGTAATATGTCATGAAGACATATAAAAAGCCTAAATTTAAAATTTGAAGTGTCTAAGTCAAAAATTGCTGTCACAGGAACCGTTTAAAGATTTCTGGAGACCTGTAGGTTCAGTACTTGCAGGACTATACCTGGAACCTGAAATCGACTTTAACACCTATTTTTCTTATGAGGATGTACGACTTTAGAATATTTAAGTATTTGATAACATGAAATGCTTTGTTTAAGTAAGAAAAAATGTTTTTACTTTTTACCTGAATGACCTTTCCAGGTTTGCTAGCATCCTGTGCCTGCCAGGAAGGAGGTATTCAAAAAATTCCAACTCTCAGTTATGTGTCATACCCATATTTTGAAAGTCATTTAGTTATAGCCCTCTACCTTTTATACAGAGAAAATGCACATGCGTTCAGTGACACCTCCCCGCCCATCCTCCAACAGGGGTTAATATTACAGATTGAGGGTATTAATAGTTTATTAGATTAATTGCTTAGAAGAAAGATCATTTAATAGTTACATAAATTTTAAGTTTTAACCTGAATCCTTATAATAAAGTAACAGGATGTCTATAAGTTTGTCTGTCTGTCTGTACAGGGATCTCGCTAACCGCTGAACCGATCGGGTTCTCCTTTACAGGGCAACTTATCATGGGCCCTGGGAAGGTTTATAACTATTTTGGGTGAGGGTACCACCACTCTCCCAAGAGAAATTGCCCCTAGAAAAAATACCCCCCCCCAAAAAAAATATTTCTATTTAATTTTTCAACTAAATATAAAAATGAGTCAGACCCCCAAAATTCAACTCCCCTCCGCCCTCAAGTGCCCCTAGAGGCCTCTAAGGGCGTAGCCGCCAGTTTTATATAATAAGACGCCAGTAATTTGGCCGGTTATCCGGCCGGATATCCGGTAGTTTGCCGGATATCCGGCGTTGGCCGGATATCCGGCATTTGAAATAAGCCGGATATCCGGTATCCGGTATCCGGCCAAAATACTATCCGGCCCAACCCTAGCTAAAACCTACAGTATTTTTATTTAGGTTATGCAAATTTTGGTAGCTAAATTTGAGACTTTGACCCTTCTGGAACAGGAGGCGTCTAAGGAAATAATCCAGGAATCTCAGGAACTTATTGGAAACAGCACTCTTAAAATTTTAGGTTTGATATATTTTTGTATTAGATACTGTTTTTAACTTTTTTATAGTAATCTTAATTTAAATTCACAACCTTCTTTATCTTATGTGAAAGTTTAAATTTAAGTAGGATAGTAAATTTGGCTAAAGGTCTTAAAAATATATTGCCTTTAAAAGCAAGGATCTAAAGGGATAAGACAATGGACAATAAATGTATGTACATCCTCTATGATTCATAAAGTTATCCCTTCTGTAATTTATTGTTAGTGGTTGAAACGTTGACAAACCAATGAAAAATTTTAAAATATTTAAGTTCTTTAGCTAACGAATAAGAAAATATATAAAACTTTGGGGACTAGTACAAAAAACGTTAACATTCATGTTGAAGGCAATATTGTCAAATTTTTGTCTCAAATATATTACCTACAATCTTAGGTCTTGACCCAACGAGCATGACTTTGTCCCAAGCTGATGTTTTGTCGCAAATTGAGACTGCCAAGCAACAAGGCATGACTCCAGAACAGGAGAATGGAATTGTAAAAATTGCTAAAGATGCTCAGGTTGGGTTTTGTTCATCTCTAGTATGATTCGGTGTCGACATGACTAAACTGATTGCAATTGGGCAGTCTTCTCATGTATATAGTGTAACCAATAAGTGAAATAAATCTTTAATAATTGGGAGGCAAATGGAGAGATTATAAATTTTATTAAATATTGCCCCCCCCCCCCCTCCCAACGACGGCTGAAACCACTTATAGGTTTTGTGATTTTTTTTACAAACATTTTTATGTTTGGTATAAGCTGATCATTGCTGCAGATTATTTCCAGCGACAGATCTGAATTAGGTAGTCTTAAATATAATTAATTAGCACAGTAGGATTCTTAAATAATATTGTATTAAGGTATTCTTATATTCTGAATATTAGTACTTCTAGACCTTATTATCTTTGCCCTTTTTTTTTACAAATTTTATCATATGCCTCCTAATCTATGCTTTATTTAGGTGAGGCTTATCCAGCAGCTGTCAACACTGCTCAAATTAACTGCTTCAGATCTATTGATCAGTCAGGCTGTTTATGATGAGATTCTGGAACAGAAGACCTTTGTTGACGCTGAGCAATTTATGTCGACTACTGCTGCTACTACAGGTAAGTTAAAATTTTTTTTAAAGTAGAGTAAAACAAAAATTCTAATGTCACGTTAATTTTTTTCTAGTATTCATTCGAAACATTTCTACTAATATAAAATATACAAATATTAGTTTAAAACTATTTTTTAGTAATGTCTTTGCCATCTATGGGCTAAATAGTGTTATAATTGTGTATTTTATATCCGCGGGAAATTATTATAGTATTCGGTACAAATTAATTTGAGATCATGTAAATGTTTTAGCGTCTGGTGTTACTGAATCTTCCGTGAAGGTTGAGGAAACTACCTTGGATATTACAAAACTTGTTGCTATTGAAGAAAACCTTATTCACGAAATCGCTCAAGAAATTCCCAAACCCTCCTCAATAATCTTTGAATGTGACGTCCTTAAAACCGCTGGTATTGCAGCGAGTATGTTGAGGAAAGATGACATTATGCGCATGGCAGATCAGGAAATTGTAGACTGTATTGAAACTCTTGGCAGTCTTAACTACACACCTGAAAAGGCAGAGGAACTATGGCCCGTTATTAAGGAGAAAATTAAGCTAAAAGGTGTACTGTCTGAAGGACAAATGGTTTTGTTCAAGAACTTGCTACCTGCCATTATCAAGAAGGATCTTGACATGATTGATTTGAATGAGAGCAACATTGATGGAGTCTCGCTGCTTGGCAAGGTTTCAACTGGAGTAGCTTATGAATATTTGTCTGCTGCAGCTGCTAAATATATGAAGGACAAAGGTAGTTAATCTTGGGTGTCCTCTATTATTCTACTTTATTTTTGTATTGATGTATCAAATTCCTGCATTCTAGGATTAACAATTTTCATCAAATTTTAAGACTTTTGTAGTGATGTTATATTTGTAATTTTAATTCATAATACAAAGTAGAATGATGTCTGTCTGTCCGGTCCGTCCGTCTGTCCCTTAAGATCTCTAAAAACTTAATCGATTGGATTATACTCTTCAGGGAATATATGTACCTACTGGGCCTATGGTGGATTTAGGCTATTTTATTAGGATGGTAAACTCACAACCCCCCCCCCCCTCAAAAAACAATATAATTACCTCATGGGTCAAAGCCCCTAGGGGCGAAGCCGCTAGCAGAGATAGAAGTTTAAAGTTTCAGAAATATCTAATTATTTATTTTAATTCTTTGGATTTTTAGATGGTGCTCTTTCTGAATTTGAGCTTCAATCTCTTGGCAGATTGTTGTGTGGACTGACAGAGCATGCCTGGCATCGTATTGCCAGCGGATCTTTCCTTGCTGCGCTACCTCAAATCCTACCTATCAACTGTAATATGCTCTCAGATGAGGTAAAAGTACACCATTTTAATGGATATTTTATTACTTTGATCTAAAACCATATAAAAGTTTTTAAAAAATTTCCTTTTATCCCCATCACCTACCCTCCTACGGGATGAAGGTACAGAATTTTAAGTAATGTCCATATTAGCAAGCTAAATTGAATACAATTTTTTCCCTGCGTTCGTATATTCTACATCCAATTATATTTTTTATTTTAGATTTAAGTTTTTTTTTTTATAAAGTACATCAACTCTTTTAATAACTGGATTGTAAATCTCCAACGATTATAATTAAAATGTAAAAATTAAATAAGAGTTTTTTTTAGGTACATTTAAAAGAAATATTTTTAATTTAGGTTTCTGGCACTTTGATTAAGAAAATAACCCTGGAAGATGTGAATTCAGTGGTTGAACTGAATTGGTTGGCTCCTTATGTCTATGCTCATAATTTATCTTCCATGGAGTTTGGAAAGGTAAGTTTCCCTGCTAGTATGCTTAAATTTAATTAAACTTTCTTGTAGCTGGATAGAATAACTACCTTTCCCCCTCCAGCTAGTTATTCAGTTGACCAATAAATGAGGCCCATATTATCAATTTAATTGACTACTAATTTTGTATCTCTGTATATGTATTCTTGACCTATTGCAAGAACGCTTTGATATTACTATTTCAATACAATGCCCTTGAGATTTAAATAAAATGAAGATCTTGTCCTGTATCTTCTTACTTAACTTGTGTATTTTATAGCTTTAATAATACTAGGTGTCAATTAGATCAATTTCATTTAACAAATGTATGTTAAAATTTGATAGAACAGCATTTCTCGGGTTTAATAATGTATACTGGGAAAACTTTATATAATAAAAAGCTTAACTGAATTTTTCTGCATGATTTAGAATCTATTTCTGGATATTAATCTGTTATCGAATCTATACATGAAATAAATATCACCTACTGTTAACCATCTTCAATATTCTTTATTTTTAGTTATCTGGAGCAGGTGCAAGAAATTTGGGAGATTTGAGAAAATATTCAGCTGATCAGCTGTTAATGTTGAGCCCTCAGGCTGCGAGTTTGATTCCCCGGGATTCCATAGATCAATTGGCTGTTGAGGACTCTAATGTTGATAAAGTAAGTTTTTTTCACACAAATATATAAAGTGTACTGTAAACTTATCATAAAATATTTGAATGTTTGAAGTTATTTACTACTGAAACGTAATATGTTAGTTTTAAATTCTTTATGTATTCTAACAAAAATAGATGTAGAATTACTTGTAAATTGAATCAGATTTTCGCTGACTAATAAAAGAATATTTCAAACTGGCTATTAACTTCCTTACTTTTTGCGAATATTTTATCCTAGTACTTTTTGATAACTGCATATTTTTTTCATATTTTAAAATTTTCTTTTCTTTAGTTGATAGCCTTGGCCAGAGCAAGTGGTGAAAGTGTTCCCTTGCGCCTGAAGTATGTAAATATTTTGGGCAGCAAGAACATAAATTATCCAGTCCCCGTCATGACCAGGAATGAAATCCGCGAAGCTGAAGAAAATGCCGCGGAACAACAAATGAAGGCTACAGGTTCTAGTTCTGCCTTGCAAACTGGTTTTATCCTTGTGATAACTGGTGTTCTATTCACCGTATATTTATAATTTTAATTATTTATGACTATGTAATAATAATAAATTTAGACTGTGATAATAATTATTTGTATTATAATTTATAAACCATGATTATAATAGATATATAACTAAAAATTAAGACTTGTGTTATTTTATCACTTGTAAGTTTGCTTTTAAGTATGAACCGTTTGAGCTGCTCCTTGCCCAATGGCTATAGCTCTACAGGATCTTTATAGTTTTGTTTAAAACTATTTGTAGTGTAAATCTAAAAGAAGTTGTCAAACGTTACATGATTAAGACTTTTCTGCCGTTACGTTGCTTTTTAAAGTAAACCGTTTATAGTAAAGGTTCAGCCAATATTTAATAAATTTCAATCACAAGATCGATGATAGAAATATGTAACTAAATGATCCATCTAATATCATTTTTCGTTCAAATGAATTTTTAGCAGAATAACCACTTTGTTTTTGTTATATTCAAGATTTTATTGATTAAGTTATTAAAGTAATACAACTATTTATAACTTACGTTTTGTCATATACTTTACATTAGTTTAGTGAATAAGTTTTTACATTAGATAATTCCTCCAAAGAAAGATTTATACTAGAATATGTAACCATTTATTGCCTGCTCATTATGCGAACAAATTGAAATAATATGGCCTTACGTTTTAAAATATTAAAATGATTCAATCAATGACATGTTTGGAAACGTATTGGCGGATTTAGAGAGCATGTCTCTAGATTATCTCCATTAGCAGAACTTTGTTATTCACATGCATGGATAAAATGCTAGAAACTTGCTGAAAACTTATTATTCATAAATATTTTGTCTGTTTTCACATGAGAATAATGATTTGTAAGGTGTCAGTGTGTTTTATTTAAAGGTTACAATCAGAAATATAAAGGAATAATTTTGACAACATTTTCTAGCTTGATTGTTTTTCTTCAAGGATCTTGTTTACAAATGAGGGAGTTCATCTCATTCTTGATTTGGTCTTTTATCATACCAACCAGATTTTTCTCCTAAAATGAATAAGATATAATATTATTAAGAGGAATAGAGTAACTCAAGATATATGTTGTCTAAAAGGGCCTATAGGAAAATTAACGAAACATTCAAGATATCTCATTGGTTGGAACATTTTACAGTTGTTGGATTTAAGGGTATAATTTTTCATTTTGTTTGCATAATTGAGTCTGCTAAAGATTATCGCATTTCTTATGATTAAGCTTTTCCTGTATTAATTCGTGTAAAAATATATTCCCTTGTATAATGTGAAGTATATGACTAAATATATTTTAGGTTAAATATAAAATTCTTTTAACAAAGTTAGCTTTCCTTTAATTTATCGTCGAATAAATTCGTCTCGTATGTAACAAAATGTAAATAACAAATTCAGTCTACAAAAATTCCCTTTTTAATTTTTACGAAAAATGGGGTCAGTTGGACAATTTGGATATACACTGTCTATTCAAAAAGGCAGAAATATTGACAACTTAGAAAAGTTACTCTTAAGTAATACTTTTAACTTAACTTTTCTGAAGAAAGACTGCCACAAGTAGACCCAGTACCCTAAATTTGAAGCCTTCAGCTTCAATAACAAAAAAGTTCTAAGCATTTAAAAATTACATTTTATCTACAATGAAAATTTTGAAAGATTTCCATTGCTTATAAAAGAAATAACAATATTAAATTACGTTGCCTAGACACAAAATTATAGCCTTATCTTTGTCAGAAACAGAGGTTGCCGGTAACTAATTACTTTTTTACAAAAAAAACACTACTTTTCAAAGTCAAAATCTCTGAAATAAATTCGGTTTAATTTGCCCTTGCAAGCGTAAAATCATAGTGGAAACAAATGAAACTATATCGTAAGCTGAGCTGTGATTGTTCGTTGAGATGATTCAGCCTTCTAATTGGCTGGAAATTCTACTGTACTCTCGGTACTGAGCATTGAAAATCTTTCAAAATTTACATTTTATAGAAAATATCATTTTAAAATGCCTACAACTTTTTTGTTATTAAAGCTGAAGGCTTCAAATTTGGAGTATTGGATCTATTTGTGGCAGTCTTCTTGCAGTTAGAACGGTGTATTTCTTGCACGGTTCCTTTAATACTAGGAGAATTTAGTTTCATATGGGAGGCTTAAATAAAATTTAAACAAGGATGACAAAGTAAGCAGATGTTCAGTTTTTATAACAAATACAAGAAAAGAGGAAAAATATTTAAAAACTCTAAGAAAATACAAAAACCTTTAAAATATAAGGTTTACGTCTTTTGAATCATGACCGACAGACAGACGGGACAAAACAATATGTCATAAGAATATTCACTGAATCTTCAATAGCAGCCGAAAAAATCATATTTTCCTTATACGGACAGACATAGTGAACAAATGTAGCTTTGCCTCTAAAAACTCAGAATGAAACCTGTGTGTTGACCAAAGCCACAGCCGCAATATTCAGCATGGAGTTCACCATGGAACCTAGCAACAACAATTATTTCATTATATAGCGCAGCAATGACTAGCTAGCATCATGACACAATTTACAACAGTTAACTATTTCACTGCAGGCCACTACTTAGTTTTCAATGAAGTTTATATGTTTAAGATCTGAGAACTACTGAACTGAAATTGAGTTTAGGTCCTGGGATAGTTTTAGGCAATCTATTTGTTTAAATTAAGTATTTGGATGGTTTTAGACTATTTTTTCGAACCTATTCCTACGATTTCAAATCCCCTATATGCTAGGAGTGCATTGGCTAGTTGGTCTATAAAGTGTTCGCATTTTTACATGAATGTTCCAGTTCTTGTTTTATCAAGGTCCTAGGCAGGTTCCCATCTATTTTAGGTTAGCTGGGCAGATTAAGAAATTAAAAGAATAATAACTTTCTCTATCAATTCTATTTTTGGGGAAAGAAAGGTCTGTAGATTAAATATGGAGTCAATGTCCTCTTAATCCTTATACTAAAGTAACAGGATGTTTGTGTGTTTGTTTGTTGTTGTTGTTGGTACCCGTCAGGAGCTAGACTCGTCACTAAGTATATAAAGAATAGCCGCTAGTTCAAAATAAAGTATTACCTATATTTCTGAAATCCACATTAAGATTTGACCAAGTAATGGGTAAAGTGATGTCCAGAATCACACTCCCAGCTCCTTCACCACAACCAAACCTAAAGTGAATTAATAGTGGCATCATTTCCGCCAACATATCAATTGTTAGCACCAAAATTAGAGAAGCATAAAATATAAAATCAAAATGGATAAATTAAAATTTCCATTTCATTTAGCAAAATTAAAACATTTTCTATCTCCATGGAAATAAAAAAAAATGAAAATAGATAAATCATGGAGACTTATGTTATACATAGAGATAAAAAACTTTAAACTTTGCGAACAACCCAAGATTTTTATTTTATTTAAATATTTATACTTATAAATAGTAAATTTTCAAAAACAAAATATCAATTTTAAAGTTAGAACAACTTGAAAACTCAAGATTTGAATTGCATCTTGTAAATTCTCACACTTAATTCCAGGACGGGATGCTGCAGCCGCATTTAGCCGCCATCCTTTTGAATAACAGCTGAAGTCACGCTTGAAAGACGCCATGAAAAAATAAAATCATCAGCCTAGCCGTTAATTAGAAAGCTTTAGCCGCTTTTTTGTGGTAGTTGCATGCCAATAATTTTAAAAGGTCCGCTGATTAAACCAATTTTGAACCATGTAACCCAGCCTTTTTTTAACAATATATATTTTCAGCTATCCAATGTAAAATAGCAGCTGCAGAGCCCTGAAACATTTCTTGAATTATAAATTAGGTTTAGTGAGGGGAAAGAATTCTAAAAATAAATTAGCAGATCTGTTAAATTAAAGTGCAAGATAAGAGTAATTTGTAAAAAATAAAACAGACAGAAAACGTCAATGCAATCAAGCAATGTGAAGTGAATAAAGAAAAAAAAGACAACTACAATTAATTATGATCAATTTCATAATGTTATATTGGGTGTTGTTATATATTTGAAGTTCTTAGAAAAGTGTTTAAAAATTTCTTCATATTTTCAAAAGATATAATTCGTTTATGTAAGGTTCCAATTTTTATCTATAATAGGATCTATAATATAAAGTAGAACTATATCTGTCCGCCCTTTCGTCTGCAGCTTAAGATCTATTAAACCGATTAGGCTCTACAGGAAATATAACTTCGGGTCTTCAGTGGCTTTCAGCTATTTTCTTAGGGATAACCCCAACCCAACCCAAAATATAAGACAAAATACCCCCAACCCCCCAAAAAAACTTTTATACATAAAAGTTTTTTGTAGAAGCTTTCATAATGTTAAAACTTTTCTAATATCTCTACAGCTTTAAGAACAATCACATATAAATTTTCCAATTTACTTCTCTTGATTATATGTACATATTTCCTTGTTAATCCTCTAAATCCTTATAACAAATAGATTAGGTAATATGTTTACAAAGATATTCGAATTTTCATAAAATGTGTCACAAATATTTTCTTTTAATGTACAAATCTGGTATTTATTGTTTAACAACCAAACATATTTATTTTGCATTTGCTAGAAAAATACTTTGATTTTTAATCATGATCATATAAACTTTTTTTCCAAAGATTCTATTTGAGCATTTAGTCTTAAAATTAATTATACTCATCAGCCGCAAAAAATGCAACATCCAACAGACAACCAAACTTTTTGGCAGGAGGTCCTAACTGTTCATGGTAATGAGTTTCGCCCGTTCTAAAGCCAAGGCATTAACCATACTCTCACTATTAGTATCATATGCCAGACATAGCAGAATCGTGTATAATTTTTAACGTCTCTGGTATGACACAGTGTAGACCAGACTCGAATCTGACACCTTTCTTGCAGCAGGCAGGCAAGTTATTTCTTACGCTAATGCTGCTTCTGTCTATAGATAATCTTTTAAAAAGAAATTTAGGAATGATCTTTGATCTTCTATTCTTATGACGCTAGTAAATTCCTTTCTTTAATTTTCAAATCTAAATCTAATTCTTGATATTTATTCAAAAGACTTTGCAATTTTTTCAAGGAAATGTGAAACATTGTAGCTATACTATAACTGGTTTATGTCCGTTTATAATGTAGTTTACGTGGCTTACTAAAGTACTTTTTTTTATTTTTCGGCATTCTGCCACCAATTTGTTGCTTAAATTTAAAAAAAAATATATATATATAATAACAAGGATGACAACATCCATAAGTAGCGAAGCACAAAAATTATGTATAAGAATTTAAAGATTAGTTGTCAAAAACATGTATATTTGGGGGAAAATCACGAAACCTTTTCAACATTTGTTTTTAATTTTTTAATACTTATATATCAGTACTAAGACTAACAGACTGACGGTTAAAGTAAATTACATACTGAATGCTCAAAACAACGGAAAATAAAATTTTGATATTTTTAACAAAAAAAAATTTGAAATCGTACCATAAACACCAAAGATATGAGGAAAATAGTGAAAAATATAAAAATAGCCAAAAACCTGCAAAAAAGGCAGTCTGACCGCCATTGATTTTTTCTTGAACAGACAGTAAATCTTAATTTGATATCTAATACTGAAAAAATTTTGGAATTTGGACCATAAACACCATAGATATGGAGAAAATGTGAAAAATACAAAAAAAGCGGTCCGACCGCCGTTGATGTTTTATAGTTAATTGGGCTCCTTAATAATGGGAATGTTATCAAAAAATTTCAGCCTTCTATCTTTTATAGGAGCCGAGAAAATCACGTTTCCCCCAAACTAAGACAGACGGACATCAAATTGATAGAGTAGCTTCGCTACTAAAAAGGTGAGAAACTCTCTCCTAACTAGCAGTGGCGAAGCCATTACTCGTCTAAATTATACTGAATTTTCAACTTACATATTTTGTTCTGTAGAATTTACAAGAATGGTCGGAGACACAGTAGCGTTGGTCAGCTTTATCTCAAATTGTTGAATACCTTCTGAATCGATCTAAATAAAACATAGATGGCGATATGAATTAGCAAATAAGTACAAAAATAATTAGACTATTTATAATATCTAGTTTTTAAAAAAAATAATTACCATACAACACTATATTCACAATAAATTTCTATAATTTTTTGAAAAGCAGAAGAGTTTATTACTATAATATTTATACGAATACCATTTATACATAAAGAGTAGCTTCGCTATAACAAAATATATTTGATTGCTAGAATTCTAAATTGAAAAGGAGAAAATTTTAAACCAATAATTTATAAAAAAAAATGCATAAATATTTAGGGGCATAAACCTATTGTGACTTAACTATTTTTGGCTTCACTGTACCCAATATAACCTAACCTAAAATAGGGTAAAACACCTTAAAAATGCTCTACGGGAAACCACAAAGTTTTAAAGTAATATTGCAATATGATTTATGTTGTGCGTGAACCTATATATCCTATTATATGTACTTTTTTTAAGAACCCACCTTAGGTCTTTCTAATTATAAGGTTAAGTTTTTAATCTGGTTTGTGACTTGGACTTACCTTGCTCCAACCCACCCATCCTGTGGACCTACCTTGCTCCAACTCACCCATCCTGTGGACTTACCTTCCTCCAACCTACCCATTCTGTGGACCTACCTTACTCCAGCCCACCCATCCAGTGGACCTACCTTGCTCCCACCCACCCATTCTGTGGACCTACCTTGCTCCAACCCACCCATCCTGTGGACTTACCTTGCTCCAACCCACCCATCCTATGGACTTACCTTGCTCCAACCTACCAATCCTGTGGACCTACCTTGCTCTAACCCACCCATCCTGTGGCCCAACCTTGCTCCAACCCACCCATCTTGTGGACCTACCTTGCTCCAACCCACCCATTCTGTGGACTTATCTTGCTTCAACACACACATCCTGTGGACCTACCTTGCTCCAACCCACCCATCCTGTGCTGGTGTAGCTACCATTAATGACAAGCTCGTCGAACCTGAAAAAACCTGTTATATATCATATTTACTAAATTAGCTGGATGTATACGTGTGTGTGTTTGTAATTTTTTCGACCTTGCTTTTCCAGTGCAGGCTTTAGGCTATTTGGAAGGGGAAGAAGCTTTATTGTTTATGAAATCTCCAAAAAATAAAAATAAAAACATTTCTATAGATTTAAAATTAATAACTTTCTTCTATAGTACCTATATACAGTCGTAATTATAAGGAATGATCTATATTTGATTTTAGTCTTTATGTTAGTTTGACTTAGAAATAGCGTTTGATGTTAAATTAAGAAATGTGAGATAAAATTGATGATTCAAAAATTTTTATAAAACTTGAAAATTTCAAAAGCAAATAGATATGCTTAAAAGTTTGTGTGTTTGTCCATTAAATCTCATAAACGGTAGGCTGTCAAATTGTAAAATAATTTGTAGTTTTATAGAAATATTTCAAATGATCTAAAATCTAGTGAAAAAAATGATACTGTTGGCAATAATTTTATAGTTGCTGGTATGAATATTTACTTGAATGCCATCATCATGTTAAGATCAGATAGGTCAGTTGCTCGGGTTACCAATGTCTGAAGAACAATCGAGATTAATATAAGTGTTTTTCTTATGGTGTATCGTCATTGGAATGTAAATACCAAAATCATTTTTTTTTTAAATTATCAAACTTTGAATAGGTTGTTAAAACCATTAATAGCCAAGCTTTTTCGCCAAAAATCTAGAACTACAAAAAGGATTTTTTAAAATCAAAATTAGGGTGTACATCAATGCATCGTTCATTGACTTAATGTTAACTATGCAATGTTGTCAAAAATATATTGTTATAACTTATGTTAACAAGATAGGTTACGGGGACATTTAATATAATTTTAATGGCTAAAGATAATTTACCTCTGCTAGATAGATAGAGGAAAGGCCATGAACTGAAATATCATAAAGATTTAGGTCCAGTGAGGCTGCAAAGTTGGAAAGCTCCTGGCTAAAATTACCAATCTAGGCAGAAAATTTCTATTAATCATGAGAAAAGCATTTTTTTAAAATTTAGTAGTGACTCTACCTTATGTTACACTTTGTCTGTCCGTAATTCAGTCGTAACGCTAATGGGAAAAATCAATGCTATTCAAGATAAAAAAAACTTAGATTTATTGTAAAGATTACCTATACCAATTAGCATCAGTATAATTTACTTGGTCCGTTGGTCATTCGGTCAAAAGTAAAAATCATTAATTCTCTTAAGTTACCGAACATTTGATATTTGAATCACTTTGTGCTTTTTTTTTACTTTGCTACTTGGGATATTGTTATCCTTGTTTTATAAGTGAAGCTAAAGTTACATATAATGGTTCTATGACAGTTCCATACAGCTCTCTATCAAATCTCATCCTACAAATCATAAAAATCTAATATAATAATGATAATTAGCAGGTGGGGGGGGAGAGACATTTCGGATAGGTAGCTTTTGATAGGTTATTTTAGGTTAGATAAATGTTAATCATTGCCTCGCAGGATTAGAGCCCCCCGCAGGGGCTAGAACTAGATAAAAGATACGACAAATCCCGATACTTTGTTTTATTTCTATGATAAGATCATTTCTTTTTGGGTGTAGGTTTTTATACCCTCCCATAAATCCCAAAGCTCGATTTCCTAAATTTCAGTTTTTAAAATAAAATAAAAAGGAGTTACGGTACACTCCTCCTTCCCGAGCCCAATAGTAGCTTCAGTGTAAAGGAGGGCCTTATCGGTCCCTCGGTTGCCGAGATCAATGAGAAAAATACAGAGACAGACAGACTTACATACATCCTGTTACTTTTATAAAAGCATGGCAATGGAATAGTTATTTATAATAGTTATTTCTCGCATCGTAATATAAACAGCTTTCCGCGGATATAGAATGTACCTCGGGGCTAAAAAATGGTTTTAATCTTATGATTTTTATATTCGTAGAAAGCTGGATATAATACGATGCTAGACATAGTTTTTTTTTGTTTTGATGAGAACCGGTTCCTATCCACCGGATTCGAATAAACACGAGAAAATATATTACTATTCTGACAGATATGAAACCCTTTAACCTTCCTAATAAG